>NC_072739.1:93927110-94257138 GCF_026930045.1 Uloborus diversus | reverse complement strand
CGCTATTTTTCCTTCTCGCTGCTAGATTCATTTAGATGGAACCGTCTTAACTTGACCAATTGCCAAATTAAATCCAATCTGTAGTCAAACAGTATGCATCAAAATGCTGTCCATAGTTGAGAAAGCCCGTTTGTTAAACTGTATTATAAGAATTATGGAGAAATAAAAATCTATAGTGCCATCTGTTGTTCGAAAACAGAACTATTTTTGCTTCTTTGCCACACAAAACCCCACTTGTTTTCAATCAGTTTCAGGGAAAACTGCATCTTTTTATTTTCATTCGTTTTCGAATTATTATTTTTTTAAGTTGATCCTGACTTTTGGATCACCCTGTATATCAAGTTATTTACAAAACATTATTGCTATCTACTCAAGGAGCATGTTGCACAGACACTCGCGTATATAAGAGGCATATTCATCTTTAACACAGTCGATGGTTTCAATTTGATCGACTTCTATCTACAAGTAGCTCAGCCAGAAATTTCTTCTTTTTGAGACGGAAGGTAATTTAAACGCTGCGCTACTGGTAAATAGAATTCGATCGAATAGATTGCGATCAACTGGGTTAGAGATGAATATGAAATGAAATGTTGATACAATGAAATACTCAATAGTTCCATACACCTTAATTCAAATGTTAATGCATTTTAGTGACGCATATTTTAATAAATAAAAAGTTTTAAATTTTATTATTCATTATTTTATTCAAAATGCTTAAATTTGATCCCCTAATAAAAGTTAGGATTTTTATTCAAATGTCTATTTCAGTTTAAATCTAAAATCTAAATTTAAGCACTTCGTAGTTCGTCGATAAAATGAAATCTTAAACTCAAAGCAAATGATGATTCCCCCTCCCCCCCCCCATTAGTAAGACAAAATCAGGATACTTTCTGAAATTAGTTTTGCATGTTGGATTTCCGTAGGAACTTAATATTCCTACTTAATTGAAACTTTCTTACATTTCATTAAGTCGACCTTTTTTTCCTCTTGCCTATAACATTCATCTTTGCCTACAGAAAAGTAATATTGATCGCAGAAAAATATTTCAGAGAAGAGAAACTCCATTTTCTTTCGTTAATAAAATGAAGCTACAGAATGTATCTAGAAGAAATCTATTACAATCACTGATGTTCTTGCATCACAAGAAAAAAAAAGTTTCTTTTTCTCTAGTAACCATGAAGATTTTTACGTCTGAAGGATTATTATTTCTTTGTTAGCAAATCTCGGCAAACAAAATCGGTTAGATGAGCCACTTCTTTTTAAAATAAGTCGAATAGAGTTATCAAAAAAAATGTTGCATTTCGGAGGCAAAAGTAGATCGAAAAAGAAAAGGTTTGTGTAATGAGGTAAACAAATTTTTTTCAGTCTTGAAGGAAGAAATGCGGGAAAGACAAGGCAGACATTGCAGGTTGAAGCGTATAAAGACGACGAAGTTTCGTCTAACGCTAGGCGAGCCTACGTCCCGTATACTATCATCGGTTTTCTAGCGTTAGATCAATATTCTCTTTAGCTCAAAATTATTTTAACCATAGATTTTTACTTTCATAACAAAGTATGACTACTCTCAAGCTTTAAAAAAATCGATTTGACGATGAAGAATTCATATCAAATTCATTTTCCCAAATCATTTAGTCTTCTTTTTCTTATAAATTAAGTGCTCATGGACTCGCTGTGATGATTCTGCATAGAATGTAATTTTAGAAACATCAGAAAAAAAACTTAAGCTATGCCAAGTTGTAATATTGTTCCTATTAGTATTGCTTAATCCTTACTTGAGACAGTGAGAAGCAAAGGGATGTCAGTGGCAAAATTTAAGATTTGGATAAAAACAGTACAAATAGTAGGTGAGCCTCTCCTCTGTCTTGAGGCAAGAGATGGTACTAGTAGCCCTAGTAGGTGCTGCTATACAGCATGATTTGGAAAAACTTTTCAATGAAAGCCTACATAGGTCTTTATTTTTAAAAGCGTTTTTCTCGTCGTCCCTTTGCTTCTCACTGCCACATTTGCAATTCCAAGTAAGCATATTTACATCAGTCGTTGAGTACAGTAAATTCCCAATTATCCGCGTAATAAGGTGACAGGGTAACCACGGACAGTGGCGTAGCTAGGTTGGGGTGGAGGGGGCGGTACGCCCCCTCCGGCATATTTTTTGGGGTAACGATTCAGCACCTTTGACGTGGAAAAAAAACTAAATAAAGGAATCATACTTTAAATTTATTACTGGAGACAAAGAATCAAAAGCTAACGTCACCAAAAGCTAAAACTGACTTCAGTTGTGGTGAAGATTAGGGAGAGAACTCCATCCCCCTCAAGGGCGCCCATGTGTGGGGGGGGGGCAAGTGGGGGCTCAAACCCCCTCCCCCTTTAAACAAGAACTTCCTTGATTTTAGTACATTTTTTCTTTGAAAAAAATTTTAAACATTCCTTCTCCAGCTATTAAAGAATAAGTTATTACAAACGTGAAATTGTAATAGCTCTAATCTATACAGAAATCAGTTTCCCTGCAAAAAGTATCCTCCTAAACCACGTGTGGAAAATATCTGAGCCCCCCCCTCCTTAAAATTTTGCATTTGGGCACCCATGATCCCCCTAAATGTTACTCTTAACTACGATTTTTGATGTAAATTTAGAATATTTCTCAGAGATAGGCGCCTAACATCCCCCTCCCCCCTCCATCCACCCCCGTTATTTCGTAGGAAGAATGCGGATTAAATTAGTTTCCCTTTCCTTCCGTAAATGAAGTTATCAATTTGTTCAACAACTTTCGACGGTCTAATGTACTAGATATGTCTTAATGAAAGGGCGGCAGAAACTGTAGCTACGCCACTGACCACGAATATGCGAATCCACAGATAATCTGCAAAAATAATTTAAAAAAAAAATATCGTAAGCAATAGCTTAAAACAATCAATAACATTTGCACACATTTAAACTGTAGCTTAAGAGGAACGGAGATTGGAAAACTTATATGTAAGAGCAAAAAAAAAAAAAAAAAAGATCGCTTATTATTGCAACTTGATTTTACACATATGAGAGCAAATCCTACAAATGGATTTATTGAAACAAATCAAGCTAGGTTGTATCAAAAACGTGTAGGGGAGGTGAGAGGAATTTTACTTGAACTAACTGGTCCGGTCACTCATTTATGAGCGTGAGTTGTGTAGATTTAAAAATAAGCAAGAAGTATCGACTTAGAGCAGTAAGTAGTGTTAATCTAAAAATAAGGTTTCAAATAGTTAGGTTTCGATGACGTCGAAAGCTTTGATGTAATTGGAAGGGAGGGGAAAGGAAGAAATAGGAATGTATAAAAATAGATTTTGTACTTGTTAAGTTAAATGGATGCATTTTTTACATTCAGTAAATCGTCGCTAAAAAAATTAATTTTCTTTTTTCTTTGAAAAAGAAAGGCGGTGGATAATTTGCAGCGCGGATAAGCAGAATTTACTCCTGTAGTCAAAACTCTTCATAATTTTGAGTAGAAAAGGTATGTTTCTGTTCCATATTTGAGTGAGCGGGACACAGTTTGGACTATAACGAGCATTTTCAAAAACCTGTGCCATTAAGCGAAGTAAAAAGTACTTGTAAATAAACTCAGCCTTCAATTAACACTCAGAAAAAATTATGAATTGATATAAGCTAAAAATTGAAAATATAAAACGAAATAAGCTTCTAAAGATATTCTAAGCGAACAACAATTTAATATTATTTAATATATTGCCAAATTAAATAATATTATTTTATTAATATCATTTACTGGCAAATAATAATCTCTCGCGGAAAACATTTACAATAGGGCTACAACAATTATTTTATTTATTTATTTATTTATTTATTATTATTAATATTATTATTTTTTTTTTGAGTATGTGTGACAGTTACTTTATTCTCGTAAGCAGTGTAACAAAAGCAAAGCTGAAATGTCTTGGTATACCACGGAAATAGGCAAAGCTTTAATTAACTCGCTTCAACTTTGACAAGGCACCCTACATAATTGTGTGAAGTGATAAACGAGTTTGCTCGGCAGAAATTATAAGGCAAACAGATACTTTTGAGTTAAATAAGATCCTTAACTAGATTTAATTAGGTCTTTTGAAAGTATAAGGTACCCTTTTCACTAACGACCGGATGAAAAGTTATTTGCTTCAATCTAGTAATTTTTAGCAATAAAAATGAGTGTTTTGTGTCTTTGTTCACTGGTCTAAAAGGTTGGAGAATCGACTAAAGAAAGGCGGAAAATTTTCCTAATTTATTGAAGAAAAAGGTACGCCTCTCTATAAAAGCTGATAAAATTGACTGTCTTCGTTCACTGGTCTAAAAAATTGGAGAGCCTACTAAAGAAAAGTAGAAATAAGTAAAATGACACAACGTGCATAAAGTACAAATAAAAGCATTTAAAAGCGATTTAAACAACTCGCTTTTAAATAATTTTATTTGTACTTTTACACGTTGTGTCATTTTACATATTCCACAGTACAATGTTTCGACTGCTTTTCACAAAAGTGGAAACTTTTCCTTATTTATTAAAGCAAAATGTATGCCTATCTTTAAAAACTGTTAAAAGTGATTATTTTCATACACTGGTCTAAAAACTAGGAGAACTTACTAAAGAAAGGTAGAAAATCTTCCTAATTTATTGACGAAAAATGTACGCTCTCTATAAAAACTTAAAATTGAATGCCTTCGTTCACTGGTCTAAAGAAGTTGGAAAATCAATTTTAAAAAAGTGGAAAAAATTCCTAATTTATTGAAGAAAAAGACATGCTTCTCTATAAAAACTTAAAATTTTAGTATCTTCATTTGGTCTAAAAAGTAAGTGAACCTACTAAAGAAAGGTGTAAATCTTCCTAATTTATTGAAGAAAAATGTACGCCTCTCTATAAAAACTTAAAATTGTGTATCTTCGGCCACTGGTTTAAAAAATTGGAGAACCTGCTAAAGTGGGAAAACCATCGTATTTAGCTGTAAAAAAGGTACGTCTATCGATAAAAACTGTTAAAAGTGAATTTTTTCGATCACTGGTTTAAAAGGTTGAAGAACCTGCTAAAGAAAATGGGAAAAAATTTCTTATTTGAATGAAGAAAAAGGTACCCCTTTCTATAAAAACATAAAAATTAGTGTCTTCGATCACTGGTATAAAAAATTGGAGAACCTACTGAAGAAAAGTGGACAATTTTCCTAATTCATTGAAGAAAAATGTACACCTCTCTATAAAAATTGTTAATAGTAGAGGGACGGCAGAAGGAAGCGTCGGTTCAAATTTGCAGCCGAATAACGTTCACTACTAAAACTCGGATTCTACACAGTGTAGCAGAAATAAATCCCACATTCCAAGCGGGAATTAAAAAAGAATAAAACCTTTTGAAATTGCAGTTTTAATTTCAGAAAAGTTGTTTACAATTTGTTAATTTACCCTGAATAACTCCATTTGGAAACAACATCACTCAAACACCAGGGTTGGCAAGGTTCTGGACACTACGGTAAAAACCACGGTAAATACCATGGTTTTTACCGTCCTCTCCAAAACCCTTGCGTCCAAAACTGTCCGAAAGTTTTAAAAACTACATTTTAAAAGAAATTGTATTTTGAGAAAAAATATCAAAAACAGAATAAAATGTGTCGAAGTTATGGTTTACATTGAATATTTATTCAATGTGAACATTCCAATATAAATATATGTGTAACTTATTTATACAGCTGATTCCAATCTATTTACATAGAAGTAGAATTCTTAAAAATTTCAATTTGTGTTTTTTTTCTGCACAATAGGGTAACGACCCCAGTAATTGGCACTTTAAGAGTTTGTCCTTAAACTTAACTCTGTTTTCATTACTTAGAAAAAAAAATTCACTTGCAAATATTTTGCATTTAACAATGCACATGTGTGCATCTATTTAGTTCACTAAAATCAAAAATATTTGAAATGATATTTTTATAAAAATATTTTTATTAAAAGTTACCAAAATCCCCAGTAATTGGCACCTGATACCCCAGTGCATGACACCTTGTGATCCAGTAATTGGCACATGTTAATAGAACTGGAAAAACACTTTATTTTTCACTTTTAGATTACATACAAATTTTATCACCGTACGATGCATAATTACTGTTAATTTAAAATAGGTAATTTTACATAAATTAATGTTGGATCACACATCTTGACATTGAAAAAGTATTTTAGAGAAATAAAATTAAATTTGAAGTGTTGCATAGAAAAAAATATCGAGGTTATTGCTGTTTTATTAGTCGGTATGCAGTTTCGATTTTACGAATTATAGCTGTTTCCACAGAAAAAGGAACATTAAGAATATTGACCCGATGATTTTAAGGGACCATAAAAATGAACCGATTCTCTACCGTCGTAGTATCGTACTGATGGCCTAACATATTTGTTTTTCATTAATTTTATTAAAATTTTAACAGTGTATTCTGTAGGATTCAACTCAATAGTAGAGTCCATACAATATAGTTGCTGAAAACGGATCGGAAATCAAACTAGTGACATATTGCACAAAATATTAGTATTTATAAGCACATGTGCCAATTACTGGAGACTAGCAATACTGAATTACCACTAATTGGCATCCATCATTATTTCAAAAATCCAAAAAGGGACAAAAACATATTTCTACCAACTCAAAGTAACACCTTTCAACTAAACAAAACTTTTGACAACGAAAATTTAAAATGTATATTACGTCAGATTTTAATGGATTGATGCGCATACTTCCGTTAAGCTAGATAAGAAGCTTTTGCAACAAAAATGGCTGATTTGACCAAGCTACAATTGTTTCTCTTTCCTATGCTCTACTACCATTTAGTAACATGATTTAAAGCTATAATCTTTAAAGTAAATGTACATTCAGTGGATATATAGACTTCTACTTTTAAAAGATTAGATATGAATCTTATTTTAGGACATTTTTGTTGGAAGTGCCAATCACTGGTGACCTGCCAATTACTGGGGGTGTTACCCTAGAAACCAAATTTTTCGACATTTATGCATGTGTGCAAATGAAAGTGTTCAAAATATAGTGCAATATCTTAATATAGTGCAATTATCTTAATTCTGTGTTACGAGTATTTCAGTAAATATGAATTGATTAGATTGCACTCCTTTAGCGTTAGGATAATTTTTGACAGTTTTAGACACTTTCGAATACTCCTGGACGGTAAAAACCACCTGTACTGTCCTAAATCGATTTTAGACAGTCCAAAACCCAACAATACCAAACGCCGACCTTTAAATTAACTTTTTCCTTTGGAGATAGAAACTTCGTTTTTCTACCATAGGTCGAGCTAGATCTGCAGAAAAAAGCCGCACTTTCTGGGGTGTCAAAAAAAAAAAAAAAACTGTCGGACAATTCTTTCACTTTTTAGCGATAGATTTAATGAAGAAAATAATGCCTAAATTTAGGCGAAGCCTAAAAAATTTCGAGTTAAAAACGCAAATAACTCCCGCCATAATTAAGTTAGAGCATTGAAATAAATTGCGTAGAAAGCAGAAAATTCCACCCTTTCCAATAATATATATATAATATTTATACGTGCAAGTAATTTTAATTTTTAAAAATTTCAGCTTAAAAAATTACAAAAAAACTAATTCGAAATTTAAAAAACAAATCCCCAGGTGCAAACTACCGGGGTTCGAAGTAATTTTGTAGAACATTTCAAGGCTATAGGTGCTTTGGTATCTCCTGGACGCAAGTCCGCCATAAACTTAAATTCAGAATTTCTTTGACCTTACTTTTTCTTGACTTTTTTTTTTTTGAAGTACAATTTTGAACATAAAAAGATGTTACTCTTAGAGATATAGATAAGGAGAATACATTACAAAATGATTAAATTTATTTAACATTTTAGAAACACAACGTAATTTTCGAAAACAGTCTTGATTAAAGAGAATAGTGATTAAAAAAACATTGGTGCTGTAACTTAATCAGAGGGAGAGGGGGATAATTTTTTTGTCCTAATCGTAACGTGTATTTTAATACGACTCTTCCAAAAAGATGATTCAAGTTTTTGCGAAACAAATAAGATGCGAAGCGATTTTCGGGGGTTTGTAAGTCTCTGCAATCAGAGAGCAGAGTCCCCTAGTCTTGATACATACAAAATAATTTATTTCTACAACAAAATCCCTTCGATATTTTAAACGATTCATTATAATTACAATTCATTCAGTATAAACGAAACAACTCATCTAACTTATAAATTATTAAAATGCATTAACGTAAATAAAGGTAATTATTTAAACGGCGCGACTAACTTAATCATAACCAAATTAAAATAAGTGCAATGATAACTGTCAAGCCCTCCGAAATGAAAATTAAATATTGATTTTTATATTATAACAGTTACTAGAATACGTATACATATATTTTCTACTTTTTGCAAGTCAGGACATTTTGAGCTTTTTATAGCGTAGTAATGGATAACAATCTTGTTAAGGGTCCGTGTCTAAACCAGGGAAGTATTGTGATCAGAAAAAAGGATTGCAATTAGATGTAATCAAATTTATTGCGATACTTAGATAAAGTATGTATACTGAGGATTCTAATACACAGTAATGAAGGACGTCCTCGATCAATTATTTCGTCATCATTATCTCTGCCATGGAAAAAATAACATCATTAATGAGGGAATAATAATTAATTGCTGGAGACGAAATTACATTGATGGAAGGGTAATTCAATGTGGAATTGTTCCTTTCATCTGCATCTATCAAAACATTTTCTTGGGTGCATGTAATGATGTTTAATGCATGCACTCTGTTTTGTTTAAGGTTAGGAGTTACGTGTCGTGGAATTGGGCTAATTTTGGGATGAGAGAGAGAGAAAGTGTCGGACGTGGGAGTTGAAAGGTTTAAGACTCCACGAGACGGAATCGGTCGTCCCCTCCTACTACAAAATTTTGCCACTGATGCGGAGTTTGAGTCAGATTTGCGACCGATTTTCGGGTAGAATACTCGTAGTTGAAAGCTCTAAAATTCCCGGAGTAGGACCATTGGGAAGAGATAAAATGAAGGGAGTAAACCCTTTCACTCGTGAAGCAAAGACCCTCAAGTCACATGATAGATTTAAAGCAAAGCATTGGAAGAAATCAGGTTTCTTTCGCGAGTTTCACGTAAAACGTGTCAAATATTCGTCGTTGTTGAGTCACGTGACTTGGGGGGTCTTTGCCTCAGTTTTTGTTAAGTCAATGATTGGACTTGCTCCCTCTATTTACTAATTCCTCCTCTAAGGGTAGGACTCTATCATATTCCCTCCGACTCCACAGTCTTGGTTTTCCTAAAGGGAAAAGCTACGAAAATTCTTTAGTCGCCCGTGGCAGGAAGTATCAAATCACTCAGGCACTTTTCCACACATTTTTTTTTTAATTTATTGAAGTTTACACTTTTAAAAATATTATTATACACCGGAAAGACGGAGCGCCGTGTGCCCAGAAAAACTGAAGGAACCAGTATGATCTTTTCCTCCCTTTTGAGTGAGCTCTTTATAAATTTCTTCTTGAAGGAGTCCAAATGTCCCACACGTCCTTTTCTACTCACTGAATAAAAACTAAACGCACAGTAATTTAACTGATGTTATATCTATATACTAAAGTGTAAATTGTTAGTTTCTCTTTGGAAGAGCGATTCTGAGCTGAGTGAGATCTTGGAAAGTTTTGATCTGTCGGCAGTACTCCCCCCTTTGGAGTTCCATCCGACTGCAAAAATAGGGAGATAAAGAGGACGCTATGAATAGGACATTTTCCTACAACAACTAGTAGGAGAAATAAAAAAGTCGTCCGATTTCATTGCAAATCGAGCTGCGTCGCCCTGCTTTGCACGGTCTACCTTGAAAATAAAAGTTATGTCAAATGACACATGTTCAACAATCAGGCTGAACAAAAAAACAGTAAAATTTTTCGGCAGATTGCGGAAAAGTAACGAAAAAGGAAACATTTTAAATCTCCCGATTGCAGGAAAAGCCTCAAAACAAAAGGCAGAATTATATTTTTTCAACTGTTCATATTCGAAAAAAAAAAGGCAACACAGATCTTCCTTCTCAATGATTTTTTTTCACCGTTACAAATTTTAATAAAAGCATTGTTACGGAAAGTTGAGATGAAGTACTGAATAATAATTTGAATGGAGGAAAGCCTTCGAAAAATAGGGATTTTTAGGTCGAAATCTAAGTATCGTAATTAATAGTTTTTAATTGATATCTCCGCTAATTATTATCGGAGGATTATGTTAAATAGTCAAACATAAAAACGGGAAAATTACGAACCTATCGTACATGATGAATCATAGGTACATACGCTCAGTTTTCAATTATGTAAGATACCTCGGTGGTCACTGTGTGTCCTTGTATCTTTTTAGGCATAAGGTTCAATCGTTACAGTATGAGGTTGACAATTACGTTCAGTTAGTTATTACTTACTTTTTTTGAACAAAGAATTATGACAGAGCATAGGCACAGGTGCATATGACATAGGCATAGGTGCCCGTCACCCCCCCTCCCAAAGAGTAATGACGCCCCCCCCCCCCCAAATGCCACGAAAATCTCCTCTCCCCCCAAGAACGAGTCTTCCGAAAAGTGAGAAAAATACCCCTGAAAACCCCCCCAGCCCCTAGAAATTTCAATGGCTCACTGCACCATGACACCCACCCCTCTTAGTGGGCAGTTCTGACAAAGCCCGCCCCCTCCCCTCCATCTTTGTAGTGTCAATATAAGGAACCTATTTTTAGCAAATTATTGAAAGGATTTTACCTACTATATAATGGCTTGCTTTAACTAAATTTTTGAGATGGTAACTGAGAGATGATCTTTCAATCACCATTTTCTTCATTTAGTCATCTTATGGCCGGTGGCGACCACTAATTTTGCGATTTCTGTTTCTCCATATTGTGGTTATCATCCAAACGACCTTTATATTTGAAACAATTTCAGGGCAGGAATAAAATAAATGTTTGCAGAAAATATGCAGAAAAATACTCATATGAAATGGTTAAAAAATTTCTCGGAAGCAAAGTAATATATCCTGAGGTTTTTATTGCCTCAAGAAACTCATGAAATTTTGAAAATACGGAGAAAATGCAAGCTGTTACTTTTATCACAGCACTGCTTTCCGTTTTCCGGTTATTTTGTGATCTTCAGATTCCTACTTATGCTAAAAATATGGTTGCACACACAGCACCTCCATTTATTGCAGGGCCCCCTTGCCTGATCGTGATGGGCCCCTCACATTTTTTCCCCAACAGGTATAAAAAGTAAGAATCACATATTTGTATTTCCTTTATCCCTTTTCAATCTGGGCCCTATTGCTAAGGTACACGCTAACTCCCTCTTCCCCCTTATGGTCATAATCAAATGCCTCAATACCAGTGGCGCACACAAGGGGAGGGTCCGGACCCATCCCATAACTCTTGAGTTATTATAATTACTATTTATACTATTATCCTATGTATTTAGTACGTAAAATAATTCCAAGCAAAGGTAAAAATAATTTCAGATTTAATAAATGAAGAAAAAAAAAGGAAATTTATTTTCTCTCTTTCTTCCCTACAAAATCAAACTGTATGTGAAAATAAATTGTTCTAGAATAATGATTTTGCTTCCCTGTTTTTATTTTTAACTATATGAGAAAAGTAAATACATTCATTCTTCTGCTTTATGGTATTTTAATTGAGTATTTTTAATTCATAAATCAATTTTTTTTTACTAATGCTAAAGTAATTATTCTATATTATTATTTTTCAAATGTTTTTTGTTCCCGACAATCAATAAAATCAGTAGAATATGTTTGGATACGTGTTGGAGTATGATATGAGAATGGTGAACCTTCTATCTTATACCTTCCTTTTGGGAAATTCCTATGTGAGCCACTGACTCAATACTCCATGGCTACTCAAATCAACTACATTTTCAAATTAACTGCATGTTTGCACTTTTTTTTCAACGCTTTCATAATAACGGGATACATGATTCTGAAACTTTTTGAAAACTTCATGAATCTCTCCGTTTCAGATTTTAAAAAGTTGTTTTACGTAAATACCGCTCCATTTTTTGTTTCTAATCACGAAGACCAATAAGCCGTCTTTTCTACACGCTGAACTTTTGCAGATAGATGATTTAAGTCAACAACTTCTCAGAAGATTTATAAAAAATACAAACGTGTATTTTTCGAATAAAGTTTTGAGAAAAGCGACGGGAAAAGGCGAAAAAATGGGGAAGGGGGAGAAAAAAAAACTATTCAAACACTGGTTTAAAAAGTTTCTAAGTCCTTGTATTTACCGATTATTCGTGTGGAAGAAGGTTTTTCTGCAGTAGGGGGGGTAGCGACATAATGATAAAACAAAAAAAGTACGTTCCTTTTCACAACGGTATGCGAGCAAACCGAAAAGGGGTTTTTAAAGCCAAAAAGGAAAATAAATTTGTTTGCTGTCGTCGGATTTTTTCTAGAAATGTGCTCCGTAGAGCACTTGGTATAGAAAAAGTACTGATGTTCCAAGTTAGAATGCAAAAACGAGATCTTAATTGGAAAAAAAAAGGCAAAAATGCGTAGTAAGTAAATCAATACAAAAATTGAAATGTGATGTCATACATAAAAGGAAATAAACTGTAAATAACATTGAAAGTGGCATAATTTCATTCAAACTTAATTTCCAGTAACTGAATGTTTTGTGAAAAACTATCGAAAAAAATCATGATTCTATTTGTTTCAGCATTAATAAGGATTTGTATTTACCCATAGGCATTTTCATTGTTATACATTAGCTTTTATCAAGTAATACTTGTAACACGTTTTAAAGAAACTTTCCGCTATTTACACTTCAGTCATTCAACATTTACGCTTCGCTTACAGAAAAAACTCGTGTCCTAGTCAAACGATGCTCAACCTTGGGTGAGTTAATTTAAATTTGGTTTGAAACATGAGAAAGTCTTACATTGGTACTGCATCAATAATCGTAATCGGTAACACAAAGCGGCTTTCATCCATATTTTAAGAAATAGAAGCAATTAAGATTTTGCCCATGGGAAACTAGCTTTCAGAGGCAGATCATACTGACACATGCAAGCAAGACTTGGTTTACCAATTGACCCATGAGGCCCTGGATCAGAAGGAAAAGCTATAGGGTCCCCCAAAAACTGACCGATACTTTCAAGGGAAAGAAAAGCACCTTTTGTTTAATGATATCAGCAGTATTATAAAAAGTCTATACTTATAACCCAAATTAGTTTTCATTAAAAATTAGGGAAAGGCCCGAATAAAACCGTTTGTTATGTGTACGTAACCTGAAGTAAATATAGAATAAATACCAAGATTACAATCTGGTACTGTCCTGCCCATAACCATGCGTAGACAAATGTGTGCGATTGTACTCCGGAGCACTTTATTCAATGGTGCAATTCAAGCGAGCCTACCTCCCCCCTCAGATACGTCGCTGTCCAAAACTTTCTAAATAGGGCCCTTAACCTTATTTATCCCTAAAAGCCTTATCCTTATTTATTCCTAAAAGCAGTCCTTGCATGTAGCAAGGACTGTTGTAAGCTAAAGGTTTTCCTACTAACAAAAAATCCTGGTTGTTGATTCAACCAGCAGCATGACTTACACCACTGTTATTCTCACCTCAACAGAAGCTCAAGTTCATTGAAATTTTTCATGATCTCTCAGTTCTTGTTTTATAACAGGATGCGTATTGGTTTGCTGCCAATTTCAGAACTTGTGCTTTCCCAGAGATCCTTTATTTCATGTCGTACCTTTATCGATGGATAGTCATTACCACAGAATTTTCGCGTCCAGTTTCCCAAACAGATAAATGCACTAGGGATATCTTTAATTCAGAACTGCATTAGGAATTTAATTTATCCAAGATCATCCAAAGCCAAACGAATATTCAACGGATCATTTACGTACCACATAATATTTTTTGGCCGACATTAGGGTGGGCCAAAAAAGGGAAATTTTCGGCAAGCAACTTCTAATAGCAAAAAAAAGTAGTAAAAAAAAACGTGCTCGTTTGATACATTTTTGCATCCATTGGGAGACCTGGAATCCGGTTTTTTTCAAATATAAACCTTGAAGCTGTCACTACTGAAGAACAACTGAGCACTGGCCACTACTGTTCTGTTTACCTTAGTTTTTTTTTTCACTTACAACACTTTCATTCTAACCCGTCCAACTAAAGAGTCATTAAAGGTACATTAAGTGTACTTTGAAACACTAAAATATATCTACGACCACCGGTATAGAAAAGGTTTTATTTAGACACATACCTCAGAACTTGAAAATAAGTTATCTAGTCTTTCTACCCCGCAATATCGAAACAAAATTAAAGTAGTTAGAGTTTCGGAAAGCATTTTTCCAGTTTTCCGGGAAAGTCTTAACTTCCTGGCGTAATTGAAACGTTTCGTTAAATCTGGTTCCTTTCTCAGTCCATTAGGCTTGGTATTGCAAACAGTGGAACAATATTGATCGTAAAGCGAAGGCCGTTTAAGAAGGAAAAGTTCGATTACGCTTCGGTAATAGAATAAAACAGAATAGTTCTTCTTCAATCAGCGATGGACCTGAAGACCAAGGAAATGGAAGATGAGTATTTTCATTGATGGAATGGAATATTTTCTCACTGGAGAGCTGTTGAGGGACTTATGAAATCTGTTTCACTAATTAGATTACGAATTACATTTGCAGCCGAGTTGGGAAATTCTTCAATAACTTCTGTCGTACTTAACTAATCTATATACAGGCTTAACATAAAAGAATATCCCGGTTTTAAAAATTTATACTTCGTAAACTGTTACACTTACCACTATGAATGATACATAAAGATAAAGACAAACATTCCGAGTTTTTCTGAACTTACGTTGTACGTTCCAAAACACTGGATTGACCATGCTTAATCATCATAAGGGAAAATCATCACAGTGATGATGATTTACTCTTTATGTGACCTGGGGTCAGCCAGATCCCAGACCTAGCCCCTAGTGATTTTTTTTTATTTATTTATTTTATTTTATTTATTTTATTTATTTATTTATTTTGTGGTTTCGCCAAAGACAGTGTTTTTACACCACCATTGCCACAACATTAGAAGATCAGAAAGATCGCATGTATGTAGCATTACAAACAATTGACAGTGAAACAATCCAATATGTATGGGATGAACTAGAATACCGGTTAGCTGTGTGTGTGTCGCTTACGCATCGATTAATGTGTTCGAAAAGAAACTTGGAGTGCTTATCTTTATTTTTATGTGTCATTTATAGTGCTAAGGGTAATAGTTTAATGAAATAAGTTTTTAAAACCAGTACATTCTTTTATGCTAACCCTGCATTTATAAATAGCTGTGTGTGTGTTCCTTATACAAATCCAGTTTACGTCAGATCTTTACCGAGTTTAGCACAGAAGTTCTTTGATGCTCAGAAACTTACATGGGAGGGGGAGGTCTTTATATACAAGTCCACCTATTATGACAATGACTGAATTTTTTAAATTAGTGGATTAGTTAGAAATGTCTTTAAAAAACTCTTGTCATACATAGTTAATCTTTATATTTATAAATTGCTTTGTGTATGTGTTCCTAATACAAATCTACAATTTGCATCAGATCTTTATCAAATTTGGCACAGAAGTCATTTGATGCTCACTAATTCAATTAGGGGGGTATGCAAATCCACCTATTAATGGTAATTATTAAATTTTTCAAATTTAAAAAAAATCCAAAGAGGCCAAACATTTTAATTTTGAGTCGTAATATTGCACTTTTTGACACGTTGACGCAAAATTTTATAGTGTTTTTCAAAAATTTATTTAAACCTAATATTTTGAACATGCTTCACAAAACTTTTAGTTTCGAGGTAGACCATGCAATTCCGGGCAACGCAACTAGTCGATTTATAAAAAAGTCGTTTTATATATTTGGACTACGTTAGAGTCCAACTTTAAGTGTTTGGACCTACGTCCTTCTGGCTCTGAGGTACAGTGGATGTGTAAGAAAATCCGGCAGTAATCTTCACAACATGAATAGATTTTTCTATTTGGACCGTATCATATCGGTCAAGTTGGAACCGAATGCAAAATTCTTGCCGAGTAGTAATTAAGAAACAATCACTAAGAATCGACTCCCCCACAATACATGACGGAGCGTATCATACTGTATCAATGCTATAAACTGAAAATGGTACGTAAACTGCTATCTGTCGATACCACTTCCTCCTCTTTTAGGATGACATGTTTTAGTACCAGTGATATCCCCTTAATGGTGCCATTTGGTTTCCCTTGGAACCTTAAGGGTGCCCTTAGGGATCCCATAGAGCTGCCATAAGGAACCAAATGTTACCATTAAGAGGTACCCGTGTTGCCTCAACATTTCACCTTAAAAAGTACCTGCCTAACCCGCAGTTTGCTTTAATACGTACTCTTTTGTTCAATAGAGTTTCTTTGTTCTTTAACTTTAAACATAGTCCTTAACCGTGGCACATGAAAGACTGGATGCCGTATAAAGTGTTTGCACTAGGTCTGCAAAAGGCGCTGTTGTTTGCTTTCCAAAAAATAATAATGAAATAAATAAAAATTCAATAAACCGATTTTGGTTGAATAAGGTTTTAGATGATCAAAGTTCTACTGTATTTTATGTTTTCATACCAGTGAAATAGATAAGTTTTTCAACTTAGTTTTCTCTCTAGCTAGAACGGATCCAATTTATGCGTTTTTTCAAACAGCACATTCTGAATTGGATGGAAATGTACCAGACCTCTTAATCTCAAACGGAAAAAAAAGTACTTTTCAAGCAGTTAAAGAATTTATCTTTAAGTTTCCCATCGGGGTAATGCTGATGGTGGAAAAAAATACATTAAACGTTGATTTTATGAAATTAGTTAAAAGCGAGGAAAAGTATTTTTTCCGCGGTAAGCAAAAAATCAATTCATAAACTGAAAGGGATTCGTAAATTGAAATTTAAAAAACATGCAGAAAAAGCAAGATGCAGTTAAGCTCATTCAATCTCGCCGTAAAAAAGGATTTTCCTTGAACCTGATGTAGCTTTGAGCAACGTTCCACTAAGATGTTTTTTCTAAAAAAAGTCGTGATATTTTTACTCAAGTTTCTTGTTTCTGAAAACGCAAATCTTTTCAGTGTTTTATTTATTTAACAAATGAAAAAGGATTGCTGTTTACATTCCACACAGGCTTTAAAATGACGAAAGATATTTTTCTGTATGAAAAGCTTAAAAAGTAGTTTTAAAAGCATTGAAAAATGCTTTAAATTTTATTTTCAGCTTCGGTTTTTTCTGTATTTTGTCTTAAGGTAGATTTTCATAACTGAACTTGTTCGTCGCGTCAAATTTTATTATTAAAGTCTTCCATTAAATGTTTTATCACTAAAATCCTCGGGGAGTTTTTACCATCGTTTTCTGTACTTTTTATCCGTGTCTTTGGTAATTTAAGAATCAAAAACAGCAAGTTTATGTAGAAATATAAAGAGAGTCATTCAGAATTACACAGGTATCGAAAATTTTCAGGATTAGTTCTTAATAAGTGTAGAATACATCTTAAAAAGTCCCTAATTTTTCAATGTGCGTTTCTATAAATAATGGTTTACGAAATAAGTAGCATACAATCTCTCTTGTTTTAGTTGTTGTTTTTCCTCTTAGCAAAAAAACTGTTATTTAATAATTTTGGGAAAATCTCTTCTCTGCTTGGATTTCTCTTTCTGTTGATCAATATCAACCTCCGAGGTTTCAACCAAGACGAATAGATCAATAAAGAAAATTGTTTTATTCACATATCTTACAGGCGAGTCATTCCATTTCAAATCAGGCAGGCAGGTATGAAAGGTATCATATGACCATCACTGATTTTTTTAAAAAAAATACAGTGGTTACAACTGAAGAACCTATGAAATATCCCTAAAGGATTTTTTAAGAAAAAATATTTTTTCTTCAGTTACAGCCTACTAAAATCCTGCACAAATTCGGCCATTTTGGAAAGAAACAGCAAAATACTGGATTTGAAATGGACACTATTTCAAAAGTATTTAACTTATTTGAATAATTCTTTTTTCTAAAAATAAATAACGACCCATGTATTATCTAGACATTGGTTTTGAAAACTTAGTTAGGTTTTTGATAAACAAAAAAAATATTTTTGTGACAAAAAAAATTGCATTTTTACCGATTTTATGGGTTTTTTTTCTCTATGAAAAAAAGTTTTTTTTACTAAACAGAGATGGCAGTCTACACCCCTTATATGATAGTTTCATAACATATTTTATTATAATCCTGAAATGCATACAGCCTTGGAAATAAAACTTAAAATTTTGAAAATTCTCAAAAATTAACGATTTTTGAACTAAGATTGCTCAAAAAACTCAATTTTTTAAAATCTAAAATTTTGCTCAATTGAAAACCCTTTAATGCTTAAAAAGTGTATATACACCGCATCCCGTGTTTTTCTCAGAAAATGTTTTATGTTTTTCTGCCCATGGCATGCATGTAAAATGAAAATGTCTAATAATTTCATTCACTGAGATTCCGATTATATTAATTCCGATTATTTTTGAATTCAGTATCAGTCTTCAATGACAATCAAAGCACGCAATTAAAATAAATCGTTTTAAATGCACTTTACTGCTCATCCCTTTGAGTTGCACGTTGTAATTGAAAGAGAAAAATTTTGATTCGTTGCGACATATGGAAGTACACCATTATTGTAGTTATTAGGCATTAATATAATCAGAATTTCAGTGAATGAAATAAATTATTAGACATTTTCATTTTGTATGCATAGCATGGGCAATAAGGTCACTTTAAAATCATAAACAATTTGAGAAAAAACACGGGATTCTGTGTATATCCACTTGTTAAGCATTAAAAAGGGTTCATATGAGCCAATTTTTAGATTTTTAAGAAATGCGGTTTTTAAGTATTCTCACTTCAAAAATTGTTATTTTTTTTTAAATTTTCATAATTTTAAATTTTATTTCCAATGCTGTATGCATCTAAAGATAAAATAAAATATGTTATGAAATTATCAAATAAGGCCTTTAGACTGCCATCTCCGTTTAGTAAAAAAAGCTTTTTTTTTTCTTTTTCACGGGGAAAAAAATCGCAAAATCGGTAAAAATGCAAATTTTTTTTCGCCACAAAAATATTTTTTTCTTCATCAAAAAACCTAACTAAGTTTTTAAAAACGATGTCCAGATGACATATGGGTCCTTATTTATTTTTGAAAAAATAATTATTCAATAAAGAATTATTCATTTCAGTGGTTAAATACTTTTGAAATAGTGTCCATTTCAAATCGAATGTTTTGCTGGGGTTTTTTTTTTCCAAAATGGCTGATTTTGTGTAGAATTTAAGTAAGCTGTAACTGAAGATTTTTTTTTTTTTTTTTTGCAAAATCCTTTTGAAATATTTCATGTCCCTTAGTTGCAACTACTGTAATTTTTTCAAAAAAAAAAAAAAAAAAAAATCGGTGATGTTCATGTGACAGGCCCTGCCTGATCTGAAATGGAATGGCTCAGGCGCTATATAAGCAAGCCCGTAGTCACGCAGAATACATCACATCACCTCAGGGTCCTCTGTACCTACCCTTGTTTGTGGTTTAACCGGTTAGATGGGTCCTTCAAGACTGCCCTGTTTTATATATATATATATATATATATATATATATATATATATATATATATATATATATATATATATATATATATATATATATATATATCCAGACCAGAATCCGAGCAATCCTTGGTCCAGCTTCCCCAGAGGTATTGATCCAGTTGAAGGAATTTATGACCACGCGACATTCTACTTCACACGGTACTATCAGGATGATTGACAGCACGTGTTATCCTTGTTTACAATTTTGTGTGGGGGGGGGGGTGATAAGTCAACTTTACGCATGATAAATAATTATGTACTTTATAGTTCCTGGACATACCTTCAACTTCCGTAGTTACGCAAAGGAAAATATAATTTTCATATTGTTTAATATATATCATTCGTTATTCTTATCGTCTGAAAAATCAAAGGAACATCAAAAACGGTCAAGAGAGGATAAATTGCAATTCGTCATTGCTCCAAAAAAAAAAAAAAAAAAAAAAAAAGCTTGCGGAAATTTTCAAAATTTAATGTTATATAGAAGTAGACTACATGTTCTTCACAAAGCTACTGCAATAAAACAAGGATCCAACATATTTGGAGTATTTTCAGGGTGATTTGTGCAACAGTTGATACGTCTGTTAACGTGGAATTACTCCGTAAGCAAAGGTTTTTGAATGACAGTTATTTACAGCATTAATGAACGCGTAAACAATCAAGTTACGAAGTATTTTAATGACGCTTTTTGCAAACGCATGACTTTACAATTCCAAACTTTATAAAATTAATCTCATTCAAAGGATTATACTGCTGTGAGAAGGTAAAAAGCAATAACTGCAAATTTTTCATTTTTTTGCATTTTGTCATCGGTTGTATGTTGTACGTTAGCTTTATTGCATAAGATTGTTTATTTGGTTTTCGCCGGTGAAAACAAAAAATAGCAAAAAGAATCGTATAGTTCTGAAAATTCAATATTGTTTGTATCGATTCCAAAACACATTTCTTCAAAAGTCTCAAAAATTAATTTCTGCAGATACTGCCATTTACCTGCCCACGGCAGAGTAATAATTTCTATTTTGACACTGTTAAAAAGAAAAATAAACGGATGCATATCCGTTGCTGATAAACATGCATAAATTCAAATACCTTTACACTAATGACAAAAAAAGTCAACATTTTAAAAATCGGTTTTTTATCATTTGATATGTCCTTACACAAAGCAAATTTTTCTATACCTTTCTATGTGAAAATATGAACAAACCATAGACATACAGAAAAATTAGTTCCTATACTGAGTTTATATCAATAATCTTATATTTTGAAAGCTTACTCTTTGCTTAATCTTACCAAAAAATCATAACTTCTATAACTTAAAGGAATGATTTTCAGTCGAAATAAAATCTTACCTTCAAATTCAACGGTACCCACACAAAACTGATACGAAGATCTTTAAAATAGTGAACCATGCATTACTCCCATATTATCCCTAAGAATACCTGTTCATCTGAAACATACATTAACTGCTCATACATTAACTGTTCTAACACAATCGATTGAATGAGCATGGCATTTCTGAATACAAGTATATAATAAGTCAATGTAAAAACCTTTCTGCTTCATGCAATTTGCCAAATATTAAATCACTAATTCAATTTCTGTTGTAGTTCTGGTAGAATAAATCTTACTGAATGGTTGCTTTTGAATAGCATCATGCACAAATTCCACAATGACCAAGATTGAAAGAGGTCTTGCGTTACAAAATGACAGTTGAATAAGAATGCGCAGTTAACAATGCGCGGCATTCTTTTTGGCGATTTTTTATATAAGACTCAAAAATTTGGCTTCAAATACAATTTCACATTTCAATGAGAGTCTGAAAGATGGGCATGCGTAACATTTTTCGGAAAATGAATTTTTTAATGAAGGATGGTCCAACGTGATATGGCAAATGAGGCTAGTGAAATGAGGCTGAGAAATTAGCTAAAAATCCTTTTCGGCTAATTTTGTTGAACTACTATTTGGTAAATTCAAACTGCATTTATTTACGTTGCCTGATGTTTCTTCTCATCGAATGTTTATATGTGTGCATGTCCGTATTTTACTATTTGTCGTTAAAATTTAGAGGGTTTTTTTTCGATAAATTGAGAATTTCCTCCTTCCAAAAAGTTAAGTTAGTTCAGAATACCCCTCGTAGCAAACAGGAGTGTAGGGGAAGAAGGAATCTCCCCCCCCCCCCCACCTCACAACTCTAACACAAGCTTAAAAAGACACGTACTTAAAGAAAATACAAGATCTTGAACTTTTGGAGAAAAAAATGGTTTAGACGAAAATTTATGCAAACTAATTCTATTCCTAATTTAGTCAGTTTCTTCATAAAAGGCTTTTAAATTTATTATTTAACCCACGACGTAACAGGAAAATACTTTACTGAAGTACTGCCATGAGAAAAGAAGAATCGCCACCAAAGTTACGTAAAGGTGTTCTGAAAATAGACAAATAACCAGACTTGACAGATAGCTCAGTTTGTAGACAAAAGCGCTGCGCTATGGATTGTTAGCTGAGGTGTTAAGTGCGAAATAAATGACTTGTAACTGTTTGGATATAAGTTAAGAGAGTTATCTACCACGAATTAAATGACCTGTTTCAGTTTCACTCCGCTAAACTTCCCTCTTTTATGTCATGCTGGTAAACACCGATGCGTCATTAATTGCGCATATCAACTATTTTTGTCTTGAGGACACTGTTTCAGTACCTTCGTGAATAAAAGAGTTATCTTGGCTCCCAAATGGTCCTCCCCCCCCCCAAATGCTCCTTTTCTTGCTTCAGATCCATAAAAGTTAGTCCTTTGGAATCTGGTATCTTTTTTCCCTTTTCCCTTTAAAATTTCAGTTTCATTTTGAATTTTCCTTGCTACTTCTTTTATTCATTCATGCTTTTTTCTCCGAATAAAGTTATCTATGTTTTTCGCATTGTGTTCATTCAGCATAATTTCTTTTTCTAAGCAAAATTATTTTTGAAAATAATAATAATAATTTTTCAGTCAATTCATCGGCTAAACCCATTCAGCATAGTTAATTGTTTTAAGCAAAAGTAATTTTAATGAAACACTCTATTAGAACTTCTGTTCTAATCATAAGAAAATTACCTAAAAGAATCATAGTTTAATTTAGGGCTGGTTAATGGTTAAACAACCATTCAGCAATATCAAGTTTTAACACAAAAAACAGCAAATAATTTACCATCAGCAGTTCTAAAACATTGATAAAAATTGTAAAAATGCCTTACTATGCAAGTGGTAATAAAATTTATTAATCATAGAATTTAAAAACGTAGGTATTTTCAAGTGCACTAATCTAAAAAAAAGTCCTAAATTTGCGAAAACCGAAAAAATAAATATACTTTTGTTTCCCATTAGATTGGTGCATTTACAAGTTTAAAATTGATTTAATAGCATCCTCAGTGAGTATTTTCTATGTTATTGGCAACTACAGAACTTCAAATTGTTAAAAAAATTGTAAAAAAAATTAACTCCAATTTAAATATAAAAAAAATTTTTCAAATGCATTTTTTTATGACGATAAATAATAACGACTTTTTGCTGCGATTCAAAGATTTTTGTACTATGTCCCTCCTCTCTTCTGCAAAAAGAAATTATAACAATAAATAAATAAATAAAAATAAGTTAAGCACGAGTTTCGAGCAGATATTGTGAGTTTGAAAAAAAAAATCTGTTAACAATCAAGTCAGCGTAAATGAAATCTTTTAAATGAAGCAATAATAGATATTTAATTTCACCAGTCATAAACATCTTAGAAGGATCATTAAAAGTAAAACATATTTCACAAAATAAAATAGAAACAGACATGTTTGGTTTTTCACTAAAGTAACTTTCAACATTAATTTGTTTTTCAGTAAATAAATTCTTTATCAACAAGCAAAGACAAAATAAAACGAAAACAAAAATTTTAATGATGTTCTATTTTTTTTTTTTTTTTTTTTTTTTTTTTTTCGCAAACTAAAACTTTTTACTAAACAAGATTATGTCAAGGCCTTTTTTAATGGACACATTTTGATCAGAGCAACATCACTGCATCGGAACTTCAGGGAAAAAAGCGAACTAAATCTCTTTTAATTTCTTACTTTATCATCCGAAAAAAGAGAAAATAAACGAAGGAAGAAAAGTATTTAACATACTCGAAGTTTCTTCAGTCGATCCAGTTCGTTTCATTTATTTTTATTTTTTTTTTCTTTTCCAAGAAAGTTTCGGAAAGACTGAATCGATACTGTTTTCGAAGAACGTGATTAAATTTCCTGAAGAACTTCTGGGTGTTCTTTGCAAGCATTCCCCGGCATACATTTCCGAAAGTTTAAATGAACTGAACTTCACTTGGTAGGATTGGAATTACCTATTGGTCAGGCATTCAAAATAAGCTTCTAGATATTTAAATTTAATTGAATCCAAATAGAACTCTTCATAAAAAGAAAACTTCTTTTGAAGAGCAAGAGTTTAAACTAACATTACTCAAAATGAACAAAATAAAATCAAAATAAAATAGAGAAGAGGCATGGGGTAAAACCCCAGTACACATAGTGTCCTGGAACTAAACTTGACGAAATTTTTGATTTGTAGGACGAAATTGCTTCCCGAATTTTATAATTTTAAATTACACTTACAATTCACTAAAAAAGTCAATCAGGTATAATTGCAACACAATCATCACTTATAATTAAGCTACGATGGTGATTTCTGATCTGTTTTTAATTCAAGAACGAAACTTATCAAAATGATGTTATATTTAGTTCATTGAAGTATGCCTAGATACAAACGTACCGCCCAGTGATAATACATTTAGCTCGGAACTAGAAGGTTACGAGTTCTAAACCCAGCATTGCATTTTGAGCACGAGAAGAAAAAGTGGCTGCTGCTACACAATAGTTAACACCTGTCAAGTTGACTAATAGAAGTTTTCTTGCGTCTATCTAACGCGCAAATACGATGATACGTATAGATTTCCCAAAGAAAGTAAACTTTCCTTTTTATTGGTATATATATATATATATAGTGGAAAATAACCTCCCAACAAGTTCAATAAATGTACATGTCCACATTAAACTTTTCTATTCCTTACTTTTCTTTCCTCCACACCACTCTCTACCTGAAAACTTTCATGAGTAACAGCCGGAGCAGGACTTCTCCGCCAAATTTTTATCGCCCTCTTCCCCGCACATAGGACGTGCAGCATAGGACGTAACAGCAACCCCGCACAGGACGTAACAGCTACGTGCGGAAACGGTGATAAAACTTTGGAAAAAAGACGTTCATGATTTGTCATCAATCACAGTCGGAACTCTTTCCAATTTCAACGTTTTCTTTTTCCTCAGAAAAATGCGGTTTGGAGAAGGGAAGTGTGTGCCAGATCAGCTGCAAAAATCAGTCGGCTGGCTTCTATGATGAGGGTTGAAAAAGTAACCGCTACGCTACAAAATAAGTCAGCATAGTTCGTCAACAATAGAACGGCAACTATGTAGAGAAGTAGCTGGATGATGTAGCTAAACATTCAAATAAGTTCTAACCATTCTCACTATGGTTTTTAATTTGTACGATTGGAACTTGAAAATAAATAAATAAGTAAATAGCCCTTGTATGAAACAAATGAATAACAAAGTCGTATCATTAAATTTAAAGTTTGTTGTTGTTGTTGTTGAATTTATCTTGTCCTGTGGAATAGTGCTGTAGAATCAAACTGGTCCAAAAGTATCCAAAGCAGCCCCGGCCACATCAATTAACTTTCAAGGAGTTGATGAGGGGGAGCAGGAGCAAAAATGGCATGGCAGTCTATGATATGGTTGGGAGAGAGTTTAATGCTTGTGCAGTGAGAACAACTCCCATAACTTCGATGATCGTCGGGATGTAGCCTCATTCCCTTGAAGCGTTTGGTCCTCAGCTTGACAAAGGCTATAGAGATAGCACGGTTACAGTTTAAGGCAGGGATGTAGTGCTTCTGGGAAGAAGCACGAAGCAGTCTTCCGCTAGCGACTGCGTCAGCATCGGTAAGCGTCACTTGTCGGAAAACTGAGTGCCGTCTCGGGCTTCTTATTTACAGTTTTGAAAGCATCAAGTTAGGAGTAATCTATCAAAAGGGAGTATGTCCATTTTTTAGAAAAATTATAATTTTCCATATATTTCTGATGGCGCTAATTGTACCCCGTAATCTTCAGAAGCCCAAACGGAACAAATAGCTAGTTTAAAAAAGGTAGTGTTTGACTTTTCTATTAAAAGGTAACGAAACTGCCTCAAAGACTTTTCATTTTGAACAAAAGGGAACATATGCTGATTGAATCCTTTGATCAAAACTTTTTCACAAAAAAAAAAAAAAAGCACATGTCCAAATCTTAGAATTTTAATATACTAGTTTTAGGTTCGATAACTCGATAAGAGAATATGAGGTTGTGATTGGTTAGGATTTCAAAAAATTGGAAACACCAACATTTAGGTTTTCGTTCAAAAAGGCAAACATCCAAATTCATAATGTTAATATATCCTTGATTCTTTAATACGAAAATTTCTTGTTGTGAGTCATAATCTGTTATGATTTTATGCTCGATTCTGTACCCAGAACATAACTGTTGTTCACATAATAAAACTGTTTTGTTGTTTGCCTAATTCCTTTTTTACTTCCTTTTACAAAAAAGGAAATATTGTATTTTCACTCAAAAATCGACTTTAATTTCCATTTTACTCACCCCCGAATGAATATTGAGTTTTTTTTTTTTTTCGACTGACCAGACGTGGATAAGTGCCTAAGAACATATAGACACGCGAAATATCCGTAATGACGATTCCCGAGTTAATTATAACGAGTTTTCTCGTGACGTCTGTATGTACGTATGTGCGTATGTATGTTGCATAACTCAAGAACGGTACGTCCTATAAAGTTGAAATTTGGTACGTAGACTCCTAGTAGGGTCTAGTTGTGCACCTCCCCTTTTGGTTGCATTCGAGTGTTTTTAAAGGGGTCTTTTGCCCCTTTTTGGGGGTAAATCATTGTTAATTTCGATGTAAACTCATGTGGTGTTACAACTTGGCGGGCACTTGGCGATGTATCGCCAGTCTTTTGGTCGCCAAGTTTTGACGCCAACTTGGTGACAAATTAGGCGATTTTTTTTAAAATTTGTTTTAATTTGGATACTGTTGGTGATATTTAGAGAGTAAACAATTGAATAACATTAAAATTGCCAGTAATCGGGAAATGACATTAAATTTGAGTGTAAAAGGAAGTCATGTGATGCACACAGCAGCTCGTTTTAATTTATTTTTTCCCCCTCTTGAACACTTTTAGAAGATGGATAAGCTTTCTTTTGATAAATTAGTCCTCAATTACAAAATTACTAAAAAAATCCTCTGAAAGAAACATCTTGTAAATTAAAAGTGAAAGTGAATAATAGTTTCGGTGTTTAAAAATACTTTGGAAGTGTTCGCGTTGGAAAGCAATAAAAATCTACTTTAAGAAGAATTTAGTTTAAAAAAATGTGGGGGAGAACCTTTATGTTTTGCTTCACAGATGCTTTAAATAAATTAGAAAACAAGTCACAATTTGAAAAAAACCCAAGACAATTTTTCGTTAAAAGTTGTTTTTCTCATCCTTTAAAATGGGTAATGTTTCAACGAAAAGGAAAATATTTGGTCGAGTGCAAATTGCCTGCACTTTTCCGTAGAGGGTAACAAAGATAAATAACTCGAAGCGAAGTCATTTTTCAAGCGCAAATACTCGAAAAAAGAATCTGAATAGTTCTCCGTTTTCAAAAAACCGCATTATCAGTACTCCACGAGGTGCTATCCAAAGAAATATTTTTAAGCATAATGCTCCTTTGTTTGTATTGTACTTTCATTGATTTTTCTTTTTTTTATCACTCAATATTGAAAAATTCTCTTAAAATGAGATTTCGTTACAAGTCTATCAGACTGTTTTTGTTTTTCCCCTTTAAATGAAAGAAAAAAAGGAAACCTTAAGTGCGTTGAAAATCCTTAATAAAGTCGCGCTTTTCGACTTACTTTTCTGAAAAAGTTTTAAAAAAAAAGAAAGATGCAAACCTGAAAAAAAGGCAAATGTATTCTAAAAATGCCTCCAAAAAAGAAGTTAAAAGTAAGTTAAAGCAAATAAATAATAAAAATTGAAAATCTGAAAATGGTGTTTTGAAATCAGAAAATGTGTTCCTGTAGGTCGGTCTGCAAAAATTATTTTTGATGGAATTGTCCGATTCGAAGAAAAGCATTTTTCGTTCGAAAGATCTTGACGAAGACATCTAATGTTTTTGTTTGATTTTTCAATTCGAGCAATTTTTGTTATATTTTACACTGTTCAAAGATTTTCAGCCTACGGTGAAATTTATTGGACAATTATATTGCAAAATAAACCGTGGAATTGTTTCAAGCAAACTTTTTTGAGAAACCATCTTGATAAAGATCATGTTCAAGTAAAATTAAGATGATTTGGATATTTTAATGGCGTTTATTGAACGTTTAAAAATGTTTAACATTGAAGCCTACGAGAGAAATTCTAACCCTTTCATCCAAAGAACTAACACCAGTTTAAAAAATAAAAAAAAAGTTGAGAAAATTGTAAAGATTCCGAATAGGCTTTTAGTTTTCTGTTTATAAAAAATAGAAAGAGTCAATGAAAATTGAAATAAAATTTTTCGTGTTTTATTATTGGCGAGCATTAAAGATAAATTGACTGATCGATTGACTTAAAGTGAAGTGAACTCAAAGTGCGAGAAAACTGCTAACGATTGTTATTAATAGGTAAAAACTATACTTTATTTTTTTCAAAAATTAATACAATTCTAATTTTTTTCTTGTTTTCTTTTCTTTTCTTTTTTTTTTTTTTTTTTTGAGTTGCTAAAGTTTTTATAAATACACTTGCTAGATTTTAACGCCGTTTTTTTTTCTTTCTTTTTTTTTTTCGGCGACGATTAAAACAAAAAAAAGCAAACCAGCAAATCTTCCAAAAGAAAAAAAAAAAGTAAAAAAAAAAATACTCATAGATTTCACTTTGCAATCACTTGGAGTTCTGTTCTGTTTCTGATTGGTAGATAGCGAGTCATATGATCAATTGCTTTAAATGTGAATGGAAAAAAAAGGTAATGGGTTGCTCACAAATGATGTCATGTATTGAGGGGGAGAGGGGTTCTGGAAATTGAGACAATTTGAAAAAGGGTAAAGAGGGGGTAACAAAAAGTATGACATCACGTATTTTTCACGTGAATATGCATATAGAACACAGCAGGACACGTGACAAGGGGAAGAGAGGGAGTTCGGTGAAATACGACACTTTGTGAGAAAGGGGGAAGCGGGGGAGGGGAGGAATTTAGAGTGTGACATTTACAGACAGCCCAATAAGTATCTATTGCTCCATGCAGCGGTCATACAATTTTTCGCCATATTTCTTCGTGAAAAGATTAGGTAAGCTCATTTTTAGCGCTGAATTTGGAGAGATATCACCAAATGGTCACGACATTTTTCGTCAAGCCTAGTTTTTTTAGACCAGTGGTGCACAACCTTCCTTTTCCCGCGGACCGCACCTCCCATTAAAAAAATTCTCGCGGGCCAGCACACATATAAAATTTCAAAATATTTATTTTTTTTCTAAATAATATGGGAAACATGGAAAAGGAAAGGAAATTAAAAACCAGCAATAGTTATTACCATTTACCGTAAAACCGTATAACTTTAGACCTGTGTTGCAACGTAGGCCATTGAAGGAATCTGGTAGTATGTGTCATGTAGTGGTCGTTGGAGCAAAGCTGAAGTTTTTTAAAAAATTCAGTAGGTTCGCAAGTGTTGTCCAGCGAAGTTCATATTATATTTACCCCAAGATCCAGTGTTATCATTCTCGTGTCAACATTCATTTGTGTTGGGAGGTTTTTTGAATTTTTGCTTCAGCTCTCAAAGTCTCCTTCGAAACCTATATTTGCCGATTGAGTTCTCCGAAGCTAAGTTTATTACTTAGGTATCCAAGATGATTTAGCCTAATCGGCGAACCCTGATGTTGTTTGTTTACATGTCGTTTCAAAGTAAACAAAATACTGGAATTCGAGTTGCAACTTTAGACCACCGATTTTTATTGTTGTTTGTCAATATTTTGCGAACAATTTTGTATTGTCTTGAGCGGTTTTTTAGTTTTCAGGTTGCCTTTTGTTTTAGACATGAATCCAGGGAAAAGAAAGAAGATAGGCGGCCGTCCTTGCCTCAACTATTCGCCTGAACTGATGGAAAAGGTGATCCAAGAAATCAGGAGCAACCAAATTTCGACAAGAAAGGCAAAAAAGGGTAAATTTTGGTGTTGGCCTCATCCCCGCGATGTCATTTGTTACAAAAAAAAAGAAAAAAAACATTGCGGCAACGAAGAAATCTATCCAATTGCGACAAAATTTGTATCAAGCCCGTGTAAAAGAATGATAAGAAAATGCCCTTGTAAAAAAAATAAAATAAAATCCAGGAGTAGATACCTACTAATTGCTTTTGATACTATCTAACGTTCATATTTATATACCTGAATAAAATATTGTATTTTTCACAATTGATTTTATTTAAGATAACCTGAAATTGACTGAAAAAGTATAACAAAATTTTGTTATACTTTGTTTTACCTTTTCCATCCGCCATTAAACAGCGGCTGCAGCGCCTCCTACAACAGTTTATTGGAGTTACGAAATTAATTTGACATTTTATTGTTTATTTATTTTTGAAAGTATATTTATTCTGTTTTTTTTTTATTATTATTGCTATTATTATTATTATTATTATTATTTTTATTTGGCTACAGGGGAAAGCAAACGATTTTTTCTCTCTTTTTGATATGATGTATTTAATTTAATGAGCTTATTATTTTTAATTCTATTTGAAAACGATGAAGGATTTTTTTTTAATGGAAAATAATATATTTGTTGCTTTGCTTAAAAGGTGCATCTATTTCTTTAGATGGGCAAGGCATATTTTATTTCTAGAAATCAGTTTGAAATGTTAGGAAGTTATGTTCGAAATAATTTGCAGTGTTAGCTAATTTTGAGAAGATTGATCAAATACTAGAAAGTCCATATCAGTATATGGAAAAGTAGGCTCGTTTAGTCCTGGATGGAACTTCTTGCTCACTTTCTATTGTTTCCAGAGATATTTTTGCGGTACATTAAAGCTTCCCACCATCCTCCTTTTCCCCCCTAGTTTTATTGCTAAAAACTATTCGTTTATGAGCTAACTTTGAACAATTATTATAAAGATTAAAATGTTGTGTTATTTTACATCATGCATATTTTTATAAATATAAATAATACATTTATAAGTAAATTTAACATTAAGTCGAATTACGAAAGTCTTATAGATAATTTTTACTTATTATTGCTTAGTTATTTTATTATTTTTTTTAATTTCAAGGTTTCTTTGTGTTTCTCACATTTGGGTCATTCCATACGAAATGAGCAAAATTCGCAAAAAAGTGGTGGCCGCATGGTAACTGATTTTTATGAAATTTGGTATACAGGTTCCTTTTATGCCTATATAAAAATATCTAAAATATTTTTGCTTAAAATTTTTTATTTGAATAGTTACATGCTATTGAAAATTAGTCAAATTGAACAGCATTCTCATAAATGATAAATGTTGCACTTTGAAGGCATGTATCTTATTAACTATTTAATGAAAACATAAAAGTTATATGTTGTTGCAATCTATGGAGTAGGGTAATTAATCTGATATCAGTAAAATTTTCAAAGGTATTACAATTAACTTTTAACCGAGTTTCAAAAACTGAAAATATTTCAGTTTTCTCATAATTAAGCATTTTATTTTTTAATCTCAATCTTTAAGGAATGCATTAGCTTTGATGAAATTAATACCTAATAATGTGCTAAGTATCATAAAAGAAATACCTTACTTTTGAAGTTTTATTTGAACTCCTTTGTCTTCAAAATCAGTTTTAAACTTGGTGACATTTTGTAAAATGATGATTTTCCATTTCATATACACACAAAAATTCAAATGAGGGAAAATTCAGACAACTTTGAAATTTTACAAGAATATAGAGCTGTGTTTCTACGATTTTCTTGAAGAAACTCAAAATTGGTTTTTGATTTCCAAACGCAAAATAAAATTCAGAAAAATAGCTTTTTTTCTTTGTTTTATGGATCAATTCATACAGTTTCGACGGATGAGTGCGCTCGACCGTTTTTAATTTTTTTTTGAAATTCATATTCCTAAAAGCTGCATATGAAAGATGTTTAAAACCACTTTTATTCTTTCTCTCAACTGTACCTTTGATTTTTTAGAGGTCATCAAAAGTGATTTTCGTAGTCAAAAATGGGACCTTTGCATTTTGGCCGAAATCTATTTGAATTACATTTATGACAGTTAATGTAACGCTTTGATGTTAAAATGCATAAGTTGATAGTCTTATATGCTGAGTTACGTAGCTGTAAGTTAATAATTAAAATAATGACAACAGGTTAAAGTTCAAGACCAAATGTAAAAATTTTACTCATTTCAAAGGGGGATAACTCACGTAGGGGACGGAAACACAAATGAAATACAACAAAAACTAATCACTGGAACCATGCTAAAAAGAATATGTAACTGTTGCTGTGTGTTGTGCACCCTTTATAGATTACAGCCCCTCAAAAATCGGAAAAATGACAAAAATGACATTTTTAGACCCCCTATAAACCAAAAGGGGATAGAATTAAAAATAAAATTTCCTGGCCAATTGAATATTCCGTTCAAGTACTATGCATGTTATACATATTTTTTTTTGTAATTGGTTTGTAAAAAAGATACAGGTCTTTGAAATTAAGCAATTTTGCTAGTCAATTCACACACTAAAACAGAAAAGTGTGAAAACTTCATTGCATCTTCTTAAATTACGTATATTGTGCCCTATATAATACATTATACGGAAAAAACATATTGTAATTTTCAACATAATTATTTTAATTTTATAACTTAGAAGTCTTTGAACATGAATGAGTAGTTTATACTGTATGGAACCTGTATGGATTAACCCTTATGTGAAATTACGAGAATTCAAAACACTAGATAAACGACTCAATGATGCAAAAGCAAGTACATCTAACATTTATTTCGATTTTTAAAAAATGCACATTTTAGCAAATACTTCATAAACATGCTTTTCAGAAAATGAAACACGAAAGAAATGATTTTTTTTTTTGCTAAACTTACAATAAAAAGAATTAACTAATGAAATTTTGCCTAAGTTCAAGTTACTCTAGTAACAAAAATACACTGATACCAATTGTTAAAATTTAATAGCATCTAAAAGGCACTTCAATACATTACATAAAAAACTTGAGTAAATTTAGAGCATTCCCTCATCTTCAAAAAAACATCTGAAATAGAGGAAAAAATGAAATTTTCGATTTTTTAAAGTACGATTTCGTCATCAAGAAATTCATAAACAATAATTAAATTAGAGCAGATAGTTAGTTATAGATAGTTTTTCAATCTGAATCATTTTTACTCTTATATTTTCATTAAAAGAGCTAGAAGAGTGATTTGAAATCTGAAGTAAATTGGCAAAATTTCAATATTTGTTAATATCTCAGATTCAAAAAAAGATCCGAATAAATTTTACTTTGCTTTTTCCCAATAGAGATTTGTTTATAGAATGCGGAAATATTTATTTTTTAAGTGTACGTTTATAATTTATGGAGTTATTGAGTAACAAACTGGCAGCAATGAACTCTGAAAATTTAGGCTTAGCGTAAGAATCAACTTCTAATGTCAATATCAAAGCAACAAACAGTTTTTAAACTTCCATACTTTGCATTCCCTCATAGATATGCATGGTTTACCTAAATAAAAATTTTCATTGAAATCTGTGACATGTCAGCCACAGCTGATTTGCTCATTTCGCATGGAATGACCCATTTATCAGATATTATTAGTAACTGCAGTAGACAATCAATTGAAAGTGCAAAAGTGAAAATTTGCATGAAATTGCAGACACATTATTCGGAGTTACAAAGAACCTCTTTTTCAGTGCAAAAGAAGAAAGCGTGTGGATGAAAATACTTCCGGTCAAAGCTTTTCCTCCAGACGTTCATTTATTTGCATGAAAAGAATGTTCCTTCTAACTCTGCAGAACGTCTCTGCAGCTTACTGCTAATTATCCACATTAACGTTAATTAGTATCTTTTAGTTTTCAGCACAAAAGTTGTTGAGTCTGTTTTTGTCCTTAGCTTCTCTTTCAAGTTTTTGCACTGTTTTTGTGTGTTTGTGTGTGTGTGTGTGTGTGTGTGTGTGTGTGTGCTGCTAAAGCAACATTCATGTAATACCAAAAAGCAAACTCGAAATAAATCGCCCCATTTCTTTGCTCATAGAAATTTTCATCTTGGATTATCAACTGTCAAAATTTTAGGAAATATCTATTTTTCATAACAAAATCATCGAAATATCTGAAAATGAAATCGCCGCAGGTAGAAGAAAATAAATGCAGCTCCTTGTTGAAATCATTTTGTGCCCTCAGAACTTAAGCAATCTTCAAAAAACCACCCTAAATGCTTCATATCGAAACATTTTTCTGGAAGAAATTCTAGAGCCTTTTTCCCGGTAAGCATTTAGTATCGAAGCCTGAGGGAATCTCCAAAGTTTCCGGAAATTTGTAGGCATCCATGTTATTTATGGAATTTCAAGCCAATACCGTTTTGGTTGCTGAGTTACTGAGCTAAATTAGATAATGGAAATATTGTAAGAAAAGTCAACGAGACAAATGCACTTTATTGAAAAAGTTGGTTTAAAAGTTTTGAAATAAAATAAAGTTTACAATATTTTTCATAAAATTGTACCCAGGGTATATTTTTCTTAAGTTATAGTTTTCTCTGAAAATTCACAATTCATCCTATTTATTGATAGAACTAATTTTGGTCAAGTTTCATTGTTTGTTCAATCCATTAGCACAAATTTGTTATTTTGCGCATATATTTGCCTTTTATTTTCAGAATTACAAACTTTAGCTTTCTTTTCAAACTTTTTTTAACAATGTATTCGGGTATAAGGAACCATTCGGCAGTAAATCAGATATACATTTATTATTTAACTCAGATTAAAAACTTCAAACATTTTGTGAGTCTTTAAAAACTACTCTTAAAAACTTCATTTTATTGCTTTTTACGTTAAAACAGTAAGTTTCACCCAGAACTAAACGAGCCTACTTTCCCGTACACTAACATCGATTTTCTAGTATCTAATCAATATTCTCTAAATTAGCTGATACTGCAAATGATGTCAAACATAGCTTTTTAACATTTTGAGCTGATTTCTAGAAACAAAATATGCCTCACTCATCTAAAGAAATACATGCGTGAAAAATAAGTTAACGAACAAATAAAGTAATAGCAACTTTTAAAAAAAGAAGGAGATACATTTTTTCCGTTAAACAAATCTTTAATCGCTTTCAAAAAGAAAAAAAAAGAATGAAATATAATAAGCTCAATAAAATACATACATTATATCAAAAAAAAACCTAGGTTAAGCTCCAAAAGTAGTTTAAAAAAATGAATAAATATATTTAAAAAATAAATTAAAATAATAAATGTTAACTTAAAGAAATAATTTTCATCATCAAAAAAAAAAAAAAAAGAAAGAAAGAAAAAGAAGAAGAAAGCTCTTTATGCTAAAACATAAAGGACTCCGGATGCCAAAAACAGAATACATAAATTAAAACTTAGGAGAGAAAAAATTTAAAAAAAAAACATGTCAACAATAACTATTTCACTGTAAAAACCAGAGTTGCGTAGTCGGAGTTCATAAGTCAAAGACTTTAAATTATAAGGGTTGGAGTCAGCTCTTTTATCTCCATGTCTAAATTTTTGCCAAAGCTACGGAGAGCGACTAATTTTGCGACACAGGAGTCGGAGACGGAGTAGATTGCCCTGAATTTCTAGGAGTCAGAGTCGGGAGTTAGTCATCAAGAACTAATTCCAACAAAGTTTGTTTAAGGCAAATCCTCCTTAAGTTTTGTATCTTTATTGACTCTTAGTTTCCCCGTAGGCGCTAATGTTGAAGGGTTTGAACTGTTCAAAAATTGACAGAAAATTGATCAAATCAAAAACATATTTTCTACATGTGTTCTTCATCAAGAGCTTTTTCCAACAACGTTTGTTTGAAGCAAATTCGCCTCTAAGTTCAGAATTTATATTTGCATTGAAATTCCCCGTAGGCGATAATATTAAATTTTTTGAACTGTTAAACATTGGAAGAAAAATCGTTGAAATCAATAAGTGAAATATGGTAAAAAGGTTTCCTCTCCAAGATTTTTCGAACAAAAAAAAAAAAAAATTCTATATTCATTCAAAAGTTATCGGGGGGGGGGGGGCACACAGACAGACCAACAAACATCAAACATTTTCCACCATCTCAATACCCTACTTTCCTTTTTTTTTTTCGATTTTTTTTTTTAAATTTAAATTTTTTTTTTGACCTTTTTTTTACTTTTCGCGATATTTTTAAGATGCATAAAGCATTTGTTTTGCTTTTTTTTTTATTTCTTAGAAAGCAGGCTAAAAACAGCTCATTCAATTGTTCATCAACTTCAAGTTGGATATATTTAATAGGTTCTAAAAAAAGTTTGAAGTACTTTTCATAAGAAAAACATGAGTCGACAGAGGTGTTAAAAGTATTTTTTGTAGGAAAATAGCAATAGTTTTATGTTAGATTGCATGGCATTAGTTACAACGAGCTGATGTGTGCATCACATGACTTCTTTTCACTCCAATTTAATGACATTTTAAAGTGATTCAATGGTTAACTCTCGAAATATCGCCAATAGTGTCCAGAATAAAAGCAGATTTAAAAAAAAAAAAAAAACTCCAAATTTGTCGCTAAGTTGACGAAAAAAACTTGGCAACCAAAAACTTGGCGATATATCGCCAAATGTTTTCCAAATTTAAGCACCACTTGTGTTTTCATTGAAATTAACAGTGATTTCCCCCCAAAAAAGGTGTAAAAGACCCCCTTTGGAACATCCGAATGCAACCAAAAGGAGAGGCGCACAACTAGACCCCAAACAGGAGTGTACTTACCAAATTTCAACTTTCTAGGACATACCGTTTTTGATGTATGCGAGATACATACGCACATACGTACATACGCACATACGTACATACGCACATACATACATACGCACATACATACATACGCACATACGTACATACGCACATACATACATGCGCACATATATACATACGTACGTAAATACTTGAAAAATCGTTTTAGTTAATTCGGTAATCGTCAAAATGGATATTTCGAGTGTTTATAAGTTCTTAGGCATAATTCCACGTGTGGTCGGGTTGAAAAAAAAATTCAATATTCATTCGGGTGCGAGCAAAATGGAAATTAAGGCCAATTTTCGGGTGAAAATTTTTTCGCCAATACAATACTTCCTTTACTTCGTAAAAAGAAGTAAAAATTGTAGAATTCAAAATATAAAATGTGTATCGACTAAACACTGTCTTCTCTATTTATTATCTAAAAGTTCCCAATTAAAATTTAATCATATCACTCACTGGTATAACGATAAAAAATGGCTCAAACCATGATTATAATAAGCCCTGCAAGCAAGTTATGAATTGTTTCTAACAAAATATTTTGAACTATATGCAACAGTTGCATTTAAGGTTGTAAAAAAAGTAGGCTTAAAGCAAAAGAAAAAATTAAGTAATTTCTCCTATCCACAAATTCCTAAATAGAAACCTAAATGTAATTAACAAACTTCAAATTCCTATTCCTATGGGGGGAGAGGAAAAATAACTAGTTTAATTGCGATGCATTGAGCATATCCTTTGTTGTACTTCTTTCTTTATCTAATTAATAAGTCTTTTGCTAATTTAAATTGAGCTCAATTCTCAAACAAAATTATCGGTCAAATATGTTTTGAATACTAAATAGTGAAGGTTGTTCTTCAAATGCGTTTTTATTTCCTTAAACATTTAAAAAGCAGTAAAAAAAACTAATCTGTACATAATAATAATATAATAATTCGCGCCTAACTAAAATAAATTTTATGTGAGAAATTTTTAAAGGAAAAGTCTTTCCTGGCAGCTAACATTTAAAAAAAAAGAGAGAAAAAAAAAGAAAGAAAGAAAGTTATCCACGAAACGTAATGTAATATTCGAGCGAAAATAAATATCAATACTTTCATTTTTATGTAGTAAAAGTTCAATAATTCCTCGCCAAACCTATTCAGTTGAAGTTGTATAATGTTTTATCTGGCCATAGGTTTCTCAGGTACATTTATTAAATGTTAATTTAACATCTAAGATTTGGTCATTTATTTTGTCACTAATTTATTTATAAAGTTGGTAATACTTGCAATCAAACAATATTAATTTATTTACTAAAAGACTTTTTAAACAAGCTGATGCGTGCATCACATGACTTCCTTTTACTCCAAATTAATGTCATTTCCCCATTATTGGCACTTTTAATGTGATTCAATTGTTTACTCTCTAAATATCACCAACAGTAGACAAATTGAAACCAAATTTAAAGGAAAAAAGAAAAAAAATCGCCAAATTTGTTGCCAAGTACGCGATAAAAATTGGTGACCAAAAGACTGGCGATATATCGCCAAGTGTCCGACTAATTATAACACAAATTGAGTTTACATCGAAATTAACAATGATTTCCCCCAAAAAGGGTCAAAAGACCCCCTTAGAACATCCAAATCCAACCAATAGGGAAGGTGCACAACTAGATTCCACTAGGAGTCTACGTACCAAATTTCAACTTTCTCGGACAAACCGTTTCTGAGTTATGCGAGATACATACACACATACATACGTACATACACACGGACGTCACGAGAAAATTAGTTGTAATTAACTCGGGGGCCGTCAAAATGGATATTTCGGATGTCTGTACGTTCCTAAGCATATATCCATATGTGATCGGGTAGAAAAAAAAACTCAACATTCATTCAGGGGTGAGAAAAATGGAAGTTAAGTCCGATTTTTGAGTGAAAATTTTTTTGCGAATACAATATTACCTTTTTTGTAAAAGGAAAAAAGGATTCGTTTTTTATGGCGTGAGAATATACAATAGTGGTTTCAGTTGAACTTTTAGCTCATTTCCCTGTAATAACTATTAAATTATCCATACTCGGAAAGCAGAATTGGCTAAGTGATAGATAAAATCGTCAGCCAAATGTTTTATCTGAGAATAAATTGTAAAATTGTAAATAAAAGAAATATTTATGTGTATATTCATACTTAAAAATAATATTTTAAATAAAATTTTCAAATTCATTGTGCTAAATTATTTTTTACTTCCTTTTACAAAAAAAGGAAGTATTGTATTCGCGAAAAACTTTTCACTCAAAAATCAGCCTTAATTTCCATTTTTCTCACCCCCAAATGAATGTTGAGTTTTTTTTCGACACGACCACACGTGGATATATGCCTAGGAACCTACAGATACCGAAAATATCCATTTTGACTACCCCAGAGTTAATTACAACGAATTTTCTCATGACGTCAGTATGCACGTATGTATGTGCGTATGTGCGTATGTGTGTATGTATCTCGAATAACTCAAAAACGGTACGTCCTAGAAAGTTGAAATTTGGTACGTAAACTCCAAGTGTTGCCTAGTTGTGCACATTCCCTTTTGGTTGCATTCGGATGTTCCTAAGGGGGTCTTTTCCCCCTCTTTGAGGGGAAATCATCGTTAATTTCAATGTAAACTCAAGTGGTGTTAAAATTTGTCGGACACTTGGCAGTATATCGACAGTCTTTTGGTTGCCAAGTTTTGTGGCCAACTTGGCGACAAATTTGGCGTTTATTTATTTATTTTTAAACTTGGTTTCAAATTGGCCACTGTTGGTGATATTTAGAGAGTAAACAATTGAATCACATTAAAATTGTCAGTAATGGGGAAATGACATTAAATTGGAAAAAGTAAAAGGAAGTCAAGTGATGCACAATCAGTTCGTTTCTAAGTTATTTTTGGACTTATCTCCTGATCCAAAATTCTAGTATAACATTTGGAAAAATGTTTAGTAACATATTAATTTTTTTTTCCTTTATTAAGCGGGGGGGGGGGGGGCGGCAGTGAAGGATTTCGGGAAAAAAAATAAAAACAAATGTATCATATGCCACTTAGTGGGGCAATTTATTGATATAACTAATACTTTTTCTTCACATACGGTGATGACCAAAATTAGTGACACTGTTGAATATTTTGTTTTAAACTTTGTATGCTTACAAAAATATCAGCCTTCACAAAATGCAAAGTCTTATACATACTTTAAAGAGAATTTAATGCTGAATTCAGAGTAAAAACAAAGTTCAAACATTTGCAATACAGAAAAAGTTATACGTACTTTTACAAATGCAGTTTTGGAGAGACTTGTATGCTTCACTCTCCGGCCCAATTACCGTTCGTGTTCTTGGAACCAATCAAGTGTTGGTAAGTGCAGCAGAATCTGACATGTTTACCTTTAGAACAAGACGTAATTGTTTTGTTGTGTCGAAGACTGTTTCTTATGAAATCAAATTTCAGCTATTATTAACTTCTTTTGTATTGCAAATATTGGAATATTTTTCTTCTTGCATTGAATGCGGCATTAATTTTTCTTTAAATGACGTCAGGTTTTCCTAATTTTTCAATAAAAATTCTAATATTTTCAGAGTACAAAATAAATTAATTAAATTCAATTTAATTTAAAACATACCATGCATTTCTATTATTCAAGCATTTCCAATAGCAGGAGCAGGATTCGCCGATATATATCAGTCAATAGATATCATGATACACTAAGTGTCCAAAAAAAAAGTCGTGGTCGAACTTTAAACGTTTTAATTTTGGAAGAATGTGATTCGATGAGTATTTCAAATATTTGCATAAATCTTTGCTCGATGCAAGTTTAAAATGCGGGCGTTGCACTAGAAGACTATTTAGTTCGAAGTAAAAATGGAGTTGTGTTCGAGGAAGTGATGAATGGAGTTCAAAAAGAGGCAAATTGTTGGCCTGTACCAAAACAGTTTCAAAATGCAAAGACATAGTTGAAATTAGTGGTATGGGCTTGCGAACTGTTCAACGCATTAGTAAAAGGTGGACGGATGGTGGAGAAGCTACCTGTTCGCGACAGCTTTGTGGTCGTAAATCCATTCTGGACGAACGTGACCGACGTTCTCTGAAGCGATTAGTGAAGAAAAATCGCAAGAAATCGACCATTCAACTCACAGCACCCTTCAACGAGGGAAGTAAAACAATTTCCAAGCGCACAATGCGACGAGAACTTCAAAAATCAAGATTAAGAAGCTGTGTTGCAATTAGGAAGCCACTAATCGTGTGAGTGCCATTAATCGAAGAAAGAGACTGTAATTTGCAAAAGATCATAAAAATTGGACCGTTAATGATTGGGGAAAGGTCATAATGAGTCAAGATTTACGCTCTTTCAAAATGACGGACGCGTCAGGGTTCGAAGAGAGCCACACGAAGCAATGGACCCTACATGTCGTCTCGATCCCATTGTGCACTCTTTCGGAGGCAGTGTAATGATCTGGGGTTGTTTCTGTTCATCTGGACTAGGCTCGGCTGCATTGTGCACCAACCAAATGAAGTCTGCACAGACCATCTTGGATGATCATGTTGTGCCATCTATGATCTTTTATTTTTCTGACGGTAGTGGTGTATTCCAAGACGATAATGCCAGAGTACACCAGACTACAGTTGTTAAATCTTGGTTCGATGAGCAGGATGTATCATTTCAACACATGATTTGGCCACCACAAAGTCCAGACCTCAATCCAATCGAGAATCTGTGGGACGTACTAGAAAAGGATTTAAGATCACACACCACACTTCCTTAATCTATCGAACGTTTAGGAGACCTCTTGATGAAATTGTGGGCGAAAATAAAAACGGATACTCTATAAAAGCTCAATGAAGACATGCCACGGCGTATGAAAGCTGTAATACGCGCAATAGGTGGTCCAACCAAATATTTAGGCATGCGACTTTTTTTTTTTTTTTTTTGGACCAGTAGTGTACGTATCACGATATATACCCGATAATTATTTTGAAAATATCATGATATTTTGATATTTTTGATAATTATTTTTGCAACTAGGTATTTTCAATATAAAAATTACATTAGTCATGCTAATATTGTTAATTTATTATTAAAAATAACCAAAAAGTTATGAACTATATTTTTATGATGTATTAATAGAACATTAATGCAGCAAAGTAATATGATATTCCTTTTTTTATTTTATACTCATAAAATTGTAAAGTAATAATTTTCATTCATATTAAAAGTGCCTAGAAAAATATTAACTGTTGGTCAGTAAATAAGAAAAGTTTTTATACGACTGTGCACCGACTAATGCATATTTTTTATTTCTGAATCATATAACTGTGTAAAATGAAATATTAGATTTAAATAATGGAAGGAACCTTAATTTTAAGCCTACTCTACATATTGTAATAATAATATAAGAAAATAAAGAGTTGTTTGAGAATGCATTTACTATTTTGAAGACTTTATTTTGTACTGATTAAAAATATCAGATATATATCAAAATATCAGATATTTTAGATATTTTCGAACCTTGAGCAGTAGACGCTCTTATCTATTTAGTTAATCCCTATTTAAAGAAGAAAAATAAGGTATTTCTCAAAAAAAGGCAATTTTAAGTAAAAGAAAATAAATACTTTAAAAAAACGTAACAGTTAAATGACTATGTTTTATTCCTTTTTCAACTAAATTCCATTTCAGCTATTTTCTTAATTCTATGATGTCAGAATTCGTCTGAAAAAAATCAATTCTTTGAATCATAAAATATATCGACAGACAATTCCAGTTAAAGGAAAGTTATCGATAAAAGCGCATGAACATAAAACATACATTTAAAATCCAATAAATATGGAAGAAATGAATGCACCTTTCTTTCACTAAGAAGACGAGAAATAAGGATAAATTCGATTTATTTCCCTTTCGAGATATACCTTCCATTTCTTTTCGTGAAAAGTTGATTATTCTTTTAAATTGACTCGCATCCAATATTTCAATTAGTGTTCGTTCAAAAAGATAAAATTTTCAGCACAGTGACAACATGTATCCTCTTTTTTCAAATAGGCTTTTAAAATGTACTTCTTTTAAGAAACGGGATATTGTTAGAGAAATTAGAGAAAGGTGGGATTACTCGTATAATAGGTGATAAGCTTTTCATTAATGAAGCAGAAATATTTTAAAAATCAACTTTTGTAGTTTTTTTTCCTTTAAATTTAATTCATGAGAATATTTTTTATGCCTAAAAAAGTAGCAACTTTTCAGAAATACATGGCTGACGGTTGGAGGTTTTTCAACGGGGTTGTTTCCTTCAATCAGTAGTACTTCTAGTCACTGAAATTGATAGAATAAGCAAAAAAAAAAAAAAAAAAAACATGGACCCAGAAAATTCCTTCATTTTCCCAACAGTTATTTTTTAATTATTTTTTAAAAACATCCGATTTTGCTAACAAGGCGTGGTCTTGATTACTTCACAAATGATGCTCTTTGGCGGATTTTGTACCACGTTTCCCCATTACGATAATCAAGAAGCGAATTAAAATTGCGCTCCATGCTTGCTATCAATCATATCGCTGCTAATACACGTGAGTAAAGATGCGCATTAAATATTTTCCTCTGTGAATGGCAACACAGAATGGCATTTCATCATTTTTGATGTCATCGGCAAGAAATGTAAACAATGAAAGCGCAACAATTTAAGAATTTTTTTTTTTTAAATATGAAACTTAAACAAATTATTTAAAAATTGGTTCTATCCTTTGTTTTTAAGTATGTTCTTTCAGAAAAAAAAACTTAAAATTTTGGAAACGACCCCATTGTATGATATATTTCGTCATTTTCGACTATTCTTTCTTCCCTGAGTCTAAAACTCACGCTCAATCCTCACAATTTTTTCTTTCCAATTTGATTTGCAATGTATCGACAAGTTGGAGAAGTGAACTTGTCCACATACCACTAAGTGATAAAATTATTTTAGTCTGCATTGAAACCAACGTCTTGCTCCAACAAAAAAAAGGGGGGGGGGGAGGACTGCCAACAAACATTTTAGAACATGCCAATGCATTTTAAAGTGCAGGTGCACAACTGGATAGCATTGAGAGTCTACATACTATATTTTTTTATCCCTTTACGCCATGTACCGTTTTTGAGCTATGCAATAAGATATCAAGAAAAATCTCTTGATAATTAATTCGAGAACTGTCAAAATGGGTAATTAGATATCCTTACGTTCATACGGTACATGGAAATTTAGACTGAAATTTGAGTAAAAGCATTTTTGCGAATGCAATACTTTCTGTACTTCCGATAAGGTTTTTTTTTAAGAAAAAAAAAGAATTTCCGCTGTAAGAAAACATTTTATATTATGTCGAAATATAGCAAAATAGAGTACGCTTCATATAGCACGACCAACCACTTTGGCTGTTAAACGCTAATATAGAATAAGTTCATAATTTTCATAATGACATTACATTCGCTGAAAATGTTTTTATTTATATTCCGCCATTTGTTGAGTTGTTGAGTTCATTTTCAGAAACGAACCACATTTGAATATTCAAGCCTCTGGAGATCCGGATACGCGGTTCATGATTTATTTAATGCCCCAGTTTTAGCCGATACTTTAGAAACAACTATCGGCTTAATCAGTTAACTCATTAGGTGGAATTGTTACTTGAAGGTTATTCCTGAGACTCTCTTTAAAAATCAATGCGCCAATTGGGAATTTTATTTGTTGAAGCATTTGCATCGATTTGCTTTTACTTATTCATGTCATGTACTAAGAAATTCAGAGACAAAGGGTCTCTAAAAATACAATGTATGTTTTCTTTTATTAAGAAATGTTTTAAAAGAGTGGAATGATCAGAAAAACAGAGGGATTTTTTTAAATGGGGGTGAAAAGCATTATGCTAAAAAGCTACTGCTGTGTTGTTACTTGATGATATATTTTTAAGCAAATAATGATACATTAAAAAGGTTATAAAATAGTTCGCAAAACTAATAAAATTGATTTTAACAACATTAAACTGTTAAATACTGTAAAAATATTTATTTTTGAGAGAGTTTAAATTTCACGAGCCCGTGTCAATCACGAAACATTTAGCATTGAGAAAGATTTTTTTCTCAACTTTCGGCTCGGCTCATATAAAATTAGCAAAATTTCTTTATTTTGGCGAAAATTACGACCCTCGAAAATGAGTGCTTTTAATTATTAAAATCTATCTTCTTCTATACATATAATAAAATAAGATGTTTGTGTGTGTGTGTGTGTGTGGCGTGAATCCCGGGAAAACGGTAAGGCCTAGAAAGATGAATCTATACATATAATAAAATAAGATGTTTGTGTGTGGCGCGCATCCCGGGAAAACGGTAAGGCCTAGAAAGATGAAATTTGGTATACAGGTGTGGTTTTTGCTGAAGTTGTGCACCTCGGGCTTCGATTTTCGATATTTTAATTAGAAAAAAAGTTATTTAATGTTTTATGTGATTTTTATCACTTTTTAGTACTTTTAACCTCACAGATCCCGAACCAATCTCGCCACACAAATATTTTTTGTACTACAGGGTCGGAAATTTAATTTTAAATATGATGAAAAAAAATTTTGAAAATAGAGCAATTTTTGTATTTTTTATAAATTTTTGAAAAAACCTTTATTTTGCATTTTTTTTTTGGGGGGGGGGGGTTATATTTTTCTAATATCTTCCTGCGAAAAGTATCAAAGCCTCATTTCTAAAATTTAAGTTGGTAATAGTAAAAACATTTCGCCATCTTCAAAAGAAAAAAGTTCTTAAAAATAAGCAATAGTTTTTTTTTTACAATTTTTTTAATGCTGAACACATCATGTCTTTCCACGCATCAGTCGAAAAAAGCGTTCTTCAATCTTCTATGGCTCTGACGTCACTACTTGGATTTCGATTCGGTATTTACGACGGAATTTTAATCGCAAACAATCTTTTTTTTTTTTTTTTTTTTTTTTTTTTTTAACCATATAGCTTACTTCTAATTTTATGACGTGATGACCACGTGTTTTTCCAGCAGCGCTTGCTTTTTTTCTTTCCTTTTTTTTTTTGTTTTATTTAGGGATTGCATTTATTTCTTTTTTCATTCCCCCCCCCCCAAGCTGGACGTTTTGTTGTACCTATATTACGTTACATTTCATAGTTGTGCGCATTTAAGTCACTAAAAACAGCGAGATTTTTTTTTCTTTGTCACTTACTTTACCTTGTTACTTTTGGCACAGTACGGGGAATTTTGGAGATAACTTTTTTTTTTTGCTCTACTTAAAATAAAAAAAGCGGTTTTTTGAGTGATCTTTGTTTTTATTAGGAAATGAGCTGGGAGGTTAAAATAAATAGAGATGGATAAGAAATATTAGAGATATATCGTAAAGGTAGATAGCCGCCGAAGGCGTCAATCTTGGCGTAAAAATGTGAATAGCACAAAAAAAGATAGAGATGGATTGATTAATACTGCTGCCAAATTTATTTAAACAGCCGCCAAAGGCGGCAAACTAGAATTAAAATGGTAAATGACAAGTTAGCCAAACAGCCGCCGCACAGTGTGGCATAGTGGGCAAAAATCCACCGAACTCGCGGGTTTTGAGCTAGGATCTTCTATTATAGCTCAAAATGCGGCAAAATTCTTCGACTGTTTCGTAGTGGTGCTACAATTTTGAATTTCTTAACCCCCTAAGACCCGCAGAGCTCAGAATGGAGCCAAGTCGCGATTTTGAAAACTAAAAAGTATGACCATATTATTTCCCTGATAGGTGGCTCAATGCTTAGTATAAATCGAGGAATTGGATGATAAAACACAACTTTTGATCGCTGCCGGGTGTTTAGAAATCCTTTTTTCCACAGTACAAGTCATTAAAAACATGATTTTTCAGGTTTTTCCGTTGAAAAAATGGGTTTTAACGGTTCTTACACATCTCCCGCGCAAGAGCAAATATATATTCTGATTCTAAACTACAACTTTTCAATCATTTCCCAAAGTTCAAAAGGTAAGAACCTCCCTAAAGCACCGAAAAATCGCTCAGTCCGAATTTCAGCTCGAGATCCTACTATTGTCCACGAGAACACATCTATGCAATAGCGGCAAACAGCTTGTTTTATACGTATACATTTATGTGTTTACATTTCGAGAAGAAATCGTCTGCGTTCGAATAAAGACCTTTACATTTAGAATTTCCTAATGCTTTTGATGTTTTTTAAGAAAATTTAATGTATTAAAGTAACAGTTGAGCAAATGTGTAGACGCAAAATTAGTATGTTTGTCTGTTTCCTCGAAATAATTGTAATATCCGAATTGTAACAAGGTGTGTTCACTCTTTTACATAAGTATACAAAAGAGAAAACTTTGTCCTCTGTTACATAAATAAGTATTTAAAGAAATTATGTAAATTACATTTTTTAAAATTAGTTTCTGCGTGCAAGACCAACAAAACCACATAAATTTTAATATAAATTCAATAAAACTTTATAATAAATTAAAAATAAGATGTCTTTACTGTTTTTCATACTTCTAAAGTGAAAGCTAATGGACATATATTTGTAAATATTCGTTCTTAAATTAGAGTGAAGTAAAATCATAATTTCATTAATTCTTTCAGTCCTATGTTAAATTTAGCTGTAATTTAACCTATAAATGATGTTGTTAGATACAGCACTGGGGCTAAAAGGGTCCATCTGAGCATCAATTAATTAGTTTAAAACCGTTAAAATTTTAACATGTGTTTTTACATTTTAAGTTAAAATTCCAGCAAAAACACTTATGTAAAATAGTGAACATGCCTTGTTACAATTCGAATATTACGATTATTTCGAGGAAACAGACAAACATACTAATTTTGCGTCTACACATTTGCTCAACTGTTACTTTAATACATTAAATTTTCTTAAAAACATCAAAAACATTAGGAAATTTCTAAATGTAAAGGTCTTTATTCGAACGCAGGACGATTTATTCTCGAAATGTAAACACATAAATGTATACGTATAAAACAAGCTGTTTGCCGCTATTGCATAGATGTATTCTCGTGGACAATAGTAGGATCTCGAGCTGAAATTCGGATTTTGAGCGATTTTTTCGGTGCTTTAGGGAGGTTCTCACCTTTTGAACTTTGGGAAATGATTGAAAAGTTGTAGTTTAGAATCAAAATATATATTTGCTCTTGCGCAGGAGATGTGTGAGAACCGTTTAAAACTCATTTTTTCAACGGAAAAACCTGAAAAATCATGTTTTTAATGACTTGTACTGTGGAAAAAAAATCATTTCTAAACACCCGGCAGCGATCAAAAGTTGTGTTTTATCATCCAATTCCTCGATTTATACTAAGCATTGAGCCACCTATCAGGGAAATAATATGGTCATACTTTTTAGTTTTCAAAATCGCGACTTGGCTCCATTCTGAGCTCTGCGGGACTTAGGGGGTTAAGAAATTCAAAATTGTAGCACCACTACGAAATAGTCGAAGAATTTTGCCGCATTTTGAGCCATAATAGAAGATCCTAGCTCAAAACCCGCGAGTTCGGTGGATTTTTGCCCACTATGCCACACTGTGCGCCGTAGGTGGCTGCTTGCATAGAAAGTTGAATGGCGTAATAGAAGGCGAACCAGCTGGTCGCCGCAGGCGTCTAGTAGCAAATAATACAAAAATGTTACTGATACGGACAATTTTCATGACATCACAGCTTCATTGTAGAAATAATACTTTAAAACAGTTATTGTTAAACTATTACACCATAAAGAGCAGCTAATCAAAGAATGATTCTCTATTTAATCACTTTCAAGGGATCGCAAAAAATTATCCTTAAAAAGAATACTTCTAGAACTATATCGGAGTATCTGGGACCGTGAAAAGTCGTTTTCAAATAGAGCGTTGTGAAACAGAGAACCAACTGTAATTTTCAACAATCTGTTAGCAACAAATTTGCAAGATGCTTCTGCCTTATTTTATTAAACGTTTTTCTGAGATCAAAAAGAAACTTTTCAAAAAAAAAAAAAAAAAAACCAATATCTTACAATTTCCGTTTGCTTTATTTTTAAACATTTTTGTTACCGAGTGTGGGATTTTGTTAATGACACATTCAGTTTATGTGACATTTTATTAATGACACGGATCTAAACACATTAGGGAAAATAACAATTAAGGAAAATTCATTCAATACTGGACTGATGAAGTTACTTTATTGTTCAGTATTTGATCGTTAGAAATATGTAACTGCATTAACAATGATGTGTGTTTTTAAAACAATTACTGTTAAACAATTACACTATTACGAACAACAAATTAAAGAAATAAACAGTCTGCTAACAACAAACTTGCAAGGTGCATCTTTTTTTTACGTAACATTTTTCTCAAATCGAAAAGAAACTTTTCAAAGAAAATCTAAGAATAATACACAATTTCCGTTTTTCATTTTAAAACATTTTAGTTACTTAAAGTGTCATTTTATTAATGACACGGATCTAAACACATTAGGGAAAATAAAAATTAAGAACAACTCATTCAATACTGGACTGATGATAGTACTTAATTGTTTAGTACTTGATCGTTAGAGATGTGCAACTGCATTAACGATGAAGTGTATCAATATTGATAAGTTTGCTTCAAGAAGGAAGCGAATTGCTTCTTTTTTAAAGAGAAAAATATTTCTATTGCTTAATTAGAAATCATTTGAAATGTTTTAATCAAAAACACGTTTACATGACTAAGAAAAATACAAAACCCGAGTATAAACCGTAATTTTAACATAACAAGTATGTTATGTAATTGAAAAAACATAAAAACATTCAAAAGCGTTTTTAAACTGACGATTTGAATTAAAGATAGCATCAAAACCTGTATCATTTGAAAAGTTTTAAAAGCTCAAGATCTGCATATCTAATAACGTATAAACTCTCTTATTACTATAATTCTATTTTGATTTTGGTTAGTATTTAAAAGTTTGTCCCAGCCATCCACTAACGGAAGATCAAATATAACATAGATATAGTAAAAAAAAATAATAATAAAAACGCTTTTAAGTTGCTAACGTGATTCAAAGAAAGTTTCGAATACCTAAAGTATTCGAAAAGTATTAAATGTTGCATTCCACAAATCTATGCTAACTTAAGTTCAGAATTGAAATTAATTTTTTGATTTCATTAACGAATTTAAATTCATAATTATATTTTTTCGACAACAACTAAAAATCTTTTTACCCAACAGCGAAGGACCAAGTATAATAAAAGCTAATCTTTACTAATAGTAAAGCTGAAAGTCTCTCTGTCCGGAGGATGTCTGGATGTCTGGATCTCTGTGACGCGCATAGCGCCTAGACCGTTCGGCCGATTTTCATGAAATTTGGCACAAAGTTAGTTTGTAGCATCAGGGTGTACACCTCGAAGCGATTTTCCGAAAATTAGATTTTGTTCTTTTTCTATTCCAATTTTAAGCCCATTTTTCGCAGAAATTCAATAAAATGGGAAAGAATTTGTCCTGAAAATTATCTTTCTTTCTCTTTCTTTTCTTAAGTCTCTCTGTCCGGAGGAAGTTTGTAGGATCTCTGGATCTCAGTAACGCGCATAGCGCCTAGACCGTTCGGCCGATTTTCATGAAATTTGGCACAAAGTTAGTTTGTAGCATTGGGGGTGTGCACCTCAAAGCGATTTTTCGAAAATTCGATGAGGTTCTTTTTCTATTCCAATTTTGAGAACAAAACTATCATAAGATGGACGAGATAATTACGAAATTATCATAACGTGGAACTGTAACATGGGCACAAGCCAATTGGTGAGATACAAACTTATCATAACATGGAACCGTAACATGGGTACAAACTAATTGACGAGAAAATTCACCATACATTGTTTGTTAATATACATCCGAACCAAAAGACCTTTTAATTTTTCTATTACGGGTAAAGCCGTACCACTAGCTAATAATAAAGCTGAAAGTCTCTCTGCCTGGATGTCTGAATCTCTGTGACGCGCATATCCCCAGACCGTTCTGCCGATTTTCATGAAGTTTGGCACAAAGTTAGTTTGCAGCATGGGGGTGTGCACTGCGAAGCGGTTTTTCGAAAATTCGATTATGTTCTTTTTCTATTTCAATTTTAAGAACATTTTCCGAAGCAAAATTATCAAAAGATGGACGAGTAAATTACGAAATTATCGTGACCTGGAATGGGAGAGCGAATGAACGAAGCCAATTGGCGAGAAATTCATCATCCATTATTTGTTAATATACAGGCGAACCAAATGACCTTTCAATTTTCTACTACGGGCAAAGTCGTGCGGGTACCCACTAGTAATAAATAAAATAATAGTTTAAAAAACTAAAAAAACACGCCTTTAGATAGCAAAATGAACTAAAAAGTTGAAAATAATCTTTGGATGACAAGTATATAAAATAATTGACCAAACACTTAATTTTACTGTAATAGAAAAAAAGCGTGGGGGAGGGGCTGCCTATTTACAATTTTGCATGGATAACAAATGGAAGAAATTTAAGACAAAGCCCCCCCCCCCCACGCTTTTTTTCTATTACAGTAAAATTAAGTGTTTGGTGAATTACCTTATATACTTTTTCATTCTAAGATTATTTTTAACTTTTTAGTTCATTTTGCTACTAAAGCGTGTTTTTTTTTTTTTTTACTTTTTTAAACTATTATTTTATTTTTTACTTTTTAGTTCATTTTGCTACAAAAGCGGGTTTTTCTATTTTTTAAAAATATTATTTTATGTAACAGAATGTATCTTAGTATCCTATTGCATTATTTGCATCAGACATTTTGAATGCTTTCTGGTAAATTCATGTGCAAACATTGTTACACTCCGCAACTCTGATTTGTACGTTGTAATTCTAATAAGCCACTGGCTATTTGTCCAAAGGAAAGTTGAACCCACAAACATACAAGTTAAGCTAATAAAAGCGCGTTAATTAGAATAAACTAATAACTTATCGTTAATAAATTAATTTGATTATAGAATATTGCATTGTCATCGGGTCTGAGGTCGTATTCCAAATTTTAAAATAATCCGATCACAAAAAGTGGGTGAAAATTGAGTTGCAGGATTATAAATTTAATTTCGGTGTAGACGGGATTAGAGCGTACGCCCAATGATTCCCGGAGGTGGACGTCAGCGAAGACACGCGCCTTAGACCGCTCGGCTACTAACGCTTTTAAAGTGGTGGAATGTACTAACAGTAATAAGCCACTAGCTCTTAGTCCAAAGGAGAGTTACTCACAAACATACAAGTGAGGCTAAAAAAGCGTGTTAAAAACGTAATGAAAAAAGATTAGGGTAACGGCACCAATAAAAGACAAGGGTCCAGTAACAGACAGTCGTAAATTTGGATTTAATTAACAAGAATTTTAGGCGTGTAAAACCGATGTTGCTGCGACCCATGAATACGGTGCAACCATCTAGTGTTATCGAAGTGAATTTTATGAGCCAGTTGGTATTTACAAGACAGTAGTGGAAGGTTATGAACAGTTACCGCGAGTTCTGCCGGTGCTTCATGTTCATTTGAATTCATTATGGTTTTAGATCTAAAAGTAAAGAACTTTTGCGCATTTTGAAGAGAAAAGGGGAAATTCTGTCCATTACTCATCCTTTCCACATCCTATCTGTTACTAGATATCATCAGAATTGTCGGTATCTGTCACTGGGGTTCGAACCTTTTTTCGAAACTGAGCAAATAAAAATACAATTAACTAATTCAGAGGATCCAGAAGCAGCCAAATGTTAGATGAGATGTAGTTGCTGAAAGAAAAAATACTTTTAAAGTCTAAATACATTAAAAGGCTCAGAAAATTGAGTAAACCTGAGAGTGATGTCTTAAGCAGTCTGTTACTGGTGCCGTTACCCTAATTGTTCGTCTACCGAACCTAAAAAAAAACATATATTTAAAACGTAAATTGGTGTGGTATAGTTAACTTGTATTACCTAAATATGTGGCTTACAATAGTTAAGGCAAACCTAACCTGGCAGCATTGTGAAGGCTATGCAGATCCTAATGACAGGCAGCACGCTGTCAGGTTAAGTTTGCCCCATAGAGTAAAGAAATATACATAGAGAGGCCCCCGTCTATGGTAAAAAGGAGATGAAATTGAAGCCGGAATTATGGGAGGATTATGGGATACAGCGGTGCAGTTATGGGCAGGGTTATGAAAGCAACCAAATAAAGTAGCTGGCGGATTGGTTTACAATTTAATTTATGTTGTAATGCACCTTTAAAATGTGTGCTTCATAAACTTGCAACAATATCTGAGTTTAAATTAACTACCAATTGAGATTCAGTAATGGAATGTTTTGAATCAAAATGTATCTCAAGATATTTAGCAAGAAGCTAAGGATCTTGGGATACAGCGGTGGCAACTTCCGGCTTCAATTTCTTAGTATGGCGGGGCCTCTCTATGTAATTTCTTTACTCTATGGTTTGCCCCAACTAAGGCCCCTATATATACGAGCCGGCGCATCAGCTTAAGATCAGCCATTTTGGATCGGAGCGCGTGTTTGAGTGGTTGCTTTTCTGGCAATATATCGCGTTTGGTGATTGTTCACTGTGATCGATTATTAACGGCATGTGAATTTTTTATTAAATAAAATATTATTTTTGACTAATTTAGGAAAATCCGAAACTTTTTTGTGGTAATCCTAGCAGCGTAACAATGAAAAATGCGATCCAAAATGGCTAAACTTAAGCTGATGCGTCGGCCTGTTTATAAAGCAGCTCTAGCCCCAACTGTAGTTAGTTTATTTCACTCAGCAAAACGCCGGATACAAATTTATTTAATGTACAAAGAGGACTCTGAAAATTTTAATAACGTCTACCACACATAAAACGTGCTTTAGAATCATAATACAAGTTCCCCACACCCAAAATAACCGGCAACCTGTCGCACGAGAAAAGTTTTTTTTAACAGATGTTTTGCATATTTCTGAACAATGCGTTCAATCCGTCTGCATAAGTCATGGATAACAATCGATAAAAGGCTTTGCGTTGTTTATATCCGAAAAGCGTTCCTCGAAAGCTTGGCGCTTTTGAGGGATGACCCTAAAAAAGGGATCACTTGACGAGGATTTGGCTAGAGAGTAGAACAAAAAAAAGCATTGGCGATATAATGGATTTATCATTGTTGGAAACTAAGCATTTCCTAATTTGCGGCTGTCTACATTTATGTAAAACAAACCGCCAAAAAATAGACCAAAAAGCAAACAAGTTCAATTAATTTGCAATTAAAAACCGATAAAAGTTCCATTAGATCATATAATTATTTGCAAACATAGAGACTAGGTAAACAAGTTCTATGTTTCGCCAAGTAGCCAAGTAAACAACTCGCTTTATTGTACTCTTACCGAGGAGTTTCACCCTATTTGGATATCAGCAACTCTACCCAAAAGAAAAAATAAATAAATAAATAGAGATATCAGTAATGATATTCAATCGCGACTGCAAATTTACATCATTATAAAAACTAAATTTCAACTAGCGTGATTGCAAATACTTTTATTTAACCTTCAAAAAATTGTAGAAGGATGAATCAATATTTCTCTGAAAATGCTTTGCAGTTTACATTATTTTTAACTGCTGCACAAAATGTAAATTACATATTGCCAAAAACTGGCAGTAGACATTGTGATTTCGGTTTAGCGTGTTTTTCAGTTCTAAAGAAATAATTCATTCCTACAGTGTTTCTAAATAAAAATTTAATAGTTAAACGTTTAATCAGTGTAGACTGAAATATCAGTTTCGGCAAGTTTTTATTTCAGGAGGGGGGGGGGCTTAAACGAAAAAATATCCCGTCCGTGATTTATTAATTTGGTCACTTATTAAGGACTATTAAAGTTAAGGATAACTGATAATTCATCAACACAGCGTTGATATTTCAACGGTTGCTAATTCAACACAGTTTTAAGTGAAAAAAGAAAATCTCCAATCGATCAGCTTTTATAACATTTATTAACTTATAACACATGGTAAGATAAAAATTAAAATGTACGAGGCGTGTTTTTAAAGTAAGTTCCGTTTTTATATAAAAAAGGAACGAGTACAGATAGAGCTAAGTAATTTAGTGCACAAAAATCTACCACCCTTACGCTATTTTTCGACATTGCTCCCGTGATTTTCCAAGCATTTGTCATAGCGTGGTACAGGTTTTTGCATACCTATTCGTACAAAGTTACCGCCCGTTTAGTCAACCATGAGGACTCTTACAGGGCTTTGGCTGGGCGTTTTTGAACATCCTCTGGTCTGCCCCCACCTCGCTCGCAGCACCTTTCATTTGTTTCGGCACCTAAAGTCTTTTCAAGGTGGTCTGTGGCACAACAGCAATAATGAGCTCAGAGAACATGTTATCCCATGGCTGACTACACAGGCGGCAATTTTCTATAAACAGGTATACAAAAACCTGTACCACGCTATGACAAAATGTTTGGAAAATCACGGGAGCAATGTCAAAAAATAGCGTAAGGATGGTAGATTTTTGTGCAATAAATTTCTTTGCTCTATCTGTACTCGTTCTTTTTTTTATATCAAAACGGAACTTACTTTAAAAATACGCCTCGTATTTTAAAGCTCTATATTTAGAGATTCATTTAAATATCATATAAAAATGAATAAATTTAATTTTTTTGTAACAAGAAAATTTCTCTTTTTTTTTTTTTTTTTTTTTTTTTTTTTTCAGGATACACTTATCAAAATTTTTTTTAACGAGATTCGGATTTTGGTTCGAACGTTTAAAAAACTTCCCACAGAGCTTTTCGCCAGCTGAAATCCTCGATATCTCAAATAAAAATGTTTACATCACAAAAAATTTAGTCCTTTGTTTTAAGAAACTTAGCTGAATGATAGTATTGTACTTTTTTTCAAGAATACTTTCTTTGTAACCAGCGAGAACCCAGACATCGATAATGTAAACCATTGATCTCGGGTGAAACTTTCTGTTTTACCGTAAGGAGAGTCAAAATTCCTTTTCGGATTCAAAAGATCATGACCATACGCTGTTTAGATTTCAGGTAATGATGATGGATGATTTGAGAGAAATATGCAACATAAATCAAAGGATAAAATTAGTTCAAAGGTTTATTTAGAGAATGCAATTTCTTGAAAATTTTGTTTCTCTCCGTGCTACGGTGAATAATGATTCTCCGGCGATTGTGAATATTTGCCAATTTTCGGTCTTTTACGGTAGAACACGTTCAAAGAATTCCAGCGTAATGCTCTTAGAACGAATTCTGCGGTTCATTCGATCTTGAACCATGTTTGAAATCTTGTAGGGTATGAAGTTTAGAGCAGGAATTAGTAGATGGAGGGAGCTAGTTCACTTATTGGCTAAGCAAAAGCTAGGGCAAAGAGCTCTAGTCACGTGAACGGTTAGTATCGAAGGAAACTGATTTCTTCCAAAGCTTTTCTTTAAAATCTATCACGTGACTTGGGGTCTTTCCTTCACAAATGAAAATTTTCACTCCCTCCATTTTATCTCTTCTCAATGGTATGAAGCCTGACTTAATAAAAGCAAAACTGATACAAACCCAAATCTGCTTTTTGTTACGTAAATAAACAAAGGATCAAGAAGGAAAAAAAATTGAAAATTTTAATTTAAGGTCATTCATGAAATACTTTTGTAAAGGTTTAAAATATACGTTGATTACAGTATATATTAAAATTTTCAAGTAAATAGGACACATAGAAGTACTTAAAAAATCAAGAAATGCAAAAATTAACAAATGAAATTTAAATTAAAGCACATTTGTGAAATATTTTTGTATAGGTTTAAAGTTTACGTTGATTACAGTACATATACAAATTTTCAAGTAGATACGATACCTAGGTATTTTCCTTAGGTCATGTTTTCTTCAGGAGCTTTTCTGGTAAATCAGGAAGGTAATAAACTATTACTTTAAACATAATCTAATGTTTTGCACAAACATATCTAAGTTGTAAGGCATGTCTCTCACTAATTCCCAAAGATTGCTTCGCAATCTTATTTGGTTCGTGAAGAATTAAATTGTCTGTTAAGAACAACCAAGATAAATTACACGTTACGATAGAAAAATAAAATAAAATAAAAATCGCGCTCTATTTCCCTTAGAAAATAGTTTCAATAAAAAGCTCATATAATTTAGAAAAATAACAAAATATCCATAGGCGGCTCGTACGAGGTGGCAGGGGAGCAAATGTTTCCTCACTTCCAAAAGTAAAGGAGTCTTTGCCCCCCTCACTTTTTAGAGTAAAAAAACTTATGATCGATTGAGAAATGATTCTTTATGTCTGGATATTCAGAATTGATTTATTTCTCGAAAATAGGAACCGAAAATTCCAAATAAATGGGACTTTTCTCTTGCTATTTTATAAAAATTGACCTTTGAAGCGGAAGGGGGAAGTCTACAGTTTCCTCCCGTCCCGATTTTCGAGGCCATATTCAACATTTTTGGGGGTAATTTTATCCGTAATGTTAAAATCCAATAATATAGCCCAATTCTACAACAAAAAGTCAAAAAAAAACTTAATAAAAAATACGTATAACAAAATAATAATTTTAAAAAATACACTAGAGAAGAGCCACCAAAAGAGCCCCCTTCCTTTAGGGTCCTAACTAACTTGTACCATATCATTTATTTGAACCTGAAGAGGCACTGACCCCCCCCCCCCCCCCTTTCGATGATAACCTCCTCCAAACCAAAAGCTGGTTCCACGCGCGGAAGGGGGGGAGGTTAGAAGCTAACTACTCTATCCGAACTGAAATACTGTTGGAGTGTTGGCTCGCTTCGCCTACAAAAATTTGCAATGTGACCCTGGAGTACAAAAAATTGGACTCGAAGTAATAGTCTTCCCTCCTTTCCGCTGCCATTGACTATTTTGTCCTTAGAATTGTTTTTCTCTCTTTTTCAAATATTGAATTCTGCACTTTTATATTTTTTCCCTGCTTTTGTACATTTCACTCCTCCGAAATGAATTTCCTTTTTCCACGTGAAGGAGTATTTTCATGCCATGAAAAAAATCCTAGCAATACTTCTTACCACAAATACTACATTGTTATGTTACTTTTTCCTTGAATGGTAGAAGCAGGCACTTACAAATAGTTCTCTAAATAGTTTCATAGGCCAACAAAGAATATGTATGCATTAGAGCTACGAATACTTGAAAATCATTTTCCTCATGCAAGGAACCCAAAGGTTTCAAGAGTTCGCAACAAATACAAAGAAAATGGCTACCCATTGGTAAGGTAGCTCGAAAACTTTTCCCGCAACAATACGAAAGCGTAAGTGGAAAAGGGATGAAGGCGTACTTTTTTTTGTTTGTTTGTTTAAAATAATAAAAAAATAGAATGTATTTCCAACTCCACTCGATCTGTGGCTCAAAGATTTGAAAATAAAGCGTAAGCCGAACTAAGAAAAAGGTAGACCGAATAAGTTTTTCCCGTCCGTGCAAGACGAAAAGGGGAAATAGCATTTCCATAACAAAAGTTGGATAAACAATAGAGTTTGAAAATTCTTTTTTTTTTTTTTCTGGCTCAGTAAGTTTGGTCTCAAAGCATTGAAGAATTTCAAACTCTAGTTTCTGCGACGTCACTTGACAATATTCTAGACTGAGTATCAGAGCTTACAACTTATCGCAAACGCAGAGAAAAAGAGATCTTGAGTTTCACGATGCGTAGAAATGATCTTAGTATGTATATGTAGTGTGTATGGATTTGTCCTGTAAAAGCATCAGTTCGTAAGAAAAAAAGAAGAGAGAGCACACTGTTAGGTATAGCTTTTTGTGTCTGTAAGCCGAAAGGAAAAGTTTTAAAATTAATTTTGCTGCCTTTTATGCACAAGTTTTTCTTTGCTGGTAGACCCCAAAATCTATATACAGAGTGATTGTAATTAAAGTTACGATTTCAAAAGCTAGTGTTCAGAATGATGTTCTTGATATTTCACCCGAACAATCATGAGGTCAAGGGACTTTGCTTGGCAAATGAAAAAAAAAAAAGTTCCAAAATTTTCCGATTGATGGCGCTGTCAGGATTCACTTTTGTTGTGCAGAGCTAACTAATGCTAATTACTAATGATGATAATTACCAATGAGATATGTTAATTACTAAGATACGGCCTGCGCAACAAAGACATAGCTGCGATAATAAAGGCAGAATGAAAAATATAGTGTGCTTTCAAAATATGCTGTTTTACGCTTCCAACTATTAGCAGAACAAATGTGGAGGATATATTGAACAACTGATGCATTAATAATCTGTAGTGTGTTTGTTTTATTAAATTCATCTTTTTCTCTTGCCAAAATAATTGTTTTCTCTGTACATGGCCATACTGAATTTCCGCTACGCTTAAGGGCCTTGACAATTTTTGACTTTTCTGTGTAAAAACCGATTCATCTCATGGATCCACCAATCAATGTCCACGTTTCAATTCAGCTCATGCATCCACCAATTAATGTCAACGTTTCAAAGTTTGTTTATTTTGGATTGACATTGCCCATTTTGACATCAAGAGGTGCCACAAGGAACCCTTGCATCCATTAATCAATGGCAAAGTAATAGAAACAGGGGTGCCCTGTAGCGCCCTCTTTGTTGCCATGGGTTTCAGCGATTGCCACGGCCGAAAAAGAATTAAGCGGGGTCATGCTGTGCTACATATTATTTTTGCTATTGAGTTAGAAATTTTTCGTGTAAACTGTTGGAATCTATTGTTTCCTTTCAACTAACAACATTTCTATGACAACGGATTCCGTTTGTAGGCTTTTTTTTTTTTAATTACAGCACTATCTATTGACACACTTTGGAAGAACTTTTTAATCTTACCCAAGCAAATTCCCATGGTCTCATGGCAGTTCTGAAGAAATATCAAGTCATTCTGACAAGTAGTTTTTAAATAAGGGAATTTTGAAATCATGTGGATTTTTGCTTGTGTGGATTTTTCGTACACACGTGTAGTTTAAACTGGATCTCTGCTAATTTTACTGATGAGGTACTTCAATGCCCAAAAAACTACTTGGGGGGAGGGGTTAAAAACTTTAAAAAAATTCAAAAACGTTCTTTATTTAAACTTAAAGTGATATGTTTGTAAAAAGGTACTTTTTTCTAGACGAAGGAGTTTTAGTATTGTTTCGAAATTAATGAGTCAACAAATATGCTACCAACAAAACAGGACAAGTTAAGTGAATTTTGCTATACTGCCCATTTTTGAAATTCTACTAAGCACATACGAACATGAATGCTTAGAACAACATTTCAACAAAAAAAAAAAAAAAAAAAAGGTTGTTACACCATAAGTTTTTTTTTTTTTTTCATTGTGGAAAAACTGGCCATTGTTTATGAAAAAAAAACATACATCTACCACCAGAGTTAGTACATAAAATGATGTGTTTACATCAAACAGCATGTATAAAGAGCGTATTCTATATAGAAATATTATGTTCGAAGAATATGGTTTCTTTCATGGCAATGACAGAACAAAGTGAAGCAGAAAAAAAGTCTATTTCTGTTTCCAGATGCTGTCAGAAGCTCAAGAAAAATCTGTTGTCCAAAAGACAAGAGAAGGAAATGATTGACCTGGATGGTAAGAGCCAAGAAAAAATATCACCTGCAAGCTCTTTTGTCCAAAGGACGAAAGAAGAAATAACATTTCCGTCCGAAAAGCAAATCACAATGACCCATCATGTAAGGATTTTCCATGGTTGTTCAGAGCAAGAATAGCGTGGGTATTTTTTGCTATAAATATTAAGCTTTCGAAACCAATTTCAGCTTTAACGATGGCTAAAAACATTACCAAAAAGGAAAATCTACTCTAAGGGGGTGCCCATAAATCCAGTCAAACTTTTTTCCAACATTTTTGACCCTATCTCTACGAGTCTCTTCATTCTTTAATCCTTAGTTCCTTAAACAAATTTCGTTCTTTACGACGATTCTCACATCGCTTTGTCAGAACCTCATGTCCAAATTTCATGAAATTTTATTCCATTTGATGAAAAATTGACTGTTTTACGATCAGTATAATCGGAGCTCTATTTACAAAGCCAATTTAACAAATACGACAAAATGTTTGTGAGATTTGAAAATGCATTTTTGAAAGTCTAGATAGACAAATAAATAAACATGAATGTTGGATTTTAATGCATGGTTTGCCGAATAATTTAACATATTTTATTTCACCAAACTCTTTCTTTTAAAACTGAAGTTTGAATATAAAAAAACTCCACGATAATATGCAAATATAACATAAACTTTCATATTCTAAGAAGATTACTTAAAGAAAAAATTTCAGCAAAGAAAAAACGCGTCGAAGAGTGAAGTTAATCTAGTTATTCAGTGTGAGACAAAAGCTCATATTGTATTCAAAAACTATGGACATCGATTTTTTTCCGTTTACGGAAAAGTTTGTGCTATTCTAAAACACTGAATTGAATTTTGAACAGGTAAATGGATTATAAAGACTAAGAAGCGATAAAGGGAAAATCTTGAAGAAAATTTAAAAAAAGAGTCCATCGATTAAAGAACGCTTTAGCCATCAGTGGTTAAAATATTCTAATCTGAGAATTTTAAAGGGATTTGCATATTAAAGAAAAAGTTTAAAAAGTATAGTTATGAATGAGTCCAACAAATGTATTTAAGTCAAAATTTCTAAATTTAGGGTTATTTCGAAAATGCATCTCGAAGGTAACTCTACTGTATCCGGGCCATTTTTGTCCCGCACGTGCCGCCTCATATCTTTACTAATAATAAAGCTGAAAGTCTCTCTGTCTGTCAGGATCTCTTTGACGCGCATAGCGCCTAGACCGTTCGGTCGATTTTTATGAAATTTGGCACAAAGTTAGTTTGTAGAATGGTGGTGTGCACCTCGAAGCGATTTTTCGAAAATTCGATGTGGTGCTTTTCTATTCCAATTTTAAGAACAAAATTAAGATGGACGAGTAAATTACAAAATTATCATAACGTTGTACCGTAACATGGGTACAAATCAATTGGCAAGAAAATTCACCATACATTATTTGTAAATATACAGGCGAACCAAACGACCTTTTAATTTTTCTATTACGAGCAAAGTCGTGGTACCACTAGTTTTTAATACAGTACATAAACTCCCGATTATCGGCGATCGGATTATCCGCGAGTCTTTTCACATTTTCATCAACGATGAATGTCAACGTCAAGACGTCAATCTGAAGTGCAGTCTACTTTTTTGTGTAATAGCCTATCCGTTTTCTCCCGCTTTTCCATAAAATACGAGGCTTGTTTTTAAAGTAAGTTCCGTTTTGAAATTTAAAAAAAAGAACGAGTACAGGTAGAGCAAAGAAATTTATTGCACAAAAATCTACCACCCTTACGCTATTTTTCGACATTGCTCCCGTGATTTTCCAAGCATTTGTCATAGCGTGGTACAGGTTTTTGTATACGTATTCGTAAAAAATTGCCGTCTGTGTGTCAACCTTGAGATAACATGTTCTTTGAGCTCATTATTGCTGTTGTGCCACAGACCACCTAGGAAAGACTTTAAATGCCGAAACAAATGAAAGATGCTGCGAGCGAGTTGGGGGCAGACCCCCATACGATGTTCAAAAACGCCCCAGCCAAAGCCCTGTAAGAGTTCTCATGGTTGACTACACAGGCGGCAACTTTGTACGAATAGGTATACAAAAACCTGTACCATGCTATGACAAACGCTTGGAAAATCACGGGATCAATGTCGAAAAATAGCGTAAAGGTGGTAGATTTTTGTGCAATACATTTCTTTGCTCTATCTGTACTCGTTCTTTTTTTATATCAAAACGGAACTTACTTTAAAAACACGCCTCGTATATAAAATTAAACCTAAAAACATAGAAAAAAATTGTAAATTTCTTATTAAAACAGTACTTGGTTTTACTGGGATGCATTGACCTGTTATTATTTCTTAAATAATCTCAATTCCTTTCGCAGAAGCTTTGTTGAAGAAATTTGAAGGTAAAATGTAAAGATGAAAAGTGTTAGTTGTGTTTCAAATGTGTGTTGGTTGGTTTCGTTTTTTGAGCTGTAGCTCCTGTAAAAATTCGAATCCATATACAGAAAAAAAGAGTAAAACACCTGATTTTTGAAAAGATAACTCTTGCATTTAAATTTAAAGCATTTAGTTTTAATTCCTAAGTTATTCGCAAACCGTTGAAACCTATTGTATCTTTTTCGCTAACAACATTTCCGTGTTTAACGCATCTATGTAGTAGGCTTTCCCCTTAAATTATCTTGACAGCGTCATCTATCGGCATATTTTGAAACTACTTATTTCCTTCGGCAGACAAATTCCCTTGGACCTAACTATGTACAGTTTTAGTGAAATACGAATTAATTCTGTCCGGTAGTTTTTAAATGAGAGTTTTTTCAACTCAGAACTTTAATTATAATCAACCTATATATTATTGCTCTCTGTTAACGTTTTTTCAACTGTCGAGAGTAGTTAGAATTTACCGCAATTCTCTACCTTAAAATCTGAGAATAAAAAGCCTTATAAGCTAGATAAATTATTATGTTTTTTTTCATGAAAGAGTTTTAACTAATGAAAAAACAACTTTTGCAATATTAGAAAAGCAGATTTGAAAAAAAAAAAAAACAGTTTGAAAAAACGGGTAGATATTTCATTCATTTGGTTTAGAATACTTATTATCCAATTTATTATACTAAAAAATTATGTGAGTTAAGTGAAACTAGATGATTATCTCTGTCATGCGAGGTAATAGAAAACGTTCTTTTTAAAGCAAATAGAATAATTTAAGTGAGCGAACTATAGTTCATTTTTTTATTTTCTTTACTATAATAAAAATTGACGAAAGTTAATCTTTATTTCAATACGGAAATACATCTAACGTAAAGATTATTCAAGTGGCAGTTAAATATTTCATTTTTTGATGTGTGATAGTTAATTCTTTTTTTCAACGTCGCGCTTATGCTCATTTATGGTAATTTTGAATCATATGAATTAGTTTGGAGCCATTATATATTTTTTTATATGTTTGACTTAAAAAAAAACTGAAGAACGGCGTTTGCTTCTTTCGTTGATAAGTGGAACCCTTTTAGTGTCCACTTGTGGTGGAACCCCATGCTTTCTTTGTTAGCAGTTTAGCTTAAATGCAACATTCTAAAAATAATTTACATGCAATAAAAAAAATAAAAATATTTAAAAAAAACACTTTTTATTTTCAAAAAGTAATTTCAAAAGTTAGCATTAGCCTTTCTGAAAGTTTAATTCTCATGTCAGGTTTAGAATTAAGTCTGTTCAGGTACTTTTTTCGTTGACCTAAAGTTGAGAACCAAGTTCTAACAAAAGATGCAATTAGTGAAAGTTCAAGCCTGGACCTAAATACGATGCAGTGCGGGGGGGGGGGGGCAATCCTCTCAGGGACCCACGGCCCTAGAAACGGAAGAATCTTTAAAAAATAAATAATAAACTTAAAAGTTGAAAACATGCTTATTCTTGAGCAAACATTTGAAAAAAAAAGCGAAACTCAAGCAAGCTATCGTGCCACTCATTTCTTATGCATCCGGAGCTTGGGGAGATTCTGTAAAAAAAAGATTAACAGCAAACTTCTTAGGAGAACTCAGCGGAGGTTTCTTATTCGAGTCATTAAAGGGTACAGGACTATTAGCTATGAAGCGACTTTTGCTATCTCTGGTTTACCTCCCATTGATTTGATTATTTTGAAGAATCTTGAAGTCAAGAGGGGTTTCTTGGGTACCAGTTTGGGCACCCTGGACGGGAAGCTTTCTTTTTTCTTCTTTGCCTCACCCAGTTTGCAGGATACCAATTGAGTTTATTAAGTATTCAAATGACTTGTTTCAGCAATACAGAACTATTTGCTTCACTGATGGGAGTAAGCTGAATGGAAAAGTGGGATTATCCTGTGTTGCATATGTGAATGGCGTTGAGAGAGCTGTTTTTCAACGTCGACTAAGGGACGAGTGTTCAGTCTTTCAAGCTGAACTTTTGGTCATTAATCTAGCCATTAAGTTTATTCAAGACTCCCTTCAAGTCAGTGGAACTCTGAAGTTTCTTATTTGTTCTGATTCTCTGTCTTCTCTCCACATCTTGCGGAACACCACCTGCTCAGAAAAACTGATCGTCGAAGTTCAGTCTGCTTTGTACGCTATTCATGGTAGCTTTGATATTCATTTTGCCTATGTTCTATCCCTAATGCAGATAGCCCTATCATTACCTAATGAACCTAGGCAATGATAGGGCTAACTTTTTGGTCAAAGATGCGACTTTCTGGGATATTGATGCAGCAGTGTCAGTTCCGTGGCCTCATTTTAAGCATGAAGCCTGGGTTCGAACTATTCAGAGCTGGAATACTGAGTCTTTTGATGCACAAAAAGCTTTGTGGACCAAAAGGTTTTTTTTTACTATCTTTGAGCGGTTAAAGTGTATAGAGTTCTTTACTGATTTTAAGTTAACACAAATTCTCACAGGGCATGGAAATTTTAGTTATTTGTTTAGATTTAATTTGGTAAGTGAAGATTTGTGTTTTTGTGGACAGGATGCCGAAACTGTTGCGCATATTTTATTACATTGTAATATTTACTCAGGTCCAAGAAAAGTTTTAAAGAAAAACTTAAAACAGGTGGGTTGTTGGCCACATTCTTTGTCTTTATTTGTTGAAAGCTTTCATAAACTTAATGCTTTTCGTAATTTTATCTGTCCCTGTAACGCCGAAACACGTGTCTGCTGTAATTTACAAATTTGTGCTTCTACTTACGTTGTTTGTTCTGACTTTACTATTATGCACAAAGGTATTTATTTATCTTATTATGTCTTTCTTGTTTGTGACTCCTTCGAACTTTTGTGTTTTCTTTTTGTTCCTTTCATTTTTGTGTGATGAATTTGTTTCTCCTGGTTTGCCTTTGTTGAAGATATTTTTAAAGGCCGTAACTCTATTAGTTACGCTGGTTTGTTATTACTTAAATTTGTAAACTGTTTATTTGTATTTTATTCATCTTCTTAACTTAACTATGTTTTTCCAATGTTGCAATTACTGTTTATCACTTACATCTGTAAGCCTCATGATATACTGTGTGGAGCGTGAGGAGTTTTTGTAAATCTTATAAATAAATATTTAAAAAAAAAACATATCTTACTTAAGAACGTCAGCGAATCTTAATCAATAGAAATAACTTGCCAAGAAATGCTTGTATTATGTTTAAACAAATTTCTTATGCATACAATTAAAACTATATATGTACGGAAAGCATGAAAAATTCTCTTAAGTTTTAAAATATCTTAGTGAATGTCATATCATTTCTAAAAATTTGAAGGTGGAAAAGAAAAAATTAACTCAATCAAAGGATTGAAGTTCGTGTATTGTACCTCAACTTGTACAAAAAGCACACAACACCTAAAAATTAACAATGGTTCGTAGGGGAATAACATTAAGTTCAATAAACATATTCAAAGCATTCACAAAATTATCCAGAAATGCCGTGAAAACTGATCGGAACATTTTTCGAAAAAATGTTTTACCTGCTCATATGAACAAAAATCTTGTGAATTTTGATTCACCACAGGACAGAAACTAAAATGACTTTAACATTAAACACGTGAAATAAAATGAACTAATGGTCAATTATGAATTCATAGAAAAATCCAGACAGTTAAAAAGCAGGCAGGCGGCGGGAGGGGGGACAGTGTATTCTTAGAAGCCCTGATGATTTTTGCAGGGGACCCAAAATTGATAGATCCAAGCCTGTGAAATGGTCATTGACTATCGTTTTCATAAAAGTTTCGTTTCTGCACTGACGTAATCAAAATGGCCTACATTGACACTATGCGGGTATTTAAACCGCAATTCCTTCAGATGTTTTCCTTACTGTTCATTCAAAAAATACTGATTTAAAGCTTTACTCGAACCTTATCTTCTTCGATTTTTAAGAGATTTAAAAGATTTTTCGATTTTTTATTGAGTAATTTCAATTTTACCAAAGAGTTTCGGGGAACCTTTTAGTAATTCCATGGAACCCTAAGGTTCCGAGGAACATAAATTAAGACATGCTGCTATAGAAGACCCAATGCTGCTGGTATGGCAATAACATGAATTTGCAACTTTTATTTTCCAAATTTAGTTGGCAAAGCCACACGTAGCTCATTATATAATACAATATACAATGGCTCTGAATTTTTGTAAGCTAATATTAAGTGCTGGTTGAAATCTTTCGTCCCTTATACTAATTTTTTTCTACACAGTGTAATAAATTACAATAATATGGTGATGCTAGGAAATAAAAATAAGGAGTTTTTTGCATCAAGAAATTTTTATTTTTCTGGTAAAAAATCCATTATTTTTAATAAAAGGCATTAGTTTACATCTATTTATCAGGCAGTTCGAAGTTACTCTCAGAAGTAAGATAACTTTAAATTAGGTTAAAAATTCACTTTTTTTAATCATAATTCTTTTTTACAAAAAGTCAAACACGATTTCTTTCATGAAAAATATATGCAAAGTTTTTTTTTTTCACTGAAATCCATTACACCGGTCATTTTTAAAATGGGTTCCGCGGAATAATGAGAGGGGTTCTGCCACGAGTTTGCTGCTGCATAAATTTGTTACTTTCTACAGTAATTTCAGAAAAAAACTATATCAAGGTTAAGGCTTTTAAATACTGCTGCAAATTGAAGTTGTATTTGTTATAGTGTTTTGCATTGCCAGGGCAGAATAACAAAGGAAATTCCAAATGAGGTAACGAACGTTCTTGGTAAAGATTCAGAAGTAGTTAATTTTGTTAAGTCTCGTTCCCTCCAGTAAAGACAACTGAACAAGATTTATGAAGACACTGGGAGTCGACATAAATCGCTACTTTTTAAATACGAAATACGTTGGCTACTAAACGTTTTTGAAAAATAGTATGAATAGGCAGATAAACTGAGGGTTTTTTCATCTGGAGCAAGAGACATCAACATCCTTAACATTTTTTAAAGTTGCCACAAGAAATTATGGCTGATACAATCATCCTAACTTGTCCACATTTTTGCCAATCTGAACGAAATCGCTATATGTATATTCAAGGAGAAAAAATTACCACATTTGTTGTCAGAGACAGAATAACAGCGGTTAAAAGAAAAGCTGAACTTTTGTATTAACCGCCTAAATGAAAACAGTCTAAAAGGTTTTTTTTCCCCTCTCTCTTGAAGGGAATATTCGAAAGCAAACCTCTATGCGACAATGCAGTACAACTTTTTCGTGACATCTTAAAAAGGATTACTTATCATTTGAGAAACCTTATAAAATCCTGCCAGAATACTTCCCGTACACTCATTACAACTTTAAATCAAAGATATCAAATCTGTTTTGAAATAGAGACACAACATTGTTCATGCCAAAGCATGAATTTAATTTGAGCACTTTCTGAAGAGATTGGTGCCAAAACAAATCATTACTAGTTTACATGTGTACCAAGTTTTGTTCAATTCCATGTATTACATTTGGAGTTCGAACTCTAACCAAAAAATCGGTCCAATACATGCAACCACAAACAGAGAGACAGAAAGTTTCAAAAAATGGTCAAAATAAGTGTAGCACAAATTACAACTTGGTAGTGTGACATTGTGCCATAGTAGGAAATTTTTCTCTTTACTAATAGTTTCTTCTATATAGAAGAAAGTAGCCAAATGATGCTCATTTTGCACCCTTATCATTTGATCTCTAGATTGTTAACCATTTTGTTTTTTAGTCATAAGCAATAAAGACATTCTTTGAAGTAAAAGAAAAGCACTAAGTGTTTTGTTGCCTAAAAAATTTGAGAACCGTTGCGTTATACTTTAACAGAAACAGTTTAATATACCAGCTAAATTGTACGAAATAAACATACTTAAATCACACTCACATATCTTTGGAAACTAAAAGCAACATAATGCACACATTTTATTTGCCACGGCTTAAGAAATGCATTTTTATTCATCAACTCAGATTTAAATCCTTAAGTACATTAATGTTTTCTCTTTTTTTTCATATTTTCATAAAGGAAACACTGAATATAAAAAGAAGAATTCTTCCGCCACTTCCGTTTCTAACACCGAAAGGCACTGGAAACATCAGAGATGAAATTGAAATCCGTAATGTGTTTCTCCACGGTAAAAATTTTGCAGCATTTTACGAATGCTATTTAGTGTATTTAAACAATATTCGTTATTCTCATCTCTTTTGATGCCAAAATTTTGTGATAAAAAAAAGTTTTGTCAAAAAAAAAAATATTTCAAGAGATTTGCGGGAAGTCCACGAAAATGAATATCATTTTTTTTAAAAATACATTTAAATTTCTACCTAGCTTGTTTTTTCAACTATAAATTGAGTTTCAAAGCGGCTCCCTTTAACTTAAAAGAAAGTTCTTTTTAAAAATGTAGAAAAGATGTTACTCTTGAGTTTTTTTGTTTTTTTAACTTTTGAGCAGAATATATAAAAAAAAAATTAAAAATGGTAAAAATAAGTGCAAAAAAATATACAGTGGCTCCTAAAAGTCTTCGTGCACTTTGAAATTTTGTAGTAAAACCAAAATAACGCAAAAATGAATTCGAATATGAAGTCCATTTTTTTTCACACCATTCCTATGCCATTCTAAATAAAACCCAGTATTTTTTTTTTCTTTCAAAATATTTCCAGATTTTATTTTTGAAATTTGTCAAAAAACGAAGAGACAGAGAACAAATACGCCACAAAAGTCATCGTACACTGAAATATTTTCGAATAAATTCATAATTAAAGTTATCATATGTGGTTTTTTTTTATTATTTTTGCATTGTAATGATACTATAAAGTCATTTGCCTTTAATTTTTTGTGTATTTATTTCTTAATGTTCTGCTTATTATTTTTAAATGGCAGATATGCGTAGAAAACAACAAACACGATTCTAAATTTGATTTTTTTTCCCTCACAGTAGCCGTAAATTGGTTTAAAATGTCTCTAAATTGGTTAATTTATACCATTCTATAGTGAAGTGTTTGATAAAATGCTTTAAAGATAAAACGCGGATCGAAAACAAGGTAAGAAAAGATCAACTGGCAAAGTTAACAAAGCGTGATCGGAGGTTTACAGTCAAAAAAAATATGAAAAATACACATTTCAGAACTGAAAAAGTTTTGCAGAATTGAATGAAACATTTTACGTTTAATTTTCACCTAAAATTGTTCGCCAAGTTCTCTAATTAGCTGGATTAAAGGAGACCTTTTGCCGCAGAAATTTTCTTGTAACAGTAAACTTAAGCTTTCCATCGTAAAATCAAGGATAAATAAGCTCAAAACGTTTTGAAACAAAGGCTTACTTATAGATGAAAATAAATTCAATATTTTGGGTTAAATTGTTGTATAATTGAATTAAATCTTAAGAACTTAGCTGGATCAGTTCATCAGGACGGTGAAGGTGATTTTTTTGTGTGAGGGTGCATAATAGCATCACGACTTGGAAATTTGGAATTTGTTGATGAAATAATGAATTATGCTGTTCAGTTAAATATTTCAAAAAACAATTTTAAACTATTAGCTCAAAATTTGACAATCGGAAACAACTTTGTTTTTTTTTATCAAGATAACGATAAGAAGTACCCGTTTGCGTTTGGTGCCTCAAAATTTGTCCTTAAACTTAGAAATATCTCCTCAATCGCCAGATTTAAACTTAATGAAACATATTTGTAGATATCTGGTGGCTAGATTATGAAAATACACCATTGAAACGAAAAGCGAACTAGAAACAGTAAGACTCGAAGAGCGGCTGAACACTTACTCAGAAATTGCACAAAAAAAAGAAAGAAAAAACAATGAAATCTATTCCCAGACGTTTAAAAGTTGTTGTTGTTACTGCATGATATTCTACTAAATAATAACTTAGTAAAAAGTTAGATTAATTAACAAATTTTTTGACATTTTTTCAAAGTGTACGAAGTTTTGTGTGAGATAAAAATTTCCGGCACTTTTTGGGTTTTTATAAAAAAAAATGAAGTTTTGACGTTTTTAAAAAAAATTTCATGTAGTTTTGTTAAAAATAGATCATAGATCTTTTAATAAAATACCTATTCCGAAATATTAATTCTAACCAATGGATAAGAGCCTATTTCTTTGAAAGTCTACGAACACTATGGAACGTATTCCAATATGTGTACGAACACTATTGGAAGCCACTGCAAAACTTTTTTTCCAGGAAAAACGTTTAACATTTCTTGGAAAATCTTTTAAGAAGCCAATACACACACACACACAAACACACACACACACATTTTATGTTTGTCGTCGCCTCAGAGCAATAGTAAGACATCTCTTCCGTGGGAAAGTAAAGTGCAGTAACGGCAGAAATGCATTTTCGAGATAGTTAAAGAAGCGCAATTTGGATTCCATACTAACAGTAGGGAAATGTCTGAATTTAAAGTTCTTTTCGAAACTTTATTTTCAGTGGAAACCAAATAAGCAAGCTTGTACAATAAAGTTAAAGTACAATAAGTGACAAAAATGCGAAAAGATGAAAAATTTGCGGATGCTGTCCTGTTAGATAATCTTCCACGCTTTTTTTTTCTCCCACAAGAAAAATTATGCTTATTCTATTTTAAAAAAAAGAACGCATAAATGGTTTTTATAAATAATAAAGAAACACTTATGATTAGGAAAACTACATCAAAACAAATCGTTGAATGTCGGTGACAATGTGTGATGAATTTTCAATTCGCCGTGAAAAAGAATATGAAGATAAAAACAGATCTTTTATGTCGTTAGAATCAAAGAAAAGTTTTTTGTTGTTTGAAATAAATATTTTAGTTGTTGGCTTCACGATCCATGTGAGGGTACGGTTAAGAAATAGGATCAGCGGCTTGGTTCAGCTGTATGCTAAGCTTTACCGTTGGATGATCTTCAACCCTTTCTATTTATACATACCTCCCTCCACTATTTGCCTCACATTTTATCCCTAACACCACGGCTCTTGTCAAGTAGAATTGAATGAGCAGTGAACGAGTACTTATTTGTATACTGACCGAATACTTAACGCAATTAACTCCTAACATTATTTAAAACTAGCATTAATGACATAAAAGTGAAAAGCATTTTAATCCATGCGTGCGATCATTTTAAATAATTTAGAGTACGTTTATAGTTCTAAGTCAATTTTCTTAGGGAGTTGAAACGAAAAGGGTGCACTACCCTCTACCAGTGGCCAAACATAAAATGTTATTCATTTTCTTTCTGGAAATACACAGAAGGAAATTAATACTTCCAGTTCATCTGAGAAAAAACTTTTGGAACCATAAAAATAATTTAAAGAAAACCATTCCGAGCTGCTAGTTTACTGAGGAGGGTTCATTTATTAGTCAGTCTACAGTAATTGTTACCCTAAAATAAGCAAATACTGTTATTTAACGTAGATATTTATTCAAAGTGATTAAAACCTAATGACACATTGTACTGCATTACTAATTTGAAGTTCACAAGAGTTGTAAATTTGTCGTAGAGGACCCGCACGTTAATAGCTATACGTCCAGAATGTTTATTGGGTAAGTGGTCATCAATTATGGCGCTGCGGTCATAAAGAATCGGGGAATTTACATTAATAAAAAGCGCCAGACGTAAATGTGAGAATAACAAGACCGTGTTCATTGAGCTTTTTCAACGGTTTCTGAAGTTCCGAACCAAAACTCAGATTGTGACTTTCAAATGTTCCATTATGAAACACCAAGCTTAGTTTTGATGTAGAGAATGAGTTAGACCTTTGTTTCAAACGCTTTTTCTAACCAAAAGTCTTGGTTGAATTTATGTAAAAAATGTCTTAGAGTAATTTTAAAAATGTATTGTTGAAGCTAATACGTAAAACATGTTGTGTATACTACCATTCGTAGTTATCTTCAACACAGAAATGCTATAACTTCAGTACACCTCCTTTAAAAAACTCTGAAGTGGTTTGGGAGGGTGCCGTAACAGGTGATGCTAAAACCTTAACCCCTTCAGACCTGGTGTCCGGTATACCGGACATACACTTTAAACAGCTGCTTATCATTTAATAATTGATTTAATTTGTTGATTTTTTTTGTAGTTGACTCTTTACATTCTACTTATTATAATCCGGGAAATAATTTTTCGTTTTGGCATTGACAACACTGACATATAAGGATTGAGAGATAGAGAGTGGCTCATTTTTCCAACCATGGATTTTCATCTGAAAAGCAAGGTTTTTTTTTCTGATTTTTTTAAAAATATATAATCTTTAATTAATCGTTTGAAACGCTTATATTATGTTTTATAATTGTTTGTAGAGCATTTTATAATGAAGTTTGTTCGGTATTTTATCGTTTTTGTATATGAAATATTTATTTCAAAAATATAAGTCCGGAATATTGGACATGAAATGACTTTTTTAATTTTTCTCCTACAAACTCAAAATTTTGTCTATAAGATACCCTTTACCATAGTACACTGTGTACCAAATATCAAAATTTGTGGTCCAATATTTCATAATTTCGACTGAAGGGGTTAAGGACGTTTTAGTGGCTACTTATTTAGAAAACAAAATGCTGTTGCCCAACCAATTCAGCAATGATTTCTCTGAACTGAATACTGAATACTCCCTGTATACTTCATGAAGGAAAAGCAGACTATAAAACTTACCATCTATTGAAGCATGAGCAAAAGTGAGCATAATCCAATGTGCAAGAAGAATCACAACAAATAGGTGCTTGAGGTTGAGACAGATACCAATGTGGAAGTTCGGCGCTATGAGTCGGCGCAATGTCATGCTGCGTTATGGCCCATGATTCTCGCGCTTATCCTGAAACAGAAGACAAAAAATCTGAACTATCTATCGTAAAAAATCTTTCTGATGCAACTTTATCAACAAGAGAAAAATCAACAACGGAAATACTAACCCATTTCATTGAAATTCAAGTAAATTAGAGTAGAACTGAAAATTGAATATACGAGGCATGTTTTTAAAGTAAGTACTGTTTTTAAACAAAAAAAGACCAAGTACAGATGGAACAAAGAAATTTATTGCACAAAACTCTACCACCCTTACGCTATTTTTCGACATTTCTTCCATGATTTTCCAAGCATTTATCATAGCGTGACACAGGTTTTTGTATATATTCGTAGAAAGTTGCCGCATGTGTAGTCAACCATAAGGACTTTAACAGGGCTTTCTCTGGAACGTTTTTGAACATCCTCCAGACTGCCCCGACCTCGGTTGCAGCAACTTTTATTTGTTTCAGCATCTGGAGTCTTTCCTTGGCCGTCGATGGCACAGCATCAATGATGAGCGCAGAGAACATGTTACATATGGTTGATTACACAAGCGGCAACTTTCTACGAATAGATATACAAAAACCTGTACCATGCTATGATAAATGCTTGGAAAATCATCGGAGCAATGTCGGAAAATATTCTAAGGGTGGTAGATTTTTGTGCAATAAATTTCTTTGTTCTATCTATACTTGTTCTTTTTTTATTTAAAATCTGTACTTACTTTAAAAACATGCCTCGTATATTAAGTTATTATTATGCATATTAGAATTGGAATTGATTGTAGCTTTCCATAAAGACGTTCTTTTCAATATAAATACTTTCGTTTGCGCCTATTAAGAGAATAGATTATATTTCTGTCACGAACATGATTTAAAAGATACAATACAGAGTTTTTCTCTCTTTTTTACCCTTCTTTTACGCGATATTATCCGACCGATAATATCCTCTTTGTTTTTAAAACAAAATGTTCTCATATATGAAAAGTACTGTCTTTTTCATTCAACAGGAAATTGCATTTTTGTGCAAAATTAATGAGCGATTTATTTCAGATGAACTTTATAACTGGGAAAATGAGTATTTTTGATTCTTGTTTATAAAAAAAAATATCGGAAAAACATCATTCAAGTTTTGAAAAACATTATCATTTCATATCGATAGAACCTTGATGTTTTTGGGAATGAAATTTATTTTAAAGGAGTTAAATGCACGAAAAAAAGAAAAAATACAGCAGTGATTATTTCTATAAAAATATTTTTTAAGGATGGAATGAAGATAGAAAAAGACAAGCATACTATTTCAGTTTTAAGATTTAATGTTAGAAGAAGTAATAATTAAAAAAGGAAAAAAACACATTAAAATATAACATTTTAAAAATTCCAATTGCTCCTTTTTTTCTCGCCATTTTCCTCAATGCTAAAGTTTTCTTTGAAAGAAAAAACGCGAAAATGAGCTTGACTAAATTTTCAAGACTTATTTCTTACATGCTCGTGGAGAGTAGACGCTGTGAAAATGTCTGTACGTACCACTTTAAGTTTAAACAAGGCAATTTAGAGCCCGCTTCACAGATCCCGTAGCAGTTCAAGTTGTACTCAATTACGCGGTATTTTGAAACGAAACATAATATCCCAAAAAGCAGTACCGTATTTTTTTTTCTCTTTGAAAAGTAGACCACAATACTCATGCTCTGGCATAGCTATAGTTCAAACAATTAGATGCATAAATTGAAATAAAAAATTCGTAGCTATATTCATTTTCAAAGTCACTTTTTGTAAATCGTGTGAAGGAACGTTGAAATGTGGATTTATATATATACTGACCAAAATAATTGATCTTTGCAGTTTTTTTTTTAATTAATTTATTTATTTTTATTTTTTTCCTTTTGCTTGTTTACTCTTGTTTATTTCCTAACTTTTTGTTTTTTGAGCTAAAATGTTTCCCATAAGTTAAATTCCAGCATTAATTTCATCTTTATTTTACTTTTACAATTAGCTGGCTTTCACTTTTTACACCATTTTTATGCTGTATTGTTTCGCTTATTTTTTGCATGGGTTCCTTTTTATTTATTGTTTGTTTTAAACGCCATATTTTTAACCGACTTCAAAAAGGAGGCGGTTATCAGTTCATACCGTATGTATGTTTTTTTTTTGTTTGTCCACTCATAGCGTCTCACCTAGTGAACCGATTTTGATGATTCTTTTTTTAATGGATAGGGGATGGCTCAACTTAGGTCCCATTACTTTCTTTGACCATATTTGTTCTTTAGAAAAAAAGTTATGGGCAAAAAACAGTAAATTGTATGCAATTAAAATGATATTGTAGCGAAGTTCGCACTTTTCATCCGTGGATAACGGTGGCTCAGTGGTAGAATTCTCGCTTCCCACACGAGCGACCCGGGTTCAAATCCCGACTAGGACAAAGTTAATTTTACTAAAATTTCGTTTCTACTGTTTCCCGTATTTTCTCGAATGTTCTATTAATTTCTGTATCTTTCCAAGTCTGGAAAGTTCCAGCACTTTCTCAAGTATTCGCTTCATTTGGCTTTCACATTGTCTTCGCTATCTTCATCTACGCGACAATATGAAACTCATTGTTATAAAAGTTTGGTGCCATATAACAGTAACATTAATAGTAATTGTAATGATAATTTTGAATAAATGCTTTTCTAAAGCAATACAGTGATATAGAACCGAACTTATTACTAGGTAACTTCTTACTTTTACTGAAATATCTACATTTACACTAAAAAGAATGAAATAAAAAAATTTTGAAAAAAAAAAATAGAACCGACTTCAAAATTGCTCTAAAAAGTGAAAAATAATTTTATTCTTTAAACACCATCGATAATACTTTTAAACATAATTTTTGAAGTTGGCGCAAAAACAAAACGTAAAATCCATTGTAACCATGCTTCGTTCATATTTTTATCAAAAAATCATCCAAAGTTAGGAACGAAACATTTATATCGCTACTTAAATATGCTGTCATCAATGCGTAATGCATGTGGTAGTGAAGAAAGTGGACCTGGTAAAATTTATACTTGCAGTTGAGTTATGGCTGTGAATGATTTTATCGATCGTTTTTGCGCCAACTTCAAAAATTATGTTGAAAAGTATTATCGATGGTGTTTAAAGAATAAAATTATTTTTCACTTTTTAGAGCAATTTTGAAGTCGGTTCTATTTTTTTTTTTTTTTTTTTTCAAAATTTTTTTTATCAAGTCAAGTCGTAATTTTTGAAGATCATCAACATTTTAAATATTTTTAGGAGAAAAATAGACAAGTAAAGAGGAATAAACCAAAAGTCTAAAACTAGCGTATTTTAGATACGCTCCAGCAAAGAAATTTACATATCTAAGGATTCAAATTACCAAAAAGTGTTAATTATGTTCCTGAGATAATCAGCTCAGCAAAATAAATACTAAAGAAAGAAAGGACGAACATCTTATGCGTATATGATTTATTCAAAAACATTTTTAAAACCAGACTTTTTCGTCACAATAAATTAATTTTCGCAAGAACAACTTCCACTTTTGCCGCATAATTACATCAGTTTTTCAAATTACACACAAGATTTAAGTTAATAGCAGTTTCATTTTAAATTTTTCCCATGAATTTAAATATCCTCCACAACACTTATTTAAACTAATGAGAAATTCGCTTCAAATAATTTAAGCTCTTTTCAGTCTGACAGCCATGAAAATGTGCTTGAGCTAGATTTACTTTTGATGCTTCGTTTTTACATTTCCAGCTCATTAACTTTTAAATAGTTTGAATAGTTTTATTTTTGACAATTAATGATGCTGTAGATCTGGGACGGGTAACTTGTGGTTGTGCGGCTGCATGCGTTAATCTTGATTTCTTCAAGCTGTCTTACCAGGAAACCATTCATAGAAAAATAATGGAAAAAATCTAAATAAGTAGCAAAGGAAAGAACATAGTAAATATGTTTTTGATGCAAAAATTATTTGCTCTCATATAACCGTTATTTAAATATAAAGTCTAAAAAAGGATGAAATGTTAAGGATGTCCGGGACACATTTTGAATTTTTTTGATTAAATACTTAGAGTTTTGAAATTTTTTGTACTGATTCACCACCTATTTAATAAGCAAAATCATAACATAAATAATTTAAAAAAAACATTTAAATTTAATTTGTTTTTTTTTAATGGGGTTGCTTTATATTGCTTAATTTAAAATATTCTTGGTCAAATCTCAATTTTTTTTCAAAAACTTATGCACAAATATCAAAGCTTTAATTTTTATTCGGCGATTTTAAAAATATTTATTCAATACAAAATAAAAAATATTTTAAAAAAATTTTCGAAAAGTTTCAAGATACTTTTTTAAAAAAAATCATATTTTTTGCAGTAAACTTTTTTTAAAATTTGCCGAATAAAAATTAAAATAAACTGTTTGAAAAAGATATGCTCCAAATTTCAGTACTTTATCTATATTGGTTCCTTACTTACCATAGTTTGAATGCAAGAAATCGGGAAAAATTGCATCATAGAGAAAACTTGTTTAAAGTTTTAAAGTTAAATGCAATTTTAGTTAAATGCATGCAACAAAAATAATGATATCTTTCGTTCTTATTAAGATCGAAACAAGATTCAAACGTCCTTTTAAGCAGAAGAAAACGGAGTAGTTTTTAAAATGATTTTTTTTTTAAATGCAAAATTTGACGGTTTTTGTGTCCCGGAGCCCCTTAAAATAAGTCGCCAAAGTTAGCAAGTTTCTGTGAGAAGTTGGCAAGTTTTCGGCTTTGCTGACGCACAATGCTCTGATGATGAAAACACGTGTCACTTTCAATTTCTCGCTAAACGTTTCAATTAGGGGACTTCTCTTAAAATTTCACTTCTGCTCATTAATTTCAAGACAACCCTGGTTTTTCAGTTTTTTAAGAAACACGAATAAAGTCTTGCAGAAATATAATTTTTTATTCAAGCAAAAAAATATATTTCACTACATATTTAAGAATAAATATCAGAATATTCCAAATAGATAGCTCAGTGATAATAGTAACTACTAAACTTAACATTAATAGTTTGAAAAGATTATTTTGATATCGTGTTACACAAAGTTTTCTGCTACCCTAAAAGAGACTCATTGAATTTCCACGAATCTGGGTCAAATATTGAAAAAGCGTACTTGAAATCATTTAAAGTCTAAAAAATGTGAAGAAACTTTTTGCCAACGGCAAAAAGACTGATTTCAGTGTACGGGAAAGTAGGTTTGTTTAGTTCTGGACAAACTATTAATATTTTCTAATTACTTTTTACTCTCCTGCGAGAATAATACACAGAGCAAAAAAATCAATACATTTACATTCAGACCATACTTCCGATTAAATAGAGATCTTTTGTCCTTTTCTTTTCTGCGTGAATTCTTGGTAGAAGGGTTTAAAAAAAATTAAGGTAATGTTTTGTAGTTTGTAATATATGAAGTGTGAAAACATATATTTTAAAGAACAAAAAAACCATAAAAGGAAAATATTATTTTCATTGTTTCACATTAATAAGCTAGTTCAAATCGGAATAAATTTCCAAGAACTCAAAAATATATTAAATTTGCTGAAAATACTCCGTTTTTTCCAGTACCGTTGAGGAAGAGTGACCGACTCCCACTCTTTTTATCCCACAATCAGATCGACTCCTACTTCGCAAACCTGCCAGAGTAACGGAATAGGAGGGGAAATAGTCGACTCCAACTCCCGAAATCGTAAAGCCTACGACTCCAACTTAGACTCCATTACTTGAAAAGCATTTCGACTCCACGACTCCCACTCTCTAGTTTTCTTTTACTACAGTATGCTTTGAAATGCAATTCAAATACCGACGCTTATTTATACATTAAAAAAAAACAAAGATTACTTAAGGTTTTTATAAAATGATCACTATGTTCTTTATTACATTTGTTTTAGAAAATTATCTAAATTGATATGCAGCAGCCACTGTCAGATGTTTCTGACTCAACTGCAGTCAGTTGCTATTCAAGAAATGTGCTGCCTGGGAAAATAAAGAGCAGTATCTGCAAATTTTAATTTTTTATTTATGTATGTATGTATGTATATATGTATGTATTTATTTATTTATTTATTCACTTATTTATGCATTCATTTATTTATGTATTTATTTATTTATGTGTTTATTTATTTATGTTTTTAGTCATTTATTTAATACATTTTTTGTTTATTTATTTATCTATCTATCGATTTATCTATTCGCAACTCCAGTAAACTATAGGTGGCGCTGCAGCCACTGTCTAATGGCTGATGAAAAAGGTAAATCAAACAAATGCCGTAACTTATAACTTAATTTGACGCTAAGTGAATGGTAGCAATTTTTCATCGTGTTTGTGGGAAGCTTTCTTTACTATTCTTCTGAAATTACATTACACCACAAACTGTCTAAAGCCTGTAATTTACCTCAAAGAAAACACGTGGAATGGAATGTTTCACCCTTTTCTTTAGTATTATTAATCACCGCAAGGTAGCGTATTCAAGCTCTGGAGTTGTGAATTTATTAATTAATTTATTTATTTGGCTTTTGGGCCATCTGTTTTATAGTTTAGCTTTCATATAGAAGCTTGCATATTTGGTTTCCGCTAAAAATAAAGCACAAAAAAAAAAAAAAAATCCACAAATTCCAACACAGTAATATTATTAGTATAGAATACAAACGCATTTCTTAAAATATCTCAAAAACTCATTTCTACCTCCTCTTTGCCACCTTTGCATAACCCTTTACCTTCTTACGGCAGTACGATATCACGCATTTATGTGATATCGTGCTGCCGTATGATAATATAGCCTATGATAAATAGGCTTACTAAAATATTTGTAATTTTTGCGCCTGAAGAATTCTTTCTAGAATATTTGCAACTCCACTAAACTATAGGCGGTGCTGCAGTCACTGTCTAATGGCGGATGAAAAAGGTTAAACAAACAAATGCCGTAACCTGAAACTTGCTTTGACGCTTAGTGAATGACAGTAAATTTTCATCGTGTTTGTATAAAGCTTTCTTTTTTATTCTTCTGAAATTACATTACATCATAAACTGTCTGAAGCCTGTAATTTTCCCCAAAGAAAACACGTAGAATGGAATGTTTTACCTTTTTCTCTAATATCATTAATCACCGCAAGGTAGCGTATTCAAACTCTGGAGTTGCGAATAATATCAACCATCGTGAACGGAGGCGGAAGACGATAAGTATTTAATGCAGAATTAACTTAGCCAATTTAGCAGAATCAAGTGATTATTACAAATGACAAATGGCAACGGTTGTTTTTAAAAAATAATTATTCTTTTCGGAAGAATAGCTCGTATTGGATAGTTTTATGTTTATGGAAATTTCGCTTTCTATTCAAATACAAAAAGAAAAATCTTCCTGAAAAATGATCATATTTAGTAGTGGTTATTAAAAGCAGTGAATGAGAATACTTTTTTTTAATATGGATCTGTTAATTATAAAAAGAAAGAGTTATATTTTGCATAGCGTTTAAAAAATCTTGATCTTTCCACTTAACGTTATTTTATTTAGATGCCGGGTTTTTCTTTCTTTTTTCTTATTTCCTTTCCTTTCAACTTCTTTTAATTTTTTTCCGCTTTTCTTTTGGTTGGGATTGGGGGAGAGGATACGCCGAAATTGTTTTTCCCTTTATTGCACAATAAATTGTATGTTTAATGTGTTTGTGCTATGCGTTGACCTTCATGTTTTCTGTTTTACTTTTACTATCCTCATATATATAATAGCCAATTCACTGATCGAGTAACGCTTTTTATGTCACCAATGATCAAACACGCGTCATTGCATGATAATTTTATTAAAATTTTTGGTAATGTTTGACATGCAGGGAAATGCTTTATTTTGACAAGACTGAACTGGACCCGGTCACTTAACTGTTTAACTGGTAAGCCTGTCATTTTAGGAAAATGAAGAAACAAAAAAGTGGCCAACAATGAACGGAGTAACTAAACTATTGGAGCTTAGGATTAATCCACCGAAGTTAGGGTTTAAATTTCAACGATCAAAATATCACCAAACAAGCAATTGCTCGTTCTAACGCAATGAACAATTTTCACCCGTTATACCTTGACGGGCGATTTTCTGGTACAGAAATTAATTAATATACGGATAAGAAAGCACTAGAAATAGCTCATAGTCCTTCCCTAAGCTTCCAAAACAATCAAATAATATTGAAAAGCTATTTTGGTCGAAAAATGTGGCGAAAAATATAAACATTTAAAATTAGACATTTATTATAGACATTTAGAATCTATCAACATCTGTTATAAACCAATGATCTTTTTTGTCCAGAGTTGTTTAAATAATTTTAGTTGATTTATTTAATTACTATTTAAGTAATAAAGAGTTTTTTAACCCGTTATTCAGTTTTAAAAACCGGTCACGCATATACAGATAGACGAACATGCATTGTCAAAAAAAGGTAAAAATAGATTCAGTACACCTCAGAACTTGCAAATCCGCCTACATTCAAAACTCGAAAAATTTCACGAATCCCTAACTTTTTTATGTAACATATGGAAGAAAACAGAAATGGAGTACAAAAATTGATTACAAAAGGAACTAACCATCACGTCTGCAAAATAAAATACTCGTAAGCTTGTTTCTGAGCTTTTTATGTAATAAAACGTCGTCGTTCTCGTCTGTATCTGTTTTCTAACTGACTCACTATTCGAATTACATCAATTGTTACAGTTACAGTCATATTCTCGCGCTCAAAATATTTAGCGTTGCCAACATTACGTGGTAAAGGATAGTATTTGAAAACAACACGTCATTGACCGCAAAAACTGTTATCTGTACAAAACAACTTCATTTTTTTTTACCTACATATAATTTTTGTTTCATCATTCCCATTTTTTATCAGTTTTTTTTTTTTTTTTTTTTTTTTTAACAAATTTTCTGGAAATAATTTTCGAATAATGCGGTTTCAACTCAAAAGACGGACAATCTTAAGCGCAACTGTTTGGCGCAGTGTAAATTTGTCCTCAGCGTTATCCGAGAATCTTTCCATTCTTCTATTTAATGGCAGACGCTAACTATGAAAATTGCCAGAAATCTAGAAAGACTGAAGGAGCGAGTTTAGCCCCTTCCCTGGTAGTAGAAACAGCGCGGCGTAAGTAGCAGATTCTTGAGCCAACTATTATGAATAGGAAAGTTATTCTTCTCTTTCTACACGGATTTGTAGAATATAAAGTAGAAAAATAAAATTCTGAATGAAACAGAAAGAAGAATGAAACGAAGTCCTCAGTGGTCGAGAGGTCAATAACATTCGCTCCTGCAGCTACCTCCACTCCAGTACTCCATTTCATTTTTGAATCTTTTTAGCCTATTTTTCACTCGTAATTTTTAAATTCAGTGTTTTATTTTCAATCAATCCTTGGTAATCATTTATAATAAGAGTTACGACTAACTACTTTGCAGATTATGTTTCATGTTCTAGATTTCAATGTGAAATTCTTTTTAAAATATTTCCTGGGTGTATCCACATGCCTAACATATCTTCTCTTTCACAACATCCAACCAGCTGCAAATAGAGAAAAGTCAAGGTGAAACGAGAGTGTATAAAACTTTTTCACTTTTTCATGTTTCAGCAATTATTACAGAGGAAGCATTTGTTTGTTTTCCTTTTAAAATACGTCAGTAGCCACCGTGGTCTACCTCGTCTTTCTAGGTATAAGATTTAATATTTTCTCTTCTATGATACTCATGATTAAACGAGTACTGAAATAGGTAAAGTATGAAAAATCAGAGAAGTCCATTACGTTCAGTTGGTTATTATTCATTACATTCAAAAATGGACAACGATAGGTATCACACAGGCTTCTCCGTCTTTCTACTGTAAACATCTTTTTACGCGCGGGGTTAATGTTAAAAGAAATCCCTACAAACATAGAATTTGTTTCGAAAACACTTGTAATATCTACTAGTTTTGTCCAAATTTACAGTAAAATTATTGTCACTAAATCACACAGAAAGAGCATTTAGTTTCTTCTAAAGTGCTTTATCTGCAAAAGTCTGCATTTTTCTTGAGTGCTTAAGTCCAAATCACCAAGTCATCCCCAAATAAACGACATTTAATTTCATCTATTGACATAAGGTACTCAATTAAATCGTTGGTGTAAACACTAGAGTGAAAGATTGCGTTTGTAAATTAAAGTGTTTTGAAAACTCATTTTTGTATTTCACTTTGACTGAGAAAAAAGCAAATAAGTTTTAAAAATTGCTTTCATAATTTTTCCCACATAAATGCTTGTTTTATGGTAAACATTGTGGATAGGTTTTTCTAAAACAAATTATATCAACATTTACGAAATCTTTATTTAAAAAAAATCCCTGCTACTGGCAACTAATCGTAACTAATCTATTAGAAATTATTTGCAATGTTTAGCACACACTGCAACAAAATACTTTTTATGGTAACGGATGAGGACTGGAGTACTCCGAAGTAAATATTACGCTCACCTGATTTTATCAAAGACGATTTTTACTGAAATCCTAGTCATCATTTGCATAGACGATCCTAATTATTCTTATTATATTATTGTCAACCATAGCTTCTTATTTTTTCTTCCCCTATTTAAAGGAGTCATTTCACTAGCTAAAAATCCATCTACAGATTTCTAAAGAATCCTTAAATGGAAAAAATAGAGGATAAAATTTATTTTTTAACAAAGAGCATACAAGGGAAATCTTTGAAGAACAGATACCAAAAGAGAGTTCTAAATGAGATATCTTTAATGCAGGTTTCTTATGATATAGATAGTAATTAAAGCATAAATGCTAGAACTGCAGCAAAAGCTTTCGAAACATTCGTTAATGAGGATGATTTCACTTTGAATTCAAAGGAAGATAACAGAAGTATTAAGATAATTCTTAATGAATGGTTTAAGAATTCCTATCTCTTCAGTTTCTTCAAAACATTTTGTAGAAAATGTTTTTCACTACAACGAAACATGCCGACTCTCAAACCCAAGCCGATTAGAAGTTACTTTTATCTCAAATTCGATTTTATGATATGCACAGCTACTTCAAGAGCCCATGAGTGCCAGACCTACGTCATAGTATAAAAGCCCAAAAATTTTCTGCGTGAGGACATGACAGCAGGTAAGAAAGGTCCGCTGTTATTTAAGCTGAGTCGCGCTGTCTTTGGCAGGAAACAGGTAGCAAAGGTGCATAAAATTGCTGCAAACGGCTAAACATCATAGATTCATTTCATGTCAAGTGACTTGGTGGTCCCTATCAAACATTCTCCGATTTGGAGGACGTTCTACACGTGCAGACATGCCTTTGAAACTAATCTATGCAAATTTTCAGTTTTCAAGACACAAATCATGAAGATCTAGAATACCTCAAAATGAAAAAAAAGGGGGGACTTCAAAATGGCCTACAAAGGGGGAACCGTGCTAAACATGGTAGTACGTTTCATAAAGCTGATTCGCCATTTTGGAACCTTTTTTTATTGACCCTAGATCCTCAGAATTTGGGTCTAGGAAGCTAAAAATTTGCATAGGTGAGTTTCAAAGGCATATCTGCACCTCTATAAAATTTCTTTCAAATCGGAGATAGCTGGGAGAAGCCGACGAGGTAACTTGACATGGAATGACTCTACCGTTGACTCAACTTTTGCTACCAGTTTCTTGCCAAAGCCACCACGACTCAGCTAAAATAATAGCGAACCTTTCTTACCTGCTGTTTTGCACCTACACAGAAAACTTTTGAGCCGTTATACTATGACGTAGGTCTGGCACTCACGGATTCTTGCTCTGAGTGTTTCAAAACTCATACAGAAAAAATCTGGGGAAGATAAAACCCTTAAACAAGCGAGAATCATATTAGAGCAGTGGAGCCTAACTTATGGCCCGCGGGCAAAATGTGACCCGTAAAACTAATCCAGAAGGCCCGATGTTATTACCAATGTTGTAAATCAAAAACTGTGTCCTGGAAACTATCCAAAACTACACATAATCTTCATTCGGTAATCAGAATGATTGTTGCAAGTTCGGAGCCAAATGGTCAGAAATTGATGTCTAAAAGGCAGTTCAAAGCTCTGTATTGAAAAAGAAAGCTGGTAGTAACGCTTACAATTCATGGTTTGTAAATTTTTTTTCATTCTATGTTTTTCGCTGTTGTTTCGGAAAATTAAAATTAAATATATTTAAATTCAACATGTGTTCTGGCCCGTGAAATTCAACTTCTATTTAATATTTTGCATCTGCGAGTCAATTGTATTGTATTTCAATCAAAAAGGCAATTATTTTTTTTAACTAACAAAACATGTTTAAATAAAAAGTTCTGTCTTGAAACAAAAGCTTACATTCGATTAAAAAATATCTTTATCTACAAAGATATTTTTGAAACCGAAACTTCTATTTAATTATGCTTGCTTTTTTTTTTTTTTTTTTTTTTTTTTTTTTTTTTTTTTTTTTTGAGAAACAGCTATCGAAATTCGATATGAAACTTGGTTTAGGAATAACCTATAACTGAGAATATCAATATAGGAATGAAACAAAATCTTTTCAACATTTTATCTTCAAAAGCTGTTTTAAAAAAAATAATTAATTTTAGAAATTTACGACGACTTTTGCAAATGAGAACCAGGGTTTAGTTTTCTATGCATAATAAGATTGATAAAAGGGGATTACACGGCAAAAATAGAACGCAGAAGCAAAAAGAAGTATAAACTGAAAAAATAACTCAATTTTAAAGTTGAGAAGAATCAATTTTGCGAAGATTTGAGTTTTATAAATAATAGATTTTGTAAAATTTTCGCAGAAATAAATTTTGCGTTTATCTCAGCTTTTATTGTTCTAGTTTCAGTTTGCAGAAACTTAATAGGGTTTTTCTGTTGTATATGCTAAAAAGTTTAGAAATTTACATTCAGTTTTGTTTCAACGAAGTACAGCATATTCGACGACAATAGCATGAAAGGGGAAAATACCGAAGCGTTAATCTCAAAAATCGATTTCATGTTTGCAAGCATTTATTCAAGACGAAGCAGCCACACATCGTGTTGTGAAGAAAAATAGCGTAAGCCATAACATATTATCGAGCAATGGGGTTGTTTCCTTCAGTCAATTTTGGTCACTGAAATTGATATAATAAGAATAATAATAATAATAATAACATAGAGCCAGAAAAAACTTTTATTTTACCAATAGTAATTTTTTATCCAATTGTTTTTAATGTCCGACTTTGGAAATAAATAAGGCCCTGGATCGGAGCGCGTGTTTGAGTGGTTATCTTTCCTGGCGAGTCATCACGTTTGGTTGTTCATTGTGAGCAATTATTAGCGGCACACGTGAATTGTTTATTAAATAAAATATTATTTTTGGCTAATTTAGCGAAACCCGAAAATTTTTTGTGGTAACCCTAGCAGCGCAACAATGAAAAATCCGATCCAAAATGGCTATGCTTAAGCTGATGCGTCGGCCTATCTATATAGCGGCTCTAGAAATAAGGTGCAGTCTTTATGACGTCATACGTGATGTACTTAGGTGCTCTGAATATTTACGCATTGTTAAAAAAAGGGGGGTAGCCATTAAACAGTAATATTAATAGCAATCATAATGATAATTTTGAATGAAGGTTTTTCTGAAGATAACATGAAATTCATTAGTATTGTTGTGCTATATTATTTTATCTTTATCTAATGCCAAAATATTGCGCTCTGCGCTGATGGCATCAGTGAATGCCATTTCATCAATTGTGATGTCATGAGCAGAAGAGTAGGAAATTAAATTAAATTTGCGCACCGATTAAAATTTTTATTAATACTAAACTTAGTTAAAGAATTTAAATATTGGTTTAAACCCATGTTTTTTAGCATGCTCTTTCAGAAAAAAATGCATTTTAAAATTTCGGAAACAACCCAATCGCAGGTTTGGAAAAAAGGTCTGCAGGAAAATAAGGGCTGCACAAATTTTAATTTATAGAGGAAGATTTGTGTTTAAGCATATATACAAATTTGTAAAATTTTTGACTTACTCCACTATCATTCTAATCCGTCCATTTATATTTTAGCTCATTGAAAGCAGAAATACTCGCAACGGAAAGGAAAGGATTCATTAAAACGCGCTCTTTTAGTTAGAATTATAAATGAAGAAGAAAAAGGAAGAAAAAAAAACTCTTTCCCTTAGCTACAAGATTTCGTGATTACGGGAAGAAGAAAGTTTAATTTCTCTTCAGCCAGGCTAATTAGCGGGATTTGATGGTTTAGAAACTGCAAGTATGTTTCTTGCTTGAAAAATTCTGAGGATTCAATTATGATGGATTAGATCCAGGTATTAAGTCCTACTTGTTTCTGTTCGGGTATGTTGACCATGCGTTGAAAGAAGCAATAAATTAAGATGTAAATTCTAAAGGGAGGAAACATATTTTCCAGTGACTTGGAAACATTGTGTAAAAAGTAATAAACACTAAGCCTTTGTGCATGTTAGTCTGTTTTAAAAATATTACTACTTATTTGGTCTAACATAACGTTTGCAATTGGATCTTTCACTGTCGGTATTTTTCATTAGCTTTAAAAATACATAGAATTTTTTCTATGATTAATTTTTAACCCCCGACACACAAAGAAAGGGGGTTATAAGTTTTACTTGTTTGTGTATCTGTCTGACGCACTCTAGCACTTAAACAAATGGACCGATTTAGAGATTTTTTTCTTTTTTTTTTTTTTTTTTGAAAGGAAAGTTAAGAGTAGTTCTAGCTAGGTTGCGTCTTTGGGTAATGCTTATCAAGGAAGAGGTTTTTAACTAATTATATTAATTAAAAACATCTAAAATGCTTTTCGGGATTTTTGCAGGAAAAACATATTTCGAAATTTAGTGCCAAAACAAGAAGTAATTTTTTCTGCGCCGCATAGAATGTGTTTGGAACTTCCATTTTATATAGAATTAATAATAGAAAATAATATTTTTTAAAGCAGATTTTAAATACGGCTAAGCCTTCATTCTTACAATTGGTAACCGAATTCATTGTTGGCCGACAAGGAAAGAAAATTTAAAATTTTTATCTGTTGCCAGTTTCTTTTTGTTAACAAATCAAATAGTTGTAATTGGTTTTTAATAGTATAAAGCTTTTAAAAGGATTTTCAATTTTCCCTCGTGATTCCACATTTGCGACTCAGTCGGTCCTTTTTTTTTTTTTAATTTTTAATTTTAGTTACTTGTTGAAATATGATTATTATTCATTTGTTTTTACTTATGTTTGCAATTAAATGTTTTATTGTCGGTATTTTTCATTTATTTTGAAAATACATTGAATTTGATTTTATTTCATTATTATTAATTTGTATACACCTATTAATGCATTTCAGTACTTTGGTTTTACTTAGTCTTGATGGCACTGGTGGTTCAAAGCACACAATAGTCCAGTACAGGGGTTCCCAAAGAGGGTGCCACATTACCCAGGAGAGCTGCAGGTAGAGGCGAGAGATGCCGCGAAGTTTCTATGGTATCAAAACGTAGGGAGGGAATACCAAAGAGGGTAGGTTAACGAAGAACGATTTTAAATTTGTGAACTCGAAATTTTAAATTTCGAGTTCCTATGGTAAAAGAAAACGGACATAGATTATATACTATAAATCAGCAATGCTCAGCCTGCGACCAGGGACGCCTCGAACTCAAATTTTTGGGAGGACGGAAATTCTCAATTTTCCAAGTGGAACACAAAATTTTGCCGAATGATTACAATTTTGCCGAATATGATTATAACTTTCCCGTATCGTCGGACGAAATTTGCCGAATAAGAAAATTTTTGGAAGGTCACGGTGACATTTACTAAGGACTCCCATTAGGGTATCCCTGCCTTCGACACAGGAGCTGTGTATGCGACCCACCAAGTTTTTCAAATTCAAGGTGTCAAAATTTAAATTATTATTATTTTATTTAAATATTGCATTGCAGTAGGCATCACCTAACTAAACGTATTAACAGTTTAAAATAAATTCCCCACCCCTAAGTTGTACTCACAAGAGATGGGACATATGTTGGTGAACAAATAGAATGCCAAAATTTCAAATTACAAAGAAAACGTTATTGCAGTTCCGAAGCCAAACAAGCAAATTTAAACCCTCCTTCACTCCGATTTAGACTCCGAACTAGAGTGAATGCACTCTAACTCTTTCACCTGGACTCATGTCTAGTACAAGTTGACCTAAATAAAGAAGTTGATCCAGCTTCTTGACCTTCAAGTTTTTACCGTCTGAACTACACTGATTTGAAGGGCTCCAGAACTGCAATAGCGTTTTTATTGAAATTTGAAACCTTGGACCAATATCTACCCTTCCAAGATATCCGGCATCTCTTGTCAGTACAACAAAGGAGCGGGGGGGGGAGCATTCTATGTTGTGAATGCATTTAATTGCCTCATACTGCAATGCAAATGCAAAGGAAGGGTGAAAAATTTTTAATTTCATGCGAGAAAACATTGCTTTTCTGAACTCAAATAGCAACTTTGAACCCCCGTTGCAGCCGAACTAGGACCTATGCAATCAAAAAACTTTACCTGGGCTTATATCAAGTGGGAATTGACCGAAATCCAGAATTTCGTTCAGATCCATACCCTCAAGGTAGTGCCGTATGGTAGTCATGTTATTTCCGGGGTCGAAAGAGTCCATGTAAACGCGGCTATTTCCTCAAAAGAAAATATGGCACTTTTTTAGCATCCTATTATTTCTTAAGTTAGAAATTTTACCAAAATTCATGACATTTGGTGATTTCTCGCCAAATTTTGCACGAAAAATTAGTCACCAAAAATGAAGCCAGTCTAAGCAATTTCTTACCGAGCCCATTATAACTCCAAATTAACTCCAGGCTAAGACGAAAAATTACTTACAAATAAGGATTCAAAAAGTAAGGCAAAATTGATGGAAAATTAATGGCTAAACGGGCGAAATTAACAAAATTACAACACATTAAACAAATAAAAACTTCAAAATAACATCTATTTACACAAACCTTGCAACAATATACATGTTATTAATGTTCTCATGTCCCATATTTTTCGAATGAATTTTTAAAATAAGTGAGAAAAGAATGTTTTAATTTTTAACAAATTGAACTCAAATTATGTGTGTAGGCGTGTGTGGGTGTTTGTGTGTAGGCGTGTGTTTGCGCAGGCATGTGTGCGTGTACATGTATGTAGGGCCTTGACGCCACCGCCCAAGAGTGCTACCGCTTGCGGAGAAGTTTTATGCTACATTTAAGCCTTAAATAAACGCAAACGATTTGCAACCATGGTGACGAAAATGTTTTCTCTTAATAAATATCAAAACAACGAGCCTAGTGATTGCTCAACACAAAGCATAAATTTATATTTTATCAAAACCTATAAAAAGTCAAAAGTTTAGTAATGGAAAGAAAGAAGAACATACGAAAAGAGCTGCTTCAGACGACTAATAAATAGTTGCTGAACAATTCATCGGAGCAGAAACAAGTGTCAAAGAGCACTAACACATTCGGGCGACCTGAGGGAGAATCTGTCACCTGCTGTTCTAAGGCGATAAGTTTCTTTCCGAAAACTGAACTTAGATATCGGATTTGCTTTCTTTAATTATTTGTGGAAATCTCTTATTGTTGTTAAAAGAAGCCGAAAGTGGGAGATTTTATTTCCCGTTTGTCTGATATCTTTTAAATCGCAATTGCTCACTTTTGCTAAAATGGTAAATCTCCGGAACATTTTTAATTTTTTTCATCATTAGTTAGTTTTGCAGCAAAACATGCATAAAAACAGTAAAATAGTATGTATTTTAGGGTAGTTCAAAAATACATGTAAAAAAAAGTTTCTCCTAGGTTACAGGACACCCTTCAACATTTTTAGACTTGTGGATAGTAATATAATGGAAGAAATTTAGCTTCCTTTTCAACAGAAAGAGGGTGCTTATCTCCTTCCCCCAAACTTGATAAGTATGGGGAAGCGGGTCAAAAAGAACATTAAACTGAAAAAATAATGCTACATATTATAATATACTCGAGTAACATGCATATGCACTGCAATACAATAACTATTTACAAAAAAAAAACAGCTGGAGAAATTAATTATTGCTAAATTTGTGACATTTTCTGTGCTAAGGCTAATGTTAAATTGAGGGGTCATTGAGTTTCGTCTTAAAATTTGAGTAAGAAGCTAAAACTTTTACAGCATAATATTATTAATAAGTCTAAAAAAAAAGAAAAAAAAAGGGAAGGGGGGTCCAGGGCTCTAGCTGAAAAAAAAGTTTTTTTGAACCACCTTAATGTATTTACAAACTTTGCGACAATATTCATGTTATTAACGTTATTATTCTCATACTTTACATGTTCTTATGTCTCACACTTTTAATTTTTTGTGTTATTAAAAGAAGCGAAAAATGAGAGATTTTTACAGTTAGTCTTATATCCTTTAAATCGCAATGGGGTTGTTTCCTTAAGTCAGAAATACTACTTTTAGTCACAGAAATTGATAGAATGAGCAAAAAAAAAAAATAACATGAACCCAGAAAATACTTTCATTTTCCCAACAGTTATTTTTTAATTAATTTTTTTTAAATGTCCAATTTTTCAAACAAGGCGTGGTCTTTATGTTGTCACAAATAATGTCCTCTGGGGCATTTTTCACCACGTTTCCAGTTGGGTCACTCCATACAGATTCAACGGATGAGTACTCTCGACCATTTTTAATTTTTTTGAAACTCATATCTCAAAAACATGCATATGAATGATGTTTAAAACTACTTTAATTTTTTCTCTAACCTTAACCCTTGATTTTTTAGAGGTCATCAAAAGTGATTTTCGCAGTGAAAAATGGGACTTTTAGACCTTTGCATTTTGGCCAAAATCTATTTTAATTACATTTATGGCAGTTAATTTTACGCTTTGATGTAAAAGTGCATAAGATGATAGTCTTACATGCTGAGTTACGTGGCTGTAACTTAATAATTAAAATAATGGCAACAGGTTAAAGTTCAAGGTCAAATGTTAAAAATTTTACATTTTCAAAGGGGGATAACTCGCGTAGAGGACGGAAACACAGAATGAAATACCACAAAAACTAATTACTGGAACCATGCCAATGAGAATATGTAACTGTTGCTGTGTGTTTGCTTACCCTTTATTGGTTAAAGCCCTTTAACCAATATAATACCGTTTATTGGTTACAGCTCCTCAAAGATCAGAAAAATGACAAAAAATGACATTTTTAGACCACTGTAAACCAAAAGGGGATGGAATTAAAAATGAAATTTCTTGGCCAATTGAATATTCCATTCAAGTACTATACATGTTATATATATTGTTTTGTGTATTTGGTTTGTAAAAAAGATACAGGTCTTTGAAATTGAGCAATTTTGCTAGTTAATTTACGCACTAAAACAGAAATAAAAAGTGTGAAAACTTCATTGCACTTTCTTAAATGGGCCTATATAATATATTATACTGAAAAAACATATTTTAAGTATAAAAAAACTATTTTAATTTGATAACTTAGAAATATTTGGATATGAATGAGTAGTTCATACTTGATTGACATCTTAAATAGTTAATTTACAGACTATCTACACACACAAATATTCAATACACACAAACATATGCTCTGTACATTAACATGTATAAATTGCCTTAAACATATATGCAGAAACATTATATATACAAAATTTAAATTTTAAAAAGTGCGTTTTTTTATTTCTTGTTTGAGTAGTTTTGAAAAAATGAACTCACCTCGTAGTCACCTAGTAACTTGTAATGGTGACTCAAGTATATGGCGTTTTGGATTGCTTTACCAAGGCACATTCATAATTTGATACTTTGAAAATGTGCTAAGAGCAAGACAATGACAGGGGTTCTAAATTTAGTGATCAACACAAACTATGTAATAACTTTTTTGACAATAATGGGCATTTTCTTTTGATAGTCTTTTTAGTAACACACTATTCTACATACCTATTGCTAGGGGACAATAATTTTACTGTGATAATATTTAAATACGGTGGCATAAAGCAGTGATTAAATGTTGTATTGGGAAATTTATTTGCAGAGTCAAACATTTCTTGCAGCATTTTTTCAGCTAGTTTAATATACTGAATGCTCACAAGGATACCTGCAATGTTTAGTAGTAAAAATGCAGAAGGTATACATTTCTGTAGGAATTAAAATGTGACTTCTAGTAGTTCTTTGCAAGCTAGTCTTAGTAGCATCAATTCTTTTTACAGTTCTTCTGATTCTGTTACAATGTCCATTACCGTGTGATATTGCATACAAATGCCATTCAGCTCTCAAGTTGACATCCGTTTCGTGATAACATAAATTAAGAAAGTTCTTTCTATTTTTGTTGTGTATTTGAGTAAAGTATTTTAGTACGCCACATGCTGTGTCACCACCAGAACTATAGTACTACTGCGTGAGTTCATTTTCTTAAAACTAAACTGAAGCAAGAAATGAAAAACGCACCTTTTTTTTTCTTTTCAACAATGTAAATAATGCTTTTGCACGTGTTTAGGCAAGTTACATAAGTTAATGTACAGAGCGTATGTTTGTATGTATTGAAAATTTGTGTGTGTAAATAGTCTATAAATTAACTACTTAAGCTGTCAATCATGTATGAACTACTCATTTATGTCCAAATATTTCTAAGTTATTTAATTAAAATAATTATTTTTACAGTTAACATATCTTTTTCCTGTATAATATATTACATAGAGCACACTATACGTAATTTAAGAAAGTGCAATGAAGTTTTCACTTTTTATTTCTGTTTTAGAGTGTGAATTAACTAACAAAATTGCTCAATTTCAAAGACTTGTATCTTTTTTAAAAACTAAATACACAAAACAATATATATAACATGTATAGTACTTGAATGGAATGTTCAATTGGCCAGGAAATTTTATTTTTAATTTCATCCCCTTTTGGTTTACAGTTGTTTAAAAATGTCATTTTTCTCAATTTTCTGATCTTTGAGGGGCTGTAATTTATAAAGGGAAAACAAACACACACTTACAGCTATATTTTCTCATTAGTGTGACTCCAGTGATTAGTTTTTGCCATATTTCATTTTGTGTTTTTATCCCTTAAGCGAGTTATGACGCTTTGAAATGAGTAAAATTTTTACATTTGATCTTGAGCTTTGGCCTGCTGCCATTATTTTAATTATTAAGTTACAGCTACATAACTCAGTGTGTGAGACTATTATCTAATGTACTTTAACATCAAAATGTAAAATGTTCTGCCATGATTGTTATTCAATTAGATTTGGGCCAAAAAAGCAAAGGTCTTAAAGTCCCATTTTTGACTACGAAAATGACTTTTGATGACCTCTAAAAAGTCAAGGGTTAAGGTTACAGAAAAAATAAAAGTGGTTTTAAACATCATTCATATGCATCTTTTTGGAATATGAGTTTCAAAAGAAATAAAAATGATCGAGCGCACTCATCCGTTGAATCTGTATGGAATGACCCAGTTATGATAATCAAGAAGCGAATTAAAAATTGCATCTACGCTTGCTATCAACCATATCGTTGCCAGTACACGTGAGTAAAGATACAAATTAAATATTATGCTCTTCTGAATGGCAACATGAATGGCATTTCATCATTTGTGATGTCATCGGCAGAAGCATAAACAATAAAAGCGCACGGATTAAAGTATTTTTTTAAAAATATTAAACTTAATCAAATTATTTAAAAAATGGTCAGACCCTATGTTTTTAAATATGCTCTTTCAAAAAAAAATACTTTTAAAATTTTGGAAACGACCCCATTGCTCACTTTTGCTAAAATGATAAATCTCCGTTACGTATCTTTTTTTATTTTATTTATTTTTTATTTATTTATTTATTTATTTTTATTTTATTTTATTTTTTTCCTATTTGTTAGTTTTGGGGCATTGACGGTTTGGAACATAGAAAATGTATTACATTAAGCGGGATATTCTTTTAACTGATATTCTAATAAGCAGGCTTGACTGTGATTTCTTCTGTGTAGTACGTGTTTTTTCCTCAGCATTAATTTGATTTCAAGTATAATTAATGCAACATAATCATGTATAATTAAATTGTAATTAAGAATGAAAATCAGGTGGGAGAAGCATGCAATTTGGGGTAGGCCACACTAGCGAGCAAAATACGCTTTATGGGACAAAGCAAAGGAATAATGAAGAAGTGGAAGAAGAAAAATGATACTGCTCGTGTTCATTGTGTAAACTCATCTTCAAACGAACAGGGGGTAAACAGAAGATACGGTGCTAAAAATGCTTCAAGTAGGACAGAACCGCTGGTAATTTAAAAAAAAAACTGTTTGTATGAAGTGTACATACAAGTTGATTTGTGAAATGCAGCTGCTTGATTTCTAATGTTATTTTTATGGTAACTCTTAATATGTCACCTGTTGGAACAAATATTTTCTGGATTTTTTTTTTTTTTTCCAAAATTAATTTCATGGCTGAAATTTTTCTTTTAAACTTTTGAACTGGTATGATTTAACTAATCTCAGAATCCTTAATTTTAGTTTTCTCTAAATTTTATTAATATCTTTTCTAATCATGTCAGTCCTAGTTGAAAAAAAAAAAAAAAACAGAAGGTACAGCTTAAAAGAAAAATAAACATCGGTGCTTACATCCGATGTTTATTTTTCTTTGATAATAAAATTAAATTTTTTATCAAAAGTCTCGATTTTCAAAACACAAATTAATTCTGTGGACGTATCCTTCATTTTAATTAAATGCAGTGTGCAAATGATTTTCTATTTTCAAAATATTAGTCCAGACTAGTGTCCATTGAAATGCATGATACCTCTTTTTTGTACATATATAAGATTTTTTGGTGGTTTCTATAAGATTTTGACTTGCTGATTTCGAATCCGTTGAGTGCCAGACGCTAAACCTTGAGTGTTTTTGTCAAAATGGCAAAATTCAAGATGGCCGCTATAAAACGTGAGAAGTAAAATAACGGAGACATACGTGAATGGAATGTATTAGGAATATTAAAATGACAGTATTTTTTAGTCGGAAAAAAATTTGCAATAAACCCTCACTCATCTGAACCCCGTTAAACCAAACGTCACTTAATCCGGACAGTCTTTTAGAAGTATGTAAGAGACCGCTCAATAATGCATTCTTGCAGGCTTTTGTCAAGCACGTGGGATGGTGAGAGAAGTTACAGTAGCACCGGTGACGTCGAATGGAGTCAATAGCAGGAATCAGCAGGTCAAAACAGTATAGGAACAGTCAAAAAAAATTTATATATCTTCCAAAAAGAGGTATACGACCTGCTAGCCTGGAATATATCAAAAATTTCTTAAAATATCAGTATGAAGTTATGTAAGGCCTTTTCTAATTACAGATCCTTTTAATACCTATTTCATTACCTTGATTGCGAATCTAGTAAAATGGGTTCAAGCAGCTTGAGAAGCTTTCAAACTGCTTCTCAAAATCAATCCGTGGCTAAATTCTAATGCTGGAAATATAATCCCCGGTGTTTCAACACATTAACATCGCCTTACGCATCACTGGAGTTTGAAACCCTGGGAAATCTAACTCGAGATCAAATGTAGTTTGATGTGTCCAGAAATCCCTTTACGTGATGATTAAAGCGCAGTTTGTTTTGGCAGTTGGGTAGACTCTACGTGCATTAACAATGCTTTCATTTGTTAATAAACTAATTTTCCTTTGTAAGTACAAACCTTATACATGCCGGTCCTCAAATAGAAAATTTAATATAAAAACTTAACGAATGCATTTAAAAAGAGCAGTTGATATTAATAAAGAAAGAAGTTATTTTGTGACAACATTTCTTTTATTAGCCCATTTTAATACCTAACATAATTTAGGGCATGAAATTTGAAAAAAAATCTTACAAATTCTGCCTGGCTGATAGGTGACATAAAACATTTAATTTTTTCTTGGGGGGAAGGGGCAGAGGGTGTTTGAAATGTATATATTTTTGGAAAGAATAGCGAAACAGAAACATTGGAATTTAATCATTATATACGGTATGGAAGTGAAGTATTGTGTGAATATTGCTTTACTGTAAAACATTTTGTGTAATCTTACTCACTAAAATCGGTGGCAGCTTAGCTGCCTCCACTGCTCCGGAGTCACTTAACTGATATAAATGGTGTAAAGTTAACCATGGTAATGTAACTATAGCGTAACATCTCACTCATTTCTGCGTAAAGTTACACCAGAATTTTCTGTATGCTTACAGAGAAATTGCTTGAAAGGTTACAGATTAGCAAAAATTAAGCTTTCATCTGTCCTTCTTGAACGATTTATCAATTGAACCTCTCAAAAGTTTTAAAATCTGGTCCCCGAATCTAGTAGTTCCGCCAATTTATAATTCTATATCTAGTTCATGCTTTTTAACGACCAATATACACCAATTATTTATTTAAAAATTAATGTAAAAACATGACATTTTTATTGCAGTAAGGGAGGGTATAACCTGAGCGGGGCCTGAACCCTTAACATGAATCTCAAACAGGTCGCAGAGCGAGAGCTTTTGCCGCTCGGCCACCAAGGACGGATTTAGTTTTGCCAATAAGTGTTTACCTGCTTTTTGCCGATTCTGATCTTTACGCACGCGCGTTTAATTCTACTGAAACCACAGTGCAAGGTTCCTCAAACAATTTGAGTTTTTAAAGCAATGATACTACACACTTCAGAATTCGTGTAACATTGCACCCATTAATACTGGTAATAAGAAGAGAGAACGTTTCCGGCTTATTCGCCGTGGTTTAAAGGGAAAAGAAGAAAAATCAAACGTTTCGTCGAGCTCTATGGCTGACATCATCGGTGGATGGGTTCAAAGTGAGTAATGGGCTGCTCCAGTCGCTCTGGTGTTTAAGACAAATCGCTGGCTTATTGGATGACGTTCTGAAACTGCTGGTGGATGCCGGTTCATGACAGAATGGGACAATAATCCAAAACGTTGTTTCTAACGTTGGACAATAATCCCTAAGTTTTGGATTATTGTCCCATTCTGTCAGGAACCGGCATCCACCAGAAGTTTGGGGGGAACGCACGGAAACCTCAATACTCATATCTCAACAATTATGCCGCATCAACAATAATACAGAATTAACAAAAAAAATATTTAGGTTAAGATCAAGACATCATAAAGCAAAAACGTAATTTTCAATGTCACAAGGACTTACAAAAATTGTACAAACTGTACTGTAGTAAGATCAGAGTCATAAATTAATCCAATTGAACCTCTCAAAAGTTTTAAAATCTGGTCCCCGAATCTAGTAGTTCCGCCAATTTATAATTCTATATTAAGTCTAAAATTAGATCAAGGATCTTCGTTATGTTCTTCTACAATAGACATCTAAGTTAAATAAATACTTGGTGCTTGAAAAGTATGATAAAAAAATGGCAACGTTTAATTGCACAAATTTCAGATTACTCCTTACACCTGTTTCGGGGTTACAAATGTTGAATGCCTTATTTTGGATTGAAAAAGGGATAACCTCGAAACAGGTGTAATTTGTGTTGCTATTTTTTTAGCAGGCATCGACTTCGAGCCAGAATTTCACAAACACTAAACATTTAAGATTACTAAGTCATAAAACTAGCTGGAGCAAAACTCATTTTGAACGATGATGGCAATTGCAACAATTGATTTCTGCTTTTTACAACGATGCATTAACAAAACAATTAGTTACTGGATAAAAAGTACTAAAACTCGCATAAACATAAAATAAATTTTTCCTAATTAGTTTTCCAAAGATTGTCCGTCAATGCGCGTATTGTCTGAAAAAACTACATCTGTATATCAAATTTCATGTTTCAGGCTTTGTCGTTTTCTAGAAAAGCTTACCACACGCATACACTTAAACATCTTATTTTATTGAATCTATAGAAGAGATATAACACCAAAAAATCGTGGCAATTTTCCTGGCTACGAGGAACGGTGCTCAATTTTACTCAATTTCATTGAAACACACAAAAGCACCGAAATGTAGCAAAAAAAGCACAGAAATGTAGAAAAAAATACGCCCCATTAATTGCAACTGAAATATGAGCTCATAAATGAGTCTTTCGGAATGCTAGTTTTTTGTTTAAAACCTTGTTCCTTGGGAATAACAAAACTAATTTAGGAAATAAAAGTTTCAAAGAGAGTTTGAGAGAAAAATAAAATAGTGAAAAAAAAGGTCCATGTATCTGATTACCAAAGTAGCCCTTTCGTAACATGTTGGAATGAGGGGATTGGTTAAACATTAATGATATTATCTTTTCCTATCCTAATAAGATATATGATTCTTCCTTTAACATTCTCGTTGAAAATTCAATCTGTTATTACCTCAAGTTTGCAAATGAGCTATGAATTTTAATGCTGAGATTATGCATTTATTAGTTAAATATATATTCCTCGTAAAAGTCTTAAAATTTCCGTTTACTTAACTCTAATAATTACGTCTTCGCTCAACGCTCATAAATGTGAAAAAAAGAAATCAGAATATTCTTCGTACAAAACTGTTCGGTATTGTTATTGACGTAAATATTTCGCTTAGGATGAAATATGCGTGGAAAATAATTTATTAATCTTAAAGTAAGTGTGCCTCTTAATGTTAGAAAAGAACATTGAGATGTAATTAATTAAAGTTACGGTGATCAAAAATTTGTAATAATCAAGGCCCACAACGTAACTAGGATTATAATAAAGCGTGTTATAGGAGCAGTTGGGGAGCGGGAGGGAGGGGCGAAACTAAAGCTGCTTAAATATCTATTTTAAAATACATTTAGAATAATAAATAAATACATTTATGGGGTAAAGAGTAAAAATACATAGCAACATTAAAAAAAGGTATGTTCAAAAAATGCAGACAATTGTTTCGGGGTTACAACGAACCCCTGCTTCGATTGTAAAACGATGTGATCTCATGGAGGTAGAGATATTCGACTAAAGGTTTCCGAGCTTTGCTCGAGGGATTAAAAGTCTTGTACTTGACCCGCCCCAAGAGCACCCTGCACACTAAAGAAACCCTGAAAAGTTACGGTTAAACTACTGCTTCCTATGTTTCCCGCATTTTTACGGTAAAATCCTATTTCATTGTTTAAAAAATATACAAAAAGCTGAACTAAATACTGTTGGATTCAATCCACTGTTCTCGTCTTTTGCTGTAAAAGGCTGAACTAGATCCGGAAACTTAATTGTTTTACTGGTAAGTCTCATTTTAGGAGAATGAAGAAACGAAAAAGTGGTCACCAATGAACGCTATCTACTGGAGTTTAGGGTTCATTAGAACTAGGGTTAAAATTTCAACTATCAAAATATCATAAACAAGCAAATTGCTTTGTTCAAATGTAGAAGAAATTTTTACCTGTCATTTTCCAGAAAGCAAAATAGCTTTAAATATAGAATTTTTTTTTAAATAATTTAAACAAAGCTGCAGAAGTTCAAGTTAGGAATATATGTCTCTAAATTGGACCATGCGCTTCTTAAATTGGATCGACACAGGAAATGTCATAAAAATTTATAACTCAACTTAGTAGTTATTTTACAGAATCTGAAAGTAATCTTTTTTCACTTTAGCTTCCCTTTGACACAGTATTGATGTACTCACTGGTGACATTTCATGTATTCAATTATGAGCTTAACTTCATCCTGCTGACAAAAATATCAATACCAGGCACTCTGTGATATATTCGGTTACTTTTTCGTTCTATGTCTGTAACAGAAAAGGGATAAGTAAGGAGCTCATGTCCATTCCCAGGCGAAAATTATGTTCTTGAGAAAAACCATTTGCAACATTGGATCATGTTTTTCAGCTATCTGTTACGAATAGAGATAAATTAGTTTTCAAAAAGTATTTGCAACCTTATTTGTATTCGTTTTTTCCCTCCAGCAGCAAGATCATGTCAGCAGAACATGCAAATTGCCGGCACTTTGCTTCGTTCTGTTCCTTTTCAATTTCAACCCAAATCAAACTTGTGTGTTTTTCGGTACTCAGTGGAGTCTGTCCGTTTTTGCCGATAGCTTCGGCTTTTTGCTCTTAACATGCATTTCATAGCTCTTAATGTTTAAAACAACGTTATATGCTTTGACTTAGAAGGTTTGCTTCAGAAGTCATTCAAAGTTCAAGGAGCTACTTATTTCCTGTAAAGAGCGTACTTTCAATATTTAGTTAAATATATCATTGTATATATCCCTGCCATAATAAACAAGTTACTTTTGACTTTGGCTCTTCTTGATATTGCACAAGATAAAGATGATTTTTCAAGAACTATCACACGTCCTGGTTGAGTTTCCACTAGAAGTTTATCGGTTGAGCACTTATAAAAGCTCACAGCTTAACATTATGAAAAGATTTTCCTTACAAGCCCTTTATTTGGCATTGAATTGTAAACCTCATTGATGTTCTTGCATGAGAACATCAAATGTACGATTAAGCTCTTATATACTAATATCGTTTAGGGGTTTTGGTCAATGTGAAATTGCGTTCTACCATTTCTTATATTCAACTTACGGTTGAAAATGGACTACAAATTGGTAATTGCTTGGAAAGCAAAGCGTTCAGTGTCATTGCCTGTCAATCCAAGAAACCTCTCTTATAACAGCTAAACATTTCTTTCCGAACTAACTTTACTTATTGTAGTACTGATGTAACATCATCAAGCCTTCGGGGGTAGTATTAGAGTTATTATATGCGCGACAGGCCTGATTCAGCCTCTTATCACAGCTCCTTCAAGCAAGTAAGGTATTTCTTATCATTTCAAACGCTCAGTAGCATTATTATCTCTGTTTTTGCTACATTTCAAAATCAAGGATCATCGAAATTAGTTCCGTACGAGTACTAAAATAATCGGTCAACATACCTTGTTAGCAAAGAACAAATTTATGTAAAATACAAAAATAAAAAATTTTATCTAACAAAACTAAAATTAAAGCTTCTGGACAAAATAAAGGGATGGGATGGGGAAACTTTTAAGGTATTGCAATTTCTAGGAAATCTACTTGAAAAAATTCTAAATATAATCCATTTAAGTTACACCAATAACATTTTTCAACGTAAGACTAAAGAGTTTTGCTTTTGTTTCATATTCTTAACTTGGTCAACCAGTCCAATATAGGAAAAAATACCATTTTTTATTTTTTTATATACATGCTTTAATTACAAGTTTCATAATTTCGCAAATTAATGCATAATTGTAAAATTTATTAAGCACCGTTTTTTAATACAGTTATAACAATTATTTTTTTTTTTTGCTTACGAGCCTTTCTATTATTCAACTAAATAGAAGTACTTCAAGTAAGGTTTTAGAATTGTTAGACACAAATCCTATTGGAAAACAAGCTACACATTTCGAAGACTGCTGAAACTTCATATCCGTAGCCAGCACGCCAAAAACTTTGCTTTTTGACTAGCAAAATATAGCACAATGTTTTGTCAGGGGTCCCCCCCCCCTTAAGAGCAAGGGCACCCCCCTAAATATCGAGAAGACCCCTCCCAAAAGAAAAAGCACCCTAACTCTCCAAAAAATTAAAAATTACCCCTCAAAACAACCCCCCTAAAATTTCAATGGCGCAGTCTGCCCCCTAGGTGGGCATTCCTGGCTGTGTAATAGTTTGCATGCCGAAGTCTAATTTAGGCAGTGGTTCAATATAGGCGGTCTTCCTCTACTTATGGGCATGTCAAGAACAACAGCAACCCATTTCCAAATTCCACTCTTCCCACCGCCTCAGACACAGAGAACTACAGAGAAAATAATGTGAAAGCCTGCCATCTGGAGAACATTGTCTCTGGTTGCACACCGATTGCGAAACAAACAAACTTTTCATCGTATTCTTTCTGGATCCGTCATTGGTTCTAATTAGCTTAATTAACACTGTCTCGTGCTTGCTCATTGGCTCCCATTCATTACAGATTGGAAAGTTTCGTAAAGTTTAAAAGACCTTTTCCCGCCACATAGACACACAGAAAATATGAACTCCTCTAATATCTGGAGAACACACAACACATTCGCAGCAATTGCAAAACAAACAAACTTTTCATTGTAGACTTTCTAGGATAGTTATTGATTCTACTTAATTCTGTACCTCAAAGCCAAACTAACGTAAGTCACATTTTCTCTACTTAACAGGAGGGACGGAAAACGCTTGCCTGGTGCATACAAAGGTAGGGACTTACGCTCTTTTAACACTGGTAAACAATTATGAGGAAATTTCTTTTACAGAATGACATTGTTGGGTCATTTTTCCTAAACAACGCAATTTGTGTAGGGCAAGAAATGGCATTTACTGCGACAAGGGAATGACTCTAAGAGGAAATAATTCATTAAACAAACGGTATTATAATTTCTGTGGGAAAAGGAAACACTATTTTTGTGAAATTTAAAAAGATCCAATGTGGTGGTGTGAAAAAAGAAGTTATTGTGGTCATTTGTTTCCCTTACATGTGACAGGGGAATGACAAAAATTGAAGTTAACTTATATGTTGTCATAACTGCAAACAACAAAAATCAATGTCACTAGGAAAAGGTGGAAAAACGCTAAACAAACAAGAGATCATTCATTAACTGATTGTTACAAAATTAAATTAATTATCAGAGACAGGGTAATGACTGTCATTAAAAATACTCAACAACATTTAACTTGAGATCACTTAATTAACTTGACTGCGTGCATTTTTGCAAAAAGAACCAATAAAGATTATTTCTATAATGAAGCTACAATTCAAAGACTAAATTATGGGTTAATACAACTATTACCAGATGTTAGAAACATTCGTTCCATTCTTCGACAGGAGAATGAACTCAATCAAAGGACTTTTTTTTTCAATGTAGTGCAAACTTTGAAAAGTCTTTATTTTATATTTTACAACATTGCATAAACGTTGTTAAATAGGTTAAACAACAATCTCTTTACAAATATGCATGGCTTACTGAATCTTTAGAGCCAATTTTGCATTAAGGTGGAGGTAGGGACCCACTACGGGATGACATTCCTCATGTAAAAAAATATTTAAATGCATAACAGTAATAGATAGTTTGTTTTAGCTTATTTTACAAACATAAAAACATGTTGTTAAAGCATTCTGGAGTAAATTTAATTTCTATACAAGTTAATTTGTTATTTTTGGAGCAAGGACAAGAATTTAGCAGTTTGAGAAAATGACCCTGTTATAAATCTGTAAAAAATACAAAAGAACTGAAAATCCAAAATTTTGGACTTATGCTAGTCTGGCTCTGGGGTACAGAACTTGACGCACCCTCGTGCTTACTTAGTAGCTGTCATTTATTACAAATTAAAAAAGCATCAAATTTAGACCACCAATTCTCGCTCTGAACACACACAGAAGAAGACCACAGAGAAAATAGAAAAACCGCTGACATCTGGAGACGGCTGGTTTCACAAAAGCTGGTTTCACAAAAATTGAGTAACAGACTTCTTCTCCTCTGCACTGTTTCACAAAAAATTGAGTAATAGACTTCTCATCCTCTGAACTGTTTCACAAAAATTGAGTTACAGACTTCTCATCCTCTGGACTCATCATAGATTATAAATAATTTAATTAACACACCCTCGAACTAATTAACAGGCTATTATTACTGCACATCATAAATTGAATTAAACATAGAGGGTGAATTGTTCATTGCACTGTAAAGAAAAATAGAATTAGAAAACTCATTATCAATGCAAAGCCACGAGCCACGGCAACAGTCGATAGCAACCACAGCAATAACAACGTATTGTATCGGATTCCTATCGACGAAAAACACTTTTTTGAAGACGGAACTAATATCAGTTTCTGCATCAGACAAATAAAAAGCTACGATAAATTGCATAAGTGACAAAAATGTTGACACAAATACCAGTAGTACTGGGTAGTTATTGAATAAAAATGCAAAAAATCAATAAAAACAAAACTCACTTGCATTAAATGTCTTTACTTAAAGAAAAAGAGTTAAAAGATGCTTCCAGGATAGCTAATGATCATTTCGTGAGAGATATACTACCAGTAAACATTGCTGTCCGGAAACGTCTTATTTTCAGACACAATCATTTCTTCATTATTGACTCTCCATTTGATAATAAATGATTCTTTCAGACAATGAAGCGATTTAGTTTTAAAGAATTTTTTTTTTCGTTTGCTTATCAAGTATTCATTCCCTTAATAGAATTGTTTTCCATTACGCGAAATTGTTATCTGCGAAAAAAGAGGCATGCATGTGTTTCTATTAAGATATTCACTTGAACTTTAGCAATTGCTATAAAATTGAATAAAAATATCTTTTAACGTACGAGTTACAAAATATTTATGTTAAACTGCTAGCATTATAATATTTAATATAAGTATAACTTCAAAAATAAATTGCAATAAAAACTGAGAAAAGGCACATTACGAATGTTGAACAGTTGAGTTCTAGCGGAAATTTCAAAAGTATTTTTTTTTTTTCTGAAAGAGCGAGCTCAAAAACAGGATTTAACCATTTTTTAAATAATTTAATTAAATTTAATATTTTTAAAACAATATTTTAATCGATGTGCAGATTCAGTTTCATTTTCAGGCTTCTACGCGTGACATCAAAAGTGATAAAATGCCGTTCACTGATGCCATTAGCGCAGAGTACAATATTTTGGCATTAGATATAAATAAAAATATTATAGCGCAATGATAGCAACGAATTTCATGTTTGCTTCAGAAAAGCCTTCATTTATTCAATTCCCATTATGATTAGTATTAATATTACTGTTTTATGACAATCATTGTTAACAATAAGTAAACATTAAGCTCGTTAATGGAGTAGCGCGCCAAAGAGCATCAGCGATGTCATAAAGAACACGCTTTATTTCCAACTATTGGTACCCGCACGGCTTTACCCGTAGTAGAAAATAAAAAGGTTATTTGGTTCGCCTGCATATTTACAAATAATGGATGATGAATTTCTCGCCAATTTGCTATGTTAAATGGCTCGCCCATGTTACGGTTTCACGTTATGATAATTCCGTAATTTACTGTTCCACGTTGTGATAATTTGCTCGGTAAAATTTTCTTAAAATTGGAATAGGAAAAGAACAAAATCGAATTTTTGAAAAATCGCTTCGAGATGCACATCCCCATACTACAAACTAACTTTGTACGAAATTTCATGAAAATCGGCAGAACGATCTAGGCGCTATGCGCGTCACATACATCCAGACAGACAGAGATCCAGGTAGACTTTCAGCATTATTATTAGAAAAAAAAATCGAACATTTAAAAAATTAATAAAAAATCAGCGACGTCATAAATACTTCGTCATATTTCCAAAATCGGTTATAAAAAATAAATTAAAGAAAAAGCAATTGCTGGAAAAACTAAAGATTTTTTTGCCATCATGTTATTATCAATTTTTTTTTTTTTTTTTTTTTTTTTTTTGCTTATTCTATCAATTTCCGTGATTAAAAGTAGTACTTTTGACTGATGGAAACAACCTCATTACTAATGAATAAGCATTGAACAATATAAAAGAAAAGTACACTCCAAATTTTTCTAATGCAGAAATATGCCTCAATTTTTACTGTATTATTTGATTATTTTATATTATTTGCTTTCAAGCAAACGTTTTTAAAAACAGCAAAAACAAAATCCAGCTTAGAAGGATATCAGGCATCATTTAAACATAGCTAAAAACAAAATAAAATTGAAAACAAAATTAAACAATTAAGCTATAATTAAAAAAAAGGAAAAAAGGCTATGAGATGGGGAAATATGTGTTCTGTTGTTCCTTCGGTTCGTTTATCTGACCTAACCCACCCCTTCCCCACCACCAACACACATACATTGCTTTTTGAGGGAATATCAATTTCAAAAAAGAAAAAGGTTGGAAAGAGTTCGACCAAGGCCCCTCAATCCCTCAATCATACGTCTATTTATGTTATTTGCAAATTTTTCTTGTCAATTTCAAACAAAGAAATTTAAACTATTAAAACTTCTGCGTATGTCTGTGTGTGTGAGTGTCCGTAAACCTATCTCCTCCGGGCAGTCAATGTCTACCAGGTCAATACTGGTACCGTTGGATAAAGGACATCCAGGAAAAGCCATTTCGTCCTGTTCCCCCCCCCCCCCCCAACCCCATCTAAACTTTAAGGAACCGGAGTTTCGAATTGAAGATTAAAAATGGAAAATGCAATAAGTGCCAAATTATAACTTTTACAGGGTATCACGAATAAGATTCCAGGCGGAATGTAGCACTAACTGCATTTTTTTTTTTTTTTGCATTCTGGACTTGGACCACTATACTTGGACCAACCAAGATAAGTAACCTTCAATAACCTTCAATGGCACTTACTGCGCCCTCCACCGCACGACTCCACCGGCGGACCCTAACTAACAACGTTATTTGGAACGAAATGCTTGGCATTTACTTCATTTTAACGGGAAATTTTTTTTTCTTTTTTTGGCACTTAATGCGTTTTTTTAATTTCTGTCTTTAATTCATAAAAACAGTCTACAAGACATCTAGAGGAAAAAATCACTAAAATCATCCACTGCCGCCCGCTACAGACTAGTTTAGTTCTTAAACCTTGATCAAAGAGACGGATATGCTTTGAACATTTGCCCTCGAAAAAGAGCTAAAAGATGACGGATAGAGCAACATTATCAGATATATTCCTTCATTTTCACAAATTTAATTTTCAATTCCAATCAAATAGTTATGTGTATACTGTTCCGGATAGAAAAAAAAGGAGCCGCATCACTGCTTTAGAGTATATTTTATTGCTTATTAAAACGTAAAAACTTATGTTGCTGTTTAAAAATGCAGCCTAAAAAAAGTACTCTCATTATTCCGTAATTATAGTTTCTTTTTCATTATTGGAGCAAAACTGTTTAAAGCATAGAAGAATAACTAAGTGGCATTGCAGCTTTCTCAACAAGGAAAAAAAAAATGCTATGATTTAATGCGTATTTAAGTACATTATCAGCTGTGCAACTTTTCTCATATAGCTCTTCATTTGCTCTTTACGGAAATTGAAGTTTCATTACTCGAACAAAGTAAGTATTCTCTTAAATACAATGAAGTAGTGTTCGACAATAATTTGGTTCTTCTAAAATTTGAAAAGAAAAAGAAAAATTCTTAACAATTTTTTTTCCTGCAAACAGCATTTCTTCATCCAATGAATAATATCGAATTATTAAGCAGATTAAAAAATGAAATAAATCCGACCTTTAGTACCAAAACCAGCACAATCCATGAATTTTTAAAAGTGTTTTTTCCTTACAATTTCATAAGTACATGAATTACACCGCCAGCTCAGTCATTTCCAGCCGAGGACTGCAGTTTCGTGCTTATTAGCACTCATCAGCCCGGCATAGGAAAGTGACTTGCCAAACAAACTGGTAGCTAATATAGAATCAGCACAGACCAGACGAGTGACCGAACCATTGCCTCGGTCACTCGTCTGGTCTGTGCTAATTCTATATTAGCTACCAGTTTGTTGAGCACTCTTGGCTTCCTTAAGAGGTTTTTCATCTCCAGCTCAGTCACTTTCCTATGCCGGGCTGATGAGTGCTAATAAGCACGAAACTGCAGTCCTCGGCTGGAAATGACTGAGCTGGCGGTGTATTTCATACATTTCTGCTCTAGCCCTGGCTAATGGGCGGTAATTTACTGAATTTCATAAGTGTCTGTTTTGATAATGTCATCTCACAAGGCGATTTGGAACGAATCAGTTTTAAAACTGCTGCCAAGGTTCAGTTTTACTTCAAAATCAGTTCAATTCGTGTTTTTACCACCATAAAAAAGTATGAGCACACTAACAATTTTATTACAATTAATTACTTAATCAACTCATATTTTTGATTATGCACGCTCCGATAGGAGAGGAATGTGGGGAAATGTGAAATAATTAAGTTGACTAAAGGTTTTCAAAATGAACAAGTTGGAAATTGCTTTTGAATACTACAGTACTTAAAGAAAGAACATTGTACGTATTTTATAATAAAAATTGCGTTGAAACAGCATCTTTTATTGTTGGCAATAAATATGCACCTTCAAAAAAAGTGGAAATTTTTCACATTTTTTTTCTATAAGGCAAAGTAAAAAATAACATATATTTTTAAAAAATTATTTTCTATTAGATTATAAAAGTATTTTTGATCAAATAAATCAGTAAATAAACGGTTGAAGGAATAATTGAAAGGATAATTAAACAATAAACAAATGATTAAATAAATGAATAAATAAATATATGAAAAAATAATAATTGCGTGAGTAAATGAATGAATGAATAAGAAAATAAGTGAAAAAATGAATAAATAAGTAAGTTACTAAATGAAGGAATGCAAATGAATTAATTAATGAATACGTAGTGATTTAGTAAATGATTGAGTGAGTAAACAAAATAAACTATTTCACTTTGCCCTATCCACTTTACCCTGCGTGTACTAGACTAATTGTACAATTTTTTTAAATATAAATAAACTTAATATTGACTAAATAATCACTGAACCGAATATTAGACGGTCTCAATAAAAAACTGAAATGTAAATTACAAGAACTTATCATTTATAATAACAACAATAATTTCTAGCTTACATCAAGATACTACAATATAAGTATCAAATTTTGAAGGATGCCTGTGTTGTCATAAGCTTTAATTTTCATTTTTTTTCCTGACTAGAATAAACAACATGTGCAACTACATAGTTAAAATGTTATCAGATAGGTGGCACTAAAAGCAGAGTAATTTTTTCACCATTTTACCCCGCTAATTCATTTTGCGCCACATTCTTTTACATAGCACAAATTGAGACATCACATGAATTTATTTAGAGTTTAAATGGAAAATGAAAGAAAATAATGCCAATTTACTCCAATTCAGCTCAATCCAAGTTATTTTTATTTATAAATAACTAGACAATACTGCTAATTTGAAAAAGAAAACAAAAATGGAGTCGCACACCGAATGTTTTTGAAACGAAAAAAAAATCTTTTGGGAAAATGTTTTTGGGCAGAGCGTGAAATGTTTTTCGTCATACCTGTGAAATTTTAAAAATTAGGTTTATCCATCTACCTTCAGATTTTCATATCGAGTTTCAATGTAAAAAACACCGAAATAAACTGGATTTGCCGCCCTTCACAAGTTGCCGCCCGGAGCAAGGACCCCAGCTTGCTCGCCTCTCCCCTCACCTCCCTGGCACTGAACAGGTGGCACCTCGAAGTGAAAATAGGATTGATTGCCCGTTGTATTTTAGATAAATCGAAATTGGGTGTTGAAAACTTACGCTGAGTTTCTGAGAGACCTATGAGAAAAACTGAACAACAGCAATTTTACACGAACACGCGAGCCATAGTGGATGATGAATAATTCAGTTTATACTTAATTTCACATATATTTTCCAAGCGTTCGATCAAAAGTGAATAAAATACATCCAAGGCACTAATAACATCCAAGTGAGAAGATGAATTCAAAAAAATAAATTCAAACCACACAAGTGGGTAAGAGATAAATAAATAGCCGAGAAGAGACAGGAAATAATCAACGTTTTGTAGCACAAATATGTAGATTACTGTAGAAAAATGGATTTCTTTAAACTCTGAAACACGTGTATGCAGTGGTCTGTATATTTTTGCTACAAAACGTTGATTTTTTCCTGTTACCTACTAATGGATGTTTTGCATAACGGGGTAATATTGAACCAGAGTTTCCCTGATTTAAACTGATTCACTTATATTTTAATAGTTTTATCACACTGTTTCGTATAAAGCGGAAGAAACACTCCTAAAGTCAAAACTAAACGAGCTGATGTGTGCATCACATGACTTCCTTTTACGCCAATTTAATGATATAAGCGCCTCGGAATAAGCAAGGAAACACTAAATATTTTCACCTTTAGTTTCTTGCGAACCAAGGCAAAAAAAGAAACCTTTTACACAGATTTATTTCCCTATTATTAGCAATTTTAAAGTGATTCAGTGGTTAACTCTTTAAATATCACCAACATTGACCGAATTAAAACCAGACTTGAAAATTTAAAACAAAAAAAATCGCCAAATTTATCGCCAAGTTGTCTGGCTAAACTTAGCGGCTAAAAGCTTGGCGATATATCGCCGAGTGTTTGACAAATTATAACACCACTTGAGTTATTATTGAAATTAACAATGATTCCACCCCAAAAAGATGTAAAAGACCCCCTTAGGAACATCCGAATGCAACCAAAAGGAAAGATGCACAACTAGACTCCACTAGGAGTCTACGTACCAAATTTCACCTTTCTAGGGCATACCGTTTTTGAGTTATGCGAGATACATACGCATATACGCACTCGCACATACATACGTACATACATACGGACGTCACGGGAAAACTCGTTGTAATTAACTCGGGGATCGTCAAAATGGATATTTCGGGTGTCTGTATGTTCCTAGGCATATATCCACGTCTGGTCGGGTTGAAAGATAAACTCAACATTCATTCGGGGTTGAGCAAAATGGAAATTAAGGCAGATTTTTGAGTGAAATTTTTTTCGCAAATACAATACTTCCTTTTTTGTAAAAGGAAGTAAAAAATAGTTATTTAAAAAAAAAATGCATTTAAAATTTATTATTAACTGCGATCTACACTCATTTGGTGAGACGTCAGGAATGGGGGGCAAAGTGATTCATATTAATAAAAGTAGTAGGAGAATGTGGAGCAAAGTAAAATAGCGGGATAAATTGAAATGGTGAAATATTTTCTCTGCTTTTAGCGCCAGCTTCCTAGTAATATTTTAACTATTTAGTAACACATGTAGTCTATTTCAGTCAAGAATAATCTTCCTTTGAAAATCAAGGAATATGATAATGCAAGCAATTTGCAAAAATTGATACTCATATTGTAATATTTTGTTGTAAGACAAAAATTATTTTTATGATTATTGAATGACAAACTTCCCTTTATTAACATTTTAAATATTAATTGAGTCCTGATAGTATTCGGTGCAGTATTTATTTGTTTATTACTAAGCTTGTTTGTACTTTAAATGCTTTGTACAGTTAGTCAAGTGCAGGCGGAGCAAAGCAGATGGGCAAAGTGAAATAGTTTATTTCATTTACCTACTTATTCAATATTTTATCAAATAACGAATGTATTCATTTGTTAATTATTTCATTTATATTCCTTAATTTACAAATTCTCTTACTTATTCATTCATTCGCTTACACTTTCTTATGAATTCACTATTTTATTCATTCAACTACTTTTTTCATATATTAACTTATTTATTTATTTACTTATTCGTTTATTGTTTCATTTCCTTTTCATTTATTCATTCATTCTTTTATTTACTCATTTTTTGATCAAAAATATCTTTAACAATTGAATAGAACATATTAATTTTTTTCTCACTTTGCCCCAAGAAAAAATGAAGTGAAAAATTTCCAACCTTTTTAAGGTGCCAAATTTACTACCATACTGCCAAAAATAAAAATTTTTAAATGCAAGTTTCATTATAAAATATATTATCTTTTCTTTGTGTACCGTAATTTGCAGAACAAATTTACAAGTAGTTTACTTTGATAGAAATAACTTATCTTAGCTATTTCACTTTGCTTCGTATGCCCCTACTACTTCTGCGACGCAAACAAAATTTCGAAATGTTTAAAAACTCTTCCTCTGTGCTTCATAGCATCACAAGATTTATATCATGCATAATTAATATTTGAATATTACAATTCAAGACGAGCACTTTCAAGAACTTCAAAAACAGCTTCCTAATAGTAATTCCAGAATTATTGAACAATGTAATCAGCTGTGTACAGTGGCAACTTTTTTCTACTTTGTTGAATAAAAAATAGAAAACTTCTTTCATCACTTTAGCAGGTAAATGGTGCAGACCTTCAAGATTTCCCTTTTCTGAATGCTAAAAAGTTTGAAATATCGCAAAATTAATCGCCATAGCTTAAAGTTACCCAGAATGGCGATAATTACTTAAACGCCTCGTGTTTTTGTAAACTTTTAAAAAAAATCGAATGTAATAAAATTCAACATATACAGTCGACGCTCGATATAACGACCATCTCCGTCCCAGAGAAAAAGGTCTTTATAACGAGTGGTCGTTATAAGAGGTATAATTAAAAAATATATACACGGTCATCATGCATGCCCCGCTGTTCCGAAAAAAATGGTACTTTTTCAAACATTCCAGTTAAATGCCCAAATTATTTTTATCATAGGAATTTTTTAGAAAAATCGTGTGCAAAATATTATGACAGAATATTAAACAAATTTTAAAGTAGAAAATATAGGGAGGAAAATGTTACACACTTGCAAATCTACTACTACTACTACCACAACATTTTCTGAAGATAAAACCAGACAGATGTTTGCCTTTTTGACAGAAGTGATTTTTGCGAAACATTATTTTCTGTTTCAGATATAGGTGATAAATTGTGTTTTTCTTGCTTTTCAAAGAAGCATTTAAAAGTCCCTCGAGAACCCCAAATTTTAAAAGTCACTAGATTCAAACATCAAACTACCAACACATCTGTCAACTCCCTTTTCTTAGGAATCTGGAAATTTCTCGATTTTTCCTCCCATTATTTTTTCTGTGCTAGCAGTGGTGAATGGTAATCCCTCCACCCCTCTCAAAGTTCGATTTGACATTGAAAACTTCAGGCAGATGTCCGTAAACAATAATCAAAGTCATTTCAAGCTACAAATTTGTTTATTGGAAAGAACACCAGAAATAGCGTCCGCTGAATTCGGTCGCTGTATTCGATTAGACGATACAAAAAGGTCGTTATAATGAAAGCAAATTAACATAGAGTTCATAGGAACAAAGTTGGGACTTTTACCACTGGTCGTTATAATGGGACGGTCTTTATAATGTGTGGTCGTTATAATGAGCGTCGACTGTAATAATAGCACAAAAGCCAACTGAAACTCTCTTTTTATTGTTCGCAATATACATTTTCATCAATGAAATGCTCGAAGTTAACAAACGTTATACGAAAAATACCTAAAATATCTTTAAACGATCTTCCAGTCTAACAGCTGAACAACATTGACATCCCATTGATTGAATAACAAAAACAATGTATTAAATTATGGAGGATCACAAACTTAAAAGTATTTAACCACTTACACAATGAACTTTTCATTCAAAATGACATTTGTTTCTCTTGCACAATTCATTTTAAATTATTTATTTTCATGTTATTGGGGAAAATGACAAAAGAACGAATCTGATTATTTGTGTCTCCGTTACGTTTCACAAATGACATTTCTAATGATTTAAAAATTGTTTTTATTCAAAAACTACTTAAACTTTAAATTCAGAAAAAATTTAAAAAGCTATAACAAGAGAACATCTATTGTTTAAATTTATTTATGGAAATAAAGCGGAACTAATTATCGTTTTGTATAAAAACAAATTGAACGCAGCAAATGGAAAATTTACAGTTTTAAATTGCAAATGAAGACGTTATAATAAAGCCCAAAATGCAAATTTACTAGAAATAAAGAAAACCGTAAAAAAATTAAAAATTGAATTTTCTCCCCTCCCTTCTCCTAGTTTTAAGATCAAAATCATTACTTATATTGCTTTTTTTTAAACATGTGTGAAAGTAATAATGAAATAAAGCTATTTATTTCTTCGGAATAATGGTTTACCTTTTGTTAAGTTTGCATAAAAAGCGTTAATAAACGTTAAGTTGATCTTTGCGATAAATTAAGTGAGATTCATCCTACAATACAATGCGATGGCTGTAATGCGAAATATTATTCAAGTTGTAGAAAGATTTTTTAAAGAAAAAAAAAGGATTTCTGGTGTAATAAAATTTTGCTACGCATATCTACTAGAACTCATAATTTACAGACATGGCTGTTAAATTAATTACACTATGTGACACGATTTTTCTAAAAAAGAATAATATCACGTGTATTGAATAACTTACACAATTGTAACCAAAATTTCAAAATGATATAGATGTCTAACACGTCAAGTTTCGTAGTTATAGCCACTGTAACATTTTCAAACACCTTCGCTTATAACGTGGTAAAAAAGAGTTTAATTCCATATTTATTTTAATAATTTCAAGTACAGAACAGTTTATTAGAATATAGTGTAAAAATATCATCTGCAACAGTTATTGTTTAACACAATATTTTATTTAAAATAGAAATGCTACAATTTTCCGAACTGGAAACACTTAGTTTTTAAATTTTTCATCTTAATCCGTAAGAAAATAATTCTTCCGCCCTTACACAAAGAACTTGGCTTGACGTAAATTTTTGTCAACGCTACGGACAAAAATGGCCAAGGATTTTTGTATTTAAAAAGTTTTCCATAAACAGAGTCATTTAAATTAAAATTTAAGCATTTTTGTCAACCCACAAATAAGAAAGCTCGTGAAGAACGATAACCTTGATGAAAGTTTCACCTAAAAAAGAAGTAACGGCTTCGTTGTATCTAAGGGGGAAATTCGAGGAGTTTTAGTCGGTCATAAAACTAAAAATGCCAAGTTTTAAGTGAAAAGTTTTCAAAAATATGAAACAAAGGAGGTGCAGAATGTCTTTGAATATACATTTGGCCAAGGATTTTTGTATTTAAAAAGCGTTTTTCATAAATTGAGTCATTTAAATTAAAATTAAGGTATTTTTGTCAACCCACAACTAAGAAAGTTCGTGAAGAACGATGACCTTGATGAAAATCTCACCCAAAAAAGAACTAGCTACTTGGTTGTATCTAAGGGGGAAATTCGAGAATTTTTAGTCGGTCATAAAACTAAAAATGCCAAGTTTTAAGTGAAAAATTTGCAAAAATATGAAACAAAGGAGGTGCAGAATGTCTTTGAAGATACATTTGCATTTTCATTTCAATTTTTTCCGTCGTAATCTTGCAATGGCGAGTGATGAGATAGGTGGGCACTTTCATCAAGATATTAAAGATATGGAAGAACATTATCAATGAAAATGTTGGGAGATTATGCTGGCTTCTAATTCAAGAGAATTTTCTACTCACATGAGGAAAAGTTAATTTTTCATCATTTTCTTTTATAGCATGTGACTTTTTTTCTACTGAATGCTAAAACCAGTGCTATTTCTCGTCACAATGTATGTACAAGTGTATAATTATTACTACATATACATTGAAATTCGAAGTATAACTAAATAAATGATTTTAAAAAATTCAGTAATTAGCCATTTATGGAAATTAAATGTATCATTACTTTAAAATTGCACGCGTTACAGGAATTTAGATTATATATTTATGTTTAGAAGGTTCGAATTGACATAAATCAAGTATTTAACTCAATGTTATAGAAAAAAATAATAAAATTTTGTCACACTGTGTTATTGAAGCTGAGAGAACAATGTGCAACTCCTCCCCCCCCCCCCGAAAGTCGTAAATTTAGTTGGGTTTTAGATTATAAAAGTTGCCATCCTTCGCGCGTGCGCAGTGAAAAATTAATTGCTATAGATGTCCATATTTTATGGAACATAGATTTTGATGGAAAACTTTGCGTGTTATGAGCCAAAAACCTTCAAATCAAGTTCGTAGTTTTGAAAAAAATGCTTATATCTTCGTGAATATCAGTGATACTTTCGCGAAAGTATGTAAAATAACTGTACATAGTAAGCTTCTGAAATTTACAACTTATTCTCAGCTATTTACGATGAGTGATGATCAAAAAACATTTTTGTTTTTCTCAATTTGTTACTGATCCCCAAAACGCAAGGGTGATGTAACTTTGATTGAATTGATTTGATCTGGAGCATGCCTTTTATATGACAAAAGTTACAAGGAAATTTGTCTCTTATTTCTCGAGAAATCCTCAAAAATGTGAACTTTTGAAAGTGTCCCAATACTTTTGGTCATATTAAGTATGTTTGAGTTAAGCCCTGAAAAGAATATGAATAAAATCAAACCGCAGACGATTTGTAGCTATGACGCCAACTCTCTAAATAAATATTAAAAACAACCGTTGTCATAGAAATCTGAAAAAACAGAGCAGCATCAACTTTGGTCAAGTGAGGATAATAAGCAATTCGTGATTGCTCTAAGCGTTAAAGTTTTTGTAGTTACATTTTATTTTACCAAGAAGCTTGTTATAAGGGACGACAGGCAAAAATAATATCCCACACCTAGTCGAAACAAATAAGTATTATGTCGTCTTCTTCCGAACAACATGTTTTTGAATTCCCGGCAACTGTCAGTATCGTACATCTGTTATGTGAACACATGCACGCAGAATTACCCTCCTGCTCAGAATTCAACCAATCTTCCCACTTTAAACTGCAATAAAAACAGCAACGAAAAAAAATTTGTCTGAAGCGAAAAATGACAAATCAAAAAGCGTTTTTTTTTAATGAAACGCCATTTGCTTATTAGTTAAAATAAGTAAAAAAAGAATTCTTAAAAATTAGTATTACTTTATTCATCTATTAACTAAGTGAACGAAATAAGAAATATAGTTTGAAGAAATTATTTAAGAGTGAGAAAAACGTGATTACTTAGATATTGAAAATACATTTTCTATCTTTTTTTTTTCAAAATTTTTTCCTCGCTGATGAAAAAAAGCACAATTTTAATGCTAAGAACTATCATATTACGTATTTAAGGCAAAAATCGAGGAAGAATTTAATTAATGGGAGAATTCGGCTTTAATTTAATCGTTGTCGAGTTAATTTTATGTGAGGAATGTTCAGAATTCTTAATCATATTTTCATTGGTTCAAGCTCTTGAAAATTTGATTTATTACACAAACTATAGCTCAAACAGAAAAAATAACACAATCATTATCATAGTTTTCGAAGAAAATATTCATCTTTCATGAAAAGAAAGGATTGGATGAAAATTTTATTCCTCGCAAGAAAGGTCCGAGAAACGTTACAAAAAAATACGGTAAATGTAACTATATGTAACTAGAATAATTATGACTCGGGAAAAAATGCATGACAATGTGTTTTCATATTCTTTCAGTTTAATGGGGAAACGTTTAATGGAGAAGTTTATCTATTTCTGTTCAAGTTATCTTCTTTATAGCATAAGATTTCGTTTTAGATACACAAAGTTATTAACAGAACACAGAACTATCGTTTTTTTCTCTGATTGTATGAGGGCGGATGTTTATTTGGGAAGAGAAGAGGGAATATTTTTTGAAATCACTACATTTATTAATGCGTGATATTGATGAAACACTGTTTACTAAAAAAGAAATGAACACACACACAAGTTGATTTTTTTTCTAACACACTTTTTTTTTTTTTTTTTTTTTTTTTTTGCAGGCATGGTAAATCTCAAAGAGTATACCACTGCATGAAATACAACGCCAGCTCAGTCATTCCAGCCGAGGACTGCAGTTTCGTGCTTATTAGCACTCATCAGTCCGGCATGGAAGTGGCTGAGCTGGAGGTAGAAAACTTCTTAAGGAAGCCAAGAGTGCCATTTCATGTATTTCTACCCCAGCCTTGGCTATGGGCGGTAACTTACTGAAAGTATAACACTAGTTTTAATTTAATATAGTATCTCTTATTTAAATAAAAAAAATACAATTCGGACATATTTTGGTATTATCACAGGTATGGTTTCCAATTCCTTAATCCCCATTTATAATTCCGCGTGATCCCGCATGATTCTTAGTACGATTAATCCCTCGGGATTGATAGCGAAAATTCCACGGGATCTCCAATCCCACAAATTATTTCCTTTGAAACGTTTTCCAACTTTTGCCGCTCATAAAACGACTATTTTCACAAGCATCATCTGTTTGAATCACCTTCCTCATCTGCAAGAAGAGCAAGAGAAACTCCGTGTCTCATATGATGAAGAGTGGATATACCATTTAAGAACACAGTAAAAATAGAATCTACACTAAAAAAAATCTGTAAAATTTACGGAAAAAAACTGTCAGCCAGGACGCCAGTTTTCTTCCGTTTATTTTACAGAAATCTTCCGTATTTTTATTATTTATTCAAGCTGATTTATTATTTTATGAAGATTAAAAAATGAAACTATACTTTTATAAATACGTTTCAATATTTACTATACTACTACGAAATACATGTATACAAAGGTAAATTTCCGAATATGCCTCTGTAACAGATGACAAAAAACATAATAATAAAATATTGATTAGGATGCAATGAAATGGAAGTTGCAAACGATTTAAGACTTACTCGCTTTAAATAAATATAAGATCGAAAAACTCGAGCACGAGAACCAAAATCCAAACAGGCGGGCGAAATTTCGAAGAAAAACAAAGTACGCGGTGAGGCGATGGTAACAGTTAACGCTTATAACCGGTTACAGTTTCAAAAAAACAGAGAAATCCTGTATTTTATTACGAACAGTTTTTTTCTGTAAAAAATACGGATAACTTCTTCAAAATTTACAGTTTTTTTTACAGTGTAGTTTTTTGAGAATGAATTGGTATTCTCATTCGAGGTTTCAGTTTTCATACCGACAACAATTGAGAAAATGCGTACAACTTAAAAACATTTTCGAAAACCATCACTAAAGTTTAAAATCCAGGAAATTACGCTTTAGAAAAAATAGGGAAAGTGTACTGATTGCAAAATTAGCCTGAATGCAATGTTGGATCACTTCTGTAAGCTCAAGGAATGCACTCAAAACCTTTAGCTTACAAAAAATGCACAATATTTTTCTTCAAAGAAGAAAGCAATGAAACACCTAGCATTATTTGTACAATATTCGGCACGACTCTAAAAGAGGCGACTGAAACTTGAATGAAACGTAGGATGACTCGCATGACAGTGCAGTAAATTAAGCTGCTCAAGCTTTTGAATGTATCTTTGAAGTGTGAGGTATAATTTGCGAAGTTATGCAAAAACTTTCACTGAGACTACGACTTAGTGAAACCAAGCAGCCCTTACTCCTTGCTGCAATGAATCGAATACAATGACACAATGACAAACGTTAATGAAGTCATTCGGGTATTTTCAGTGCAAGTTAAATTGTATACAGCAAAACACGTATCCAATAGACATCGTTTTTGTCCGAAATTTGCAGTTCTTGAACAAAAACCAAGCATAAGAAAATAACAATCTACTTCAGAAGGTGGTGAAGTTAATGGGGATCTTTTGTTAAATGTCCGCAGTTATTTGATCTCAGTAAAACCAACTGCACTGGAGCCACAACACGAGTTTTTATCAAGAGAATTATTTTTTAAGCAACCGAAAACCTTTTCTCATTCCATACGAACAATGCTTTGCTAAGACACGTTGGACTTTCTTAGGGCACACTTTTGCGTAGAAAAAGATAGTTGCTAATTAGGATCTGACTTTGCAGTGCTCTACAATTGGTATACGGAATTCGGAAAAACTACTAATTCATGAAACAAAGGCAGTTCTTCCTAAAAAGCACAACTTTATCTATTTGACATAAAAATTAAATATTTAGAAAAATAAAGACAATCCAGCGGGATCCCGGGATCCCGCGGGATTGACTCCTTACAATCCCGAAATCCTGCGGGACTGAATTCAGCGCGGGATTGGAAACCCTAATCACAGTAATGACTGTAGTAGTTTAATTTTTCCAAATTAAATTAACGCAACAATAGGTTGTGTTAAGGGAAGGCAAATCAAGGTGAATAAGGTTAAGTTACGCTTAAACTAAATATATCCTCCATCCCGTTTAAAACTTTATTTGAGACAGTGACTTCTCACTGTCTCAAATGTGTACAGTGTCAATGTCGCTGTACAAAGAGATGTACTGTCCGCCTATGAGAAGTTGAGCTATGGCCTTGAGAAACTCCATTTCTTTCAAGCGAGAGCAATCAGTAAGAAGAGGAATTGTTAGGCGCAGAGTTGGGCTACCATTAAGCCTTGGAACGTTTTTCTTTACCCCTATTGCAACAAATGGAATCGTTTCATCGGCCTGTCAGCGGAGCTCAACTTGCCAACGACGGAAAGTAAGTGCCAAAATTAAAAACTAGTAATGACCAATACAAATGGTAGGTGAACCATCCCCTCTGTCTTGAGACAAGAGATAGTGCCAGTAGCTCTGGTAGATGCTACTATACAGCATGATTTGAAAAATATTTTCATTGAAAGCCTATCAAGGACCGCAATTTTAAACGCGTGTCACTTAAAACTTGAAAATATTCACTTTCATCCCTTTGCTTCTCAGATCTCATATGATACGAAAGCTGTGTGATCAATCACTAGCATGAACATGGATGCATCCTACCTGAAAACTTTCCCTTCACGTCACAACTATGCCTGATTTATGGGGGTAGAGACAGATGGTGCTGTTATCTATCGATAGACACCGAGATAGGCCTGCATTTATGGGGTAGCCTATAAGAGAGAGCTTCACGTTCTCAAGAGTCGAAGTTCCTCGGATCTAGAGGCAAGCCAGCTTAGCCTCATATCCGGCTCTGCGATTCCTGTATTCATACCAAGTATGCACGAATACATTTTTTAATAAGCATTTTCTAGTCTTTTATTTCAAAACATGTGTCGACTACTGAAAAATAAAGAGTGCCAACTGCTAGATATTTTCGTTTTCGTTGGGTGTCAACTATTGATTCAAAATATTTTTTATTTAAAAACACATAAAACTGTCACATTCATTTTATTAGTCTAATTCTTGTCGCATCATAATAGAGGACTAGTTGGAGCGGTTATCACTTAATAAAAGTTTCCCCTTTGAGTGAATTCACTCCAAGCTAAGCTAACAAACAAAAGAAAGAAATTCTTAAAGTGTCACCTAATGCTGGCTATACCATAAACGTGAAAAAATTTGAATCTAAAACGGACACATAAATTGTACTGTTATATATCTTAATGATAGAATTTACAATTCTGTACATATACAACAGTTTTAGAGCATCGATGGTTTCTGATAAATTCGAGCACATTTATTACTATACTAGAAACTCTCCCGCCAAAGTATGGCGGATGAAAATTGCTTCTACATTTGAACGAAGTCATTGAGGATATTTTGATGGTTAAAATTGTAACCCAAACTCCAGTGGATTAACCCTAAACTCCAGTTCATAGCGTTCATTGTTGACCATTTTTTCTCGTTTCTTCATTTCTCTGAAATGGACGCAGTCTTGCCAGTAAAACAGTAAATTTACCGGATCGAGTTCAGCCTTGTCACGATAAAGTCTTTCCCTGCATTTCAAACATTACCATAACATATTATCAAATTATCGTGCCATGGCGCGAGTTTCATTGGTGAAACTCGCGCGTTAATTTTTCAACTTAATATCACAAAATTCAAAAATAAAATTACTTGAAGCAAGAGGATATTCCGTTCGACGTAGTTAAAGTAAAAATATAAAAGATAGTTCAATCATTGAATACGAAAAAAATGGTTTATAACTCGCTAGTTTCGTATGCAAACAAGGGAAATTCGAGCTGCGCTTTAAAGTTAATAAACTATACTTTGCAAGTTTCGTATGCAAACAAGATAAATGGTAACAGAAGTTTAAGATTAAAAACAAACGTGGATGATAAAGAAAAAGGAAAAAATACTTATTGTTGAAATACAGTGGCTCCCAAAAGTCTTCGTACACCTACGACTTTTACCGAAATAGGCCCCAATCCATTGGTTAGAATTAATATTTAGGAATAGATATTTAATTATAAGATCTATGATCATTTTTTAACAAAACTACATGAAAAGTTTTTAAAAAATATTAAAACTTAATTTTTTAAAAATCAAAAACCAAAAAGTGCCAGAAATTTTATCTCACAAAAGTCTTCGTACACTTTATAAAATGTCTATATATTATTGAATAATCTAACTTTTGATTAAGTTATTAATTAGTAGAATGTCATACAGTATTCATAACACCTTTTAAATGTCTGGGAATAGATTTCATTCTTTTTCTTTCTTTTTTTGGTGTAATTTCTGAGTAAGTGTTCAACCTCACTTCGAGAGTCTTACTGTTTCTAGCTCTATTTTCGTTTTAAAGCCCTATTTTCGTAATCTAGCCTCCAGATATCTCTAAATACGTTACATTAAGTTAAAATCTGGAGATTGAGGGGATATTTTCTAAACTTTAGGACAATTTTCGAGGCACTAGACGCAAACGTTGAAAACCGTGTGCTTCTTATCGTTATCTTGATAAAAAACAAAGTTGTTTCCAATAAACAAATTTTTGGCTAAGAGTTCGAAATTGGTTTTTAAAATATTTAAAGGAACAGCATGATTCATTATTTCATTAAAAAAATACCAACTACCAAGTCCTGATGCTGATATGCATCCTCACACTAAAACACCTCTACCGTCCTGATTAACTGATCCAAATAAGTTCTTAAGATTAAGTTCCTAATTTTTTCTTCTGCTTACAGTTATGCAACAATTTGACAAAAAATGATGAATTAATTTTTATCTGTAAGTAAGACGTGATTCTAAAATATTTTTAGCTTATTTATCATTGATTTTGCGACGAAAAGCGTAAGCTTTCTGTTTTTCGCACGACCAAGAAAATTTCTGCGGGAAGAGGTCCCATTTAATCCAGCTAATCAGAGAACTTGGCGAACAATTTTAGGTGAAAATTAAATGTAGAATGTTTCATTTAACTCTGCAGAAACTTTTACAGCACTCAAATGTGTATTTTTCATATTTTTTTTAACTTTAAATCTACGATCACGTTTTGTTAACTTTGCCGGTTCACCTTTTCTTACCTTGTTTTAGGTCCGATTCCTTTCTTTAAACCAGTTTATCAAGTACTTTACTACACTGTTAAAAAAAACCTGAAAGTTCAGGTAGTTTTCTGACTGATTTTAACAGAATATTTCCGTAATGCTTCAAAACGTATTTTTTCCTTCCAAAAACAGAAATATCACGAAAGGAAGTAACGAAAACAGAATTTTTCCATTTCTAGGGTTGCCGCTGTGCTGTACTTTGTTAGTATCCTGATTAGCCTTCTAGTTATGATAAACATCGCTTTTTGATAGTGCTTATTAAATCGCACTGTTACATTTTTTAATTAAAAGCTTATTTAGAATAACAACTCAGATGTCGAAGACAAAATAGATAGCTTGCTATTTCATGCCTGGAAAGTAATATACTCGTATGTCGAAATTGTTTTTACGCCTTTGGACTTTGTAAGTTTGGAAAAATGTTTGCGCCATTTTCAGACAGGCAGCTGTGTTTTGATCGCCCTGGTGATTTGATGTGAGTTTTACTGAGTCAGTATTAGAATATTATTGCGGTGTATTATTTTGCTCAATACTTCGAACAATTCTGTTCGTTAGTCATATTGTGTGTTCTAGCGGTGAGAATAGTTTTAGAATCTCGTGTTATCCATTTAAAATAAAGGCTATTGGATTACTTGTGTACAGACGCAATGGAGACACTTAAACTTAGCACCGCTGGTCACATGTAAGTATTGTAGAATATCTTTGAACATGTTAATATACAAATGTATTTTTCTTGTTAATATGCATTTGATAGAATTCCGATGGTAGCTGATTTAGAATTTATAGAACTATTATAAAGTTACTGTTTTTGCTCTAACGCGGAAATCACCGGGGGGGGGTATACATCATCTGAGCAAAAAATTCTTCACGTGTATGTCAATGATTCTGTTTTTAAACACAGTAAATTGGTATGCGGTACCCTCCATCAGGTATATTATTCCAAGATAAAGTCAACTGGTTTTTAATGATATTTTATTTGACTCGTTCTGCAAAAAAAAATTCTATTTTTCATGTATGCTTTTCCATGCCATGCCAGAGTATGTACGAGGAGATGTGGAAGAAAATATCGAGCAGTATCAGCATCAAAAATTGGTGTTATATTCAAATCCACTAATTTCCTTGCTGGTACTTTTCGATTATTTTTATTCATCTGAAGGTGCAAATTTCAAGATAGATGCTTGAAAGGTAAGTTATCAAGCAAAAATTTCACTTAAAATATATTTAAGTAATAAATACAAATTAAAAAATAATAGTTTTTGAATGGTTAACTATTTTTATAATATATATTATTTTAAACATAGGATAGAAAAACGAGAGTGAAATTTCAGTAAAATATGTAAAAATGAGAAACGAAAAAATAGCGCAACGAAAAATCAAGAACCGAAAGTTCTGTAAAGATACAGAAAATTTAAAAACGGAAAAATAGATGAACGAAAAATTTAAAAACGGAAAAATAGATCAACGGAAAGAAGAGAAATGGAATTTTCGTTAAATCACGGAAAATTTATAAATGGAAGAACAGAACTAAACGGAGAAATGAGAAATGGAACTTCTGTTAATTCACGGAAAATAATTTAACGGAAACGTAATATTTACGGCAACTTTGCTGCCGGTACTTTATCCGTTATTTTCAGGAAATTTTTTTAACAGTGTATACTAACAAATAAATTAACTAATTTAGAGACATTTCAAACCAATTTACCACTACTGTGGGGAAAAAATTCAAATTTTGAATGGTGTTTGCGGTTTTTTACGAATACCAGCCATTTTCCAGTAATAAGCACAATATTAAGGAATAAATAAATAAAAAATGAAAGACAAATGACTTATAAGAGTCAACACAATGCAAAAATATTGATAAAACGGCGTATGATAATTTTAATCATGAATTTATTCGAAAATATTTGAGTATACGATGACTTTTGTGGCGTGTTATTTTTCTGTCTCTTGGTTTTCTGACCCATTTCAAAAAGAAGATCCGTCAATATTTTGAAAAAACCAATGGGTTGTATTTAGAATGACATAGGAATGATGTGAAAAAATATTGGACTTCATATTCGAATTCAGTTTCGAGTTATTTTGGTTTTACTAAAAAATTTCAAAGTGTACGAACACTTTTGGGAGCCACTGTAATATAAAGCACTAATAATATTTTATAAAATATTGTTCCAACCATTACATTAAAATGTTTTTTGGTAGACAAGGTAAAAAAAACTACAACAAGTATTTGATGCTCGATGCTATATTAGATTTGGAAAACCTTTTATAGTTATTAAGCGAGTCCTATGTTCATAACTGAAGAAAACGAGAAGAGCTTAAAATTCAGTTGTGAAAATGATGTGTTGTTCAAGGAGAGAGAAGAATATAATGATCAAATGTAAATAGAAAAAATAAAATATGTTAAATGAATAAACTTATAAAGTGAAAAACTGCCAGTAAAAATATTTTTAGTCTGGATATTTTTGTGGTCAAGTGCAGTAGAGTAGCATTCTTTCAAATCTGAAGTACTTAAAGCAAATCTATTTCGTACTCAAGCTTTTTATTTTTCACACAAAAAAGAAATAAGTGTGCATATTTTATTTTTATTACTCAGTTTCAATTTAATTTCAGGTGCTAATGTAAATGAGTGAAAAGATCATTTCTAATTTAAACAGTTAAATAGTTGTCGTATCTGCAATTGGATTACAATGAAAAAACAACTCGATTTCTCCGAGCGTTTCCTGTTTCCAGGGTTGTCTTATTTTGTCCACCCCGGAAAAAACCTGGAAAAAACCGTCCCGGACAAAATGTCATTACATCCATTTCGTCCACTTTTTCGGTAAACTGAAAGATTTTAGTTAAAAGTTTGAAATTTAAAAATGATAAATATAGTATATAATTACAGTATTGAAAATAATAAGTAAGTATATAAATTCTTCCTTTTCAAGTAAAATTTTAATGTAAAAGTAGCATACATAAATATGTATATAAACAATGATTGAAAAATATTTTAAAGTGAAAATGAAAAAATTAAGATCTGTTAAAGTTTATGCAAGTGTGTATATAAATCAAATGAGTGTTAATAAGTTATAATGCATGTAATAGCATTTATAAAAACAAACACCAGCTGTGCATTTTTATGTTTATCTGTGATGTGGAGGTTTATAGCCCATAATATTTTAATTTATAAAATTAAAAAGTAGAAACAAAAGTTTTTAAAGGTTGGAGTCTCAAAACATTAAAAATCATATTTTTTTTAAGGAAGGGAGGGACTACTATATACTAATAAAAGAAATGTTGACATGAAGTGAAATCTGTTCTTGTAATACAAATACAAATGTGATGATCAGCAACAGATTCTGAACCCAGCTAGGCTGTTCCTAGTCAATTTATTAGTCCCCAATGAAGATTATTGGCCATTTAAAGCTATCTAACCCCTTGCTGATTATAGTCTCTTCCGGTACACTGTTCTGAGTATTCACCATCCTACTAAAATAGTAATTTGTATGACATTACATTTCCATAAAAACATGCAGAGTACATAAATATTTTACTATGGGGTGACCTCAATAAACTCGAAAAACATAAAACAGTTAAACGTTTTTAGTCTATAAATCTTCATTTTGTATGTATATCTCCAAGCATTTCATTTGACTATTTCATTGAGTTTATTTTTTTATATTGTAATACATAATAGTGTAATCACGCCCAGTAGTTTATTCACATTGTTAAATTTTATTATTTTTTAAATAAATTATGATCTAAAATTAGTTGCACTAGTGTTTTGAATTTACTAAATTCTAAAGTTAAAAATCATTGTATTTAAATTAAATGATTAATTCATAATATATAATGTATTACAATTATAAACTAATTCTACTACACCATAACAACAAATTTATGTACGGATAATCAGTTGATTTTTCATTTAGTCCAGTTTTGTCCAGTTTCGTCCATTTTGTCTAGTTTCTTCCGGCGTCCCGGACTTTTTACAAAAAAATGGACAAAATACCAACCCTGCCTGTTTCGACATGAGAAAGTAGGATTCTTCATGGCACTAACAGTGAATATTCCATTAAAAAATCTAGCATAACTTAAAATAAAAACTTCATACTCGTGGTTTTTGATTGCACACTTGAAGAATCTTGCTACACACTTAAGTGCACCGGAACAATAATTGGACATCACATATCTAAATTTAAAAAAAAGGATATCTGTGATACGTTTATTATTATTTTATAAATTTAAATATTGAATGATTATTTTCATTGTAAGCAAATACCGGAAAATCTGTTGCAGCAGCATCCCAGAATGTACAGAGGGTGACCAAACTATTATACTCAAATTTTTCTGTATTTTTATTGGTTATTTATTGTTGTTACATAGTTTTATTATTTGAACACATTTTACTGTTTGTTCAAAAGTTAAAGTTAATTTTGTCAAAACACTTTACTTCTTGTTTTTTTTTTTTTTTTTTTTTTTTTTCTAATACTTTACTTTAATAAGACAGGCTCCAATGGCAGTGTCCGTTAAAATTTCAGGTTACAAGCTTCTTCTTGTGAGTGTTATTCTTTAAAAAAAATAAATGATTTTACATATAACTAGTGGCAACCGCACGGCTTTGCCCGTAGTAGAAAATTAAAAGGTCATTTGGTCCGCCTGTATGTTTCCAAATAATGGATAATGAATTTTTCGCCAATTTGCTGTGCTTGCCCAGTTACGGTTCCACGTAATGATAATTTGGTAATTTACTCGCCACGTTGTGATAATTTCCTCGAAAAAATTTCCATTAAATTGGAATAGAAAAAAAACACAATCGAATTTCCAAAAAATCGCTTCGAGGTGCACACCCCCATGCTATAAACTAATTTTGTGCCGAATTTCATGAAAATCGGCCGAACGGTCTAGGCGCTATGCGAGACACGGAGATCCTGACAGGCAGACAGAGATCCGGACAGAGATCCAGACAGAGAGACTTTCAGCTTTATTTTTAGTAAAGAAAAGTTACTAGGTAACTCAAGTAGCCATTTCGTGCATTGATACCGCATCGAAGCCGAGATAGCAGCAAAAGGCAAAGTTACTAAATATTAAAAAATTACTTTTTACTATTTAAAATTAGATTAGAAGGTACAAGTACTTTACGTTTAATATGTTTCATTGATATATTTTAAACAAACTGTAAAATGTATTCAAATAATAAAACTATGTGACAAGATTAAAAAACAATAAAAATACAGAAGAGTTCGTTTGAGTATAATGATTTGGCTCCCTTCTGTAGTTTCGCCCGTAATTTAGGGACATCAGTCGATAATAACCACAACAAAGTTGAAGCAAAACGAGCTGATGTGTGCATCACATGACTTCCTTTTACTCCAATTTAATGTCATTTCCCCATTATTCGCTATTTTAATGTGATTCAATATTTATTCTCTAAATATCACCAACAATGGCCAAATTGAAACCAAAAAAAAAAAAAAAAAAACTCCGCCAAATTTGTCGCCAAGTTGGCGACAAAACTTGGCGACCAACTGGCGATATATCGCCAAGTGTCCGACAAATTATAACGCCACTTGAGTTTACATCGAAATTAACAATGATTTCCCCCCAAAAAGGTGCAAAAGACCCCCTTAGGAACATCCGAAAGCAACCAAAAGGGGAGGTGCACAACTAGACCCCACTACGAGTCTATGTACCAAATTTCAACTTTCTAGGACATACCATTTTTGAGTTATGCGAGATACATACGCACATACGCACATACGCACATACGCACATACATACAGACGTCACGAGAAAAGTCGTTGTAATTACCTCGGTGATGGTCAAAATGGATATTTCGCGTGTCTATACATTCTTAGGCACTTTTCCGCATGTGGTCGAATCGAAAAAAAAAACTCAACATTCATTTGGGGGGGTGAGCAAAATGGAAATTAAGGGCGATTTTTGAGTGAAAATTTTTTCGCGAATACAATACTTCCTTTTTTGTAAAAGGAAGTAAAAAGTAGTGGGGTCTAGTTGTGCACCTCCCCTTTTGGTTGCTTTCGGATGTTCCTAAGGGGGTCTTTTGCACCTTTTTGGGGGGAAATCATTGTTAATTTCGATGTAAACTCAAGTGGCGTTATAATTTGTCGGACACTTGGCGATATATCGCCAGTCTTTTGGTCGCCAAGTTTTGTCGCCAACTTGGCGACAAATTTGGCGGAGTTTTTTTTTTTTTTTTGGTTTCAATTTGGCCATTGTTGGTGATATTTAGAGAATAAATATTGAATCACATTAAAATAGCGAATAATGGGGAAATGACATTAAATTGGAGTAAAAGGAAGTCATGTGATGCACACATCAGCTCGTTGTAAAAGGAAGTAAAAATCTCATAAAGAGACTGCGTATATCTAAAACTGATACCTAAAAAAATTTCTGCCCACCAGCTGGAGGTCCGCAAACACGGTACGGCTCGCCTCGAAATATGAAGATACAAGCTTTGGTATAAAACTACAAGTAACCGCCCCATAACCGGAACAAAGGCAGAACTACAAGGAAATACCGAAAAGCTTCTTACAACATCCTGAGACTGCAGTCTTGTTCTTGTGCAAATCATACTAGAATACCCACAACAAAGCTGAAAGCAAAAACCTTATTACAGAATCTGGGTATATCTTCAAACTGATAGCTAAATATATTTCACTACGCTAACTACCTGTTTTCAGCTACCAAAGTGAAGATATTTTCAATTTCAAAATGACATTTTCTGTTCTTAAGCTTTGTTAGATCTATTCCGACTAATGAGTCGAAAACACGAGCTAAACAGATGCCTCCAGATGCTGTAAAAAGTTTCTTGGTATTTGCTAGATGTTCTGTCTTAGCTCCAGCGGTGAGGTGGTTACTTGTGGATTATGTTTTTGCTCCGTTCAAAACTGTTTTGCAAAAGTTGATAGATTTTTACAATAAATGTGGTTTTATTTATAACAGAATTACACTTTTTGTGGACAATAAGAGCGAATTCTTGAGATTTTTTTTTTTTTTAAATCCTCTTATTCCTTTAGAAAAAAAAATTAAATATAACGTAAGTATAAACGACAGATATCTTAGTAAATTAAAACTATCTTTATACGGTTATTTACTTTGATTTTACTCAGCTCGACGGGGACACATTAAGATGGTTCGAAAATACCGTTTTTTTTTTTATTTCTGAATTGCGTTACCTCTCAAAAGTTGTAGTTTAGTATCCTCAATAGGGGGAGGGGTTAATTAGCCACTTTCAGTTCGCGCATAAAGCTGAAAGTTTAAAAAAAATTACTAAAAATTTATTTTTTCAAAAAAAATAAATTTATTTTCATACTTTTATTTACATATATATATATTTACAGCAACAGAGATCAATTGTCCGTATATAGCGTAGTTTGAACCTAAATAAAATATATTATAGCTTTTACATAAGATCTTTCGTTTGCATATGGGTCATTCTTCAAAAAGTGTATCTTTTCTGTCACACGCCTTTTACTGTAAAAACTTTAAACAATTCATTTAACAGTGCTTTTTAATTTCATCAAAAATGTATCTATTTGAACCAACCAACTATTTTTTAATAATAATTTTTATTTTAATATATTTTTGGTTCACAACATGTGAATTCTCACCTCCATGGCATGTCACACACCTGGTGTGACTGTTTATGTTGCTTAATAACTTGTTTAATTAAAATAATAAACTTATTTATTTATTATTCCTTTCACAAGTGTCTCAAATACTAATTGTTTAAGTATGTTTAATTGTTTGATATTGTGTTTTAGTTCGTTTTAGTAGGAAAAGGAATCATGTCACACAATAAATTCTCACCTCCGTTACCTAAACACAAAAAACCATTTCTCATTAACACGTGGGAGTAATGACATCACATTTTATTTTCCATGATACATGGGAGTCAACTTGTTTATTTTCAGCCAAAGAGAAGTTGTGAGATTTTTGTCGAAAAACAAGAAGATAGATTTTGTTTGGAAAATAAAGTGTGGTTAATGTGAACTCTTACCTCCGTGAACTTAAATTTCAAGGATGTAAATTAATGTAAAAAAAAGAAGTGAACATGTTTTCATATGTTTATTATGTGCAGATTGTAGCAAAGAAGTAAAGAAAATATTTCCCAGAAAAATGTATCCAATAGGCCTATTTTAATGGAAAATTCCTCACCTTACCAATGTCATTATTTCTGAGGTGAAAATAAATGATGTAGAGGAAATACATCATTGGTCTCGATTTTTAAATATTAAAAGTTTTTTTTTTCTTTTAATTTCCGTGAACAAGGCTTTTTTTCTCAATGAGTAAAATAATTGGAACTTAGCTGGGCCATTGTTTATGGTTACTTCTAGTAGGTAACACTTTCATGTAAGGATAAAAAAAGAAAACAAAAGGTTTTGAAATTGAAAAATATTTGCGTTCAAAAGTTACATTTTCTGCAGAATGACCCGTATACGCCTTAAATTGGGCTAAAATCTCTTGAAATTAGAAGTCCAATTTAAGGTGTATGCGCAAGCTAAAAATCCTTTGTATAGCTGAAAAATATTTTTAAGGTTCAAGCTACGCTATGTACTGACAATTTATAGCTGCTGCGTTTTGGAAAATACAAAAACTAATTTTATTATTTTCTGAAAATTTCAATTTTTTACATATGTTTTTCAAATTTTCAGCCTCATGCGCAAACTGAAGATGTCAACTTAAAATTTTTTCATAATTTTTCTCCACTTGAGGATGCCAACTACAACTTTTGAGAGGTAACGCAATTCCTGAGTTTTAAAAAAAATGATTTTATACGAACCACCCTAGTACACATATGAGGGAAAATCATTAAAAAAACTTCCAAAAATTCGAACGGACAATCTTTGAACAAAAAACTCATGAAAAGAAATCAACATCACAGTTAGTTATTGCTATTCTTTTGCCATTTGAATAGCAATAATAATTGTAATTGAAACCTTTGCCTTTTTGCTAATAGAATTCTCTATTTTATTTTACTTTTAACTGCAAGCTAAACATTGATTATTACTTGCACTAATAAGATCACTATTAAAAGGACGACCAAAAAATGCATGATAATACTTTTCAAATTTGTATTCTTATTAACTACTTATTTTTGGCTTTTCGACGCTTAGAACTAAACTTTTCCGTAGAGAAAATTTTCGCAAATGCAAATTAGCAAAAAAGTGGATTAAATTTCAAGAACTCAAATAAAAATTAATATTAAAATAATTCGTGATTAATTTTTATGAAAAGCACTGCGCTAATTAATCCGCTTTAATGAATTACTTTATTTTACTATTTTCTTTCCTTATTACCACCGAAGGGAAAAAACGATGATGAAATTCTATCATGGGAATTCCATTGTGGAGTTTTTATATTAGTAAAAGCAGAAAATATTTCCTTAATTATTAGAGGACCGAAAATTTCAAAATTGATTAAATTTAAGGATTTTTTTTATCTTAATAGTGTTTTATATATTTTCTTAATCCATTCACACATGGTTGTAACCTTAGAGCAGGTATCATTTTATTTCCTCCTAATGGTTATAATAAGCTGTTTAACAAAATGTTTAAAAACAAAACTCTTAATTTGCTTGCCAAACGTTGTCAAAATCAATATCATTGAAATTTAATATTCAAAGCAGCTTAATTTTGAAACAATGCACTCTATTGATTAAGACTAAAAGTTACATTAAAAGGAAAAAATTTGTTTGAATTTTTAAGTTCCTGAATTCAAAATATGTTTTTCGCAATCACGAATTGCGATAAGACCCTACTCGTTGGTTTTTTTTTATTTCTACTAATGGCTTTTATCGCAAACATAGTTAAAATTCAGGACGTCAAAACTCAAATGAATGCCAGGGACTGGATGCTGGATGCTATGTGCTGGATGCTGGATGTTGTGTGCTGGATACTGTTTTCACGCAAAAAGAATTCGGTTATGTCGAGAAGGGCTTCTTCTTAATCTTTATCTTTACTAATAATAAAGCTGAAAGTCTGTCTGGATCTCTGTCTGTCTGTCTGGATGTAGGAATATCTGTCGCGCATACGCCTAGACCGTTCGGCCGATTTTCATGAAATTTGGCACAAAGTTAGTTTTTAGCGTGGGGTAGTGCACCTTGAAGCAATTTTTCGAAAATTCGATTTTGTTCTTTTTCTATTCCAATTTTAAGAGAATTTTACCTAGAAAATTATCATAACGTGGAATAGTAAATTACGGAGTTATCATAACGTGAAACCGTAACATGGGCGAGCAAATAAACTTAGCTAATTGGTGAGAAATTCATCATACATTATTTGTAAATATACAGGCGAACCAAATGACCTTTTAATTTTCTACTACGGGCAAAGTCGTGCGAGTATCACTAGTTATAAATAATTCGATTCTGAGGCACATGGACGCCACCACATAGGGGAAGGGACCGGAGGGCCGTGGAACAAAGGATATGGAAGCCACCACCGAGGAGGAGGGACATGCTCGCACATAAGGAGGTTGCATTATAAGCAAAGGAAAATAAAATCAAAGGACATCAACTACTGTCAAGTGAAAACAATAAATAATCGTGACTTCTCAAAGACAAACAAACCTAATAAACAAACTATGCCCGTTAAATATATAAATTTGGATTTCTCAGACGGTCTATGTAACTGTTGGATATGCTTTGTCTTGATGTATTTTTGATTCTTCTCTCTTGCATTCGTTTCTTATTTTCGTAACAACGAGGTGATGCTGCATTATTAATGTTCTTAGACTGTTTTTGCAGAAAAAAAAGGCAACAGCAGTATCAGCAACAAATTCACAAACCATTCCATATGAGAGATGCTGCACAAGAATTTGGAGAAATTGCGAGAATTTCCAAAACCTCAATGTTGAACTTTCGCACTTTAATATTGTTTTAACGAATCATTTAGCATTCCATGTCAGCTTCCCATTACATTCCTATATAGACAGCACCAAAGCCTTCAAGATTTACTAACCATTGTACTTCGATGCTGAAGGGGAAATGAAACTCATAACTCGTATCGAAAACGCTAAACCAGACTCCTCTTTCTAGACTCGGAAATTGGCTTTTTTTAGTTAGGCTTTCCAGACGTCCCGGTTTGACCGGGACAGTCCCGTTTTTCAAACAACATCCCGGTGTCCCGGCCGGTTTACTTCACGTGCCGGAAAAGATAAATTTTGTTATAAATGGCCAAAAGGGTTTAAAAACAATTAACCGTGAAAACTTTTTTAGGATAATTACTTTATCATTTATAACATTGACTTGCAAAATTAATACCAGATTAGCTATTGAGGATTTTTACAAGATTAAAACCAAAAAAAGAAAAAAAAACTGCATAAAAAAATTCCTTTTATTCATCGTTCAAAGGTTGTTTTTTTCTCCCTAACTAAAATAAATTGTAAACATTTTCATCTCGGAAGTGAAATGTTCCAATTTTATCTACTTATATCATTTTTACTACCCCTGTTTTAGGTTCATTATTATTAATTATTTATTCATAGCATCGATAGTAAACTGCCCTATAAAACGATCAAAAAACCATCCAGGGTTGTGTACAGATTTGAATGCTAGCGACGCTAGGGGAGGGGAGAGCATTCCGGTGTCCCGGCTGAACATTTTAGAAATCTGGTAAGTCAACTTTTAGTTAGTAGAAAATTTCTCTTGTAGTCCAGTAAAATTAGCCAAAAAAAATAGTGTTACTTGGACAAAATTAGAATTCAAGGTTTTTCTTCACAGAAAGTTTTGTTGTTTTCCAAAATGATACCTGAAAATCCCTGGACTTTCTACTGTACGATTCCATTTTTTTTGGAAGGGGGGGGAGGAGATGGGATTTCAACTTTGCAATCTAGGAAAGATGGGTATCATTACTAACGTTCAGTCAAATAGGATAAGAATTAACCTCGTAAGATAAGTATTTTAGCAGTTATAAATGATTTTATTTTATGCATGAAAATGCCAAAATGCTCAATTGTTCAGATATTTTTCCAGTATCACAAAACTTCAGAACGATCTATTTTTTTCTCCAGTAACATTTAAGAAAAAAACCACGAGCTATCAAATTACCCACTCTTAAAAGTCGAAATCATAGGTTTTCTTCCTTTAGTGTAATGTGTCAAAAGAGGGGTGAAGAAGAGGGCAGAGCGAAGTCCAAGTAAAAGTTGTGAGTGAAGATCTGAAGAGGAAAACATCTGCGTTAGGGGTGAATGAATAATGTGTATGTGCAGTGTTTCAGAGAGAGTATAAAAGAAAGGTATCTTGATTGTTTGGTCTTGAGGAATAGTGCCCCTATTCCTCCCCGTAACCAGTTCCAGAATAGGGGGAACCCCGCAATCGTTATAATCAAATCTATTTGAAGTCCATTTTTTTCATTGGAGCCACCAGGAGTTCCAAAAATATTAAACTGCCACGATGCTCTAAAAATTGGTGCAACCATGAAAAATAAATCGGGGTAAATTTTTAATGATTTGAAATATTCTCGTCTACAGAGTTCTTCCTCTGCAAACTGTGAATAGTCACATAATATTCCACAATGTTACTGTGCCTATTGACCCATTGTTGTTTTTCAAACGAATATATGTATTAAAAAGATCCAATGTGGGGCTTCGTAACTTCTTGAATTTTGAGCTAGCTCCATATTTCTCGGCTCTTTTTGATGAAATCAGGCCGAGAAAAACGAAGAAGTCATTTTTGTTTACGAGTTTTAACTCATTAGATACAAATCCTGATTTTTAAAGCGCGCATTATATTGTTGATAGTGTTTTCTCTTCATAGAGTAGTATGGCATCAAAACGATACGTTTAAGTTAATATGTGAGAAGTGCATAAAATACATGGCAAAAAACTTTTGGTCAAAATAGTGTCATCGTGTTTGATGGTTATGTTGACTCGCATAGAAATTTTAAAGTCGCTGAACAATTTCGGCGATGCTGCAAAACAGCTTCAACAGAGATTATTTTTCATGAAACAATGACAGCAACCTTGTGTCAAGGAAAATTTTTCAAAACGCACAAAATAAAAATTTGTTAATTCCTTTTCTCGCAAACCGATTTAAAACAATAAGTATACCTTTAAAGAAAGATAAAGATTATTCTGATGCACTCATTGCTGATGCAGCGCTAACAATTGCACAAACTATTGTGGGGCTCAGAGAAGTTGAGCTCCGACTCTGACAATATTTACCTCTGTTTCGGTAAATAGGGAGGGGTAATTGGAACTAAGTTGAGAAACTTTCTTAGTAATTTTTCAAAAGTATTCCAACTAAAATCCGAGCCAATAACAAGTCACTAAACTCCCCAAAACAGATAAACATAGTCAAGGTCACAGCTCAACTAACCAGAGCTTCACTATAACTATAATGCTACAGTTATTGTGGGTGAGGATAGTGACATCCTAGTAGTCCTAACAGCTAGAACTGCTCTCAAAAAAGGAAATATTTTTTCTCGAGTCAGGAAAAGTAAGTTTAAGCTTCACTCATCCAGTTTGGGAGGCACATTGAAAATGTCTATTTTATTCTTTTATACCTTTTCTGGCTGCGATGAAACTTCTTCATTCCAGAAAATCAGCAGTCATGAAATTGCTTGGAAAACGTACGGACTTGCAAGACGCTATGCAAGTATTTTATGAGAACAATGTTTCGTATGTACGCAGATAGAAAAAAAATGGCATAAAATGCTCTACAGGACTTTATGATGCACTACCAAAGAGACTTCCTTAGATAACTGTCAGTATCTTCGCTTTACTAAATCATTTACAAATAAAGCGGCAAATTTAATTTCACTACTCCTTACTTCAAATACTGCTCAACAACATTCATTTGGTGCTTATTATCATGTACAGACATGACTTGGCAACGACATGAACCCTAAGGAATGGGATTGAACTGTGAAAGACAATATGCTAAATCCAGCAAGAACAACCCAATGTCCCGCTCTATTTTAAACATTTTCTTTACATGCAGCAAAACTTGTGTCAGTACGCATGGTTGTCGAAAGTTAGAGCTTCATTGCTCTCAAACCCGTGGACACTGCCATCGGCAATCCTGCCCTAATGCTGTTCCAATGAATATAACCTCTGGAAAAGTTCATATAAGTGGGACAGAACAAAAAGAAAAGACAGATCTGCAAAAAATTGACCTCTATCTATGATTATCAACAAATATAAAGGTACATGTTTTCATTTTTAATTACAAATCATTTCACTGAGAAATTAATTTTTAATTGCTTGTTTAACGGGATGTTTTTTATGAATTTATGATGATTCTTTCGTAATGTAACAATTTAATATTATTCTTATTTTCAACAATGCTTTACATTTACAATGAAACAGACTTTTCATATTCTATTTTAAAAAAATGATCGTTTTATGCAAAAAGGTCTTTAAATGTTTGAAACATGTGTTAGGTTATAGTTTCATTCTATTTAATCGTAAAAAAAAATCGAGAAAAACGAAGCTACTTGCCCATATGCTTCACTTCAAATCCCTCCCGAAAAAGAGGGATGCGTGCAACAAAAACTAGTCTGTTTTAAGATATCATTTAAGAAGATAGAACAAACTTTCGAGTGAAACAAAATCTAAGCTGTTATTTTTTTTTTTTAAGAAAACTTCTAAAGTTACAATGAAACATGTATTTCCTAAGCTGTTTGAAAACTTGGTTTTTATGTAAAAACGCTTGAAATATCTGTAATACCTATTTGGTTATGGTTTTACTCGACTTTTGTTAAAAGAATACATTAGGAATAAAATATCTGCAATATCTATTTGGTTATGGTTTTACTCGACTTTTGTTAAAAGAATACATTAGGAATAAACATTTTCTTTACATGTAGCAAAACTTGTGGTAATAGGCATGGTACAATACCCCATTTTCCTAGATAGCAAAGTTGAAATCCCCCCCACCCCCGCTTCTCCCCCCAAGAGGGGAGGATGCGTGAAACAAAAAGTAGTTGATGAGTAATAGTAGTTGATTAGTTAGATGACGTTGAGGAAGATGTATCAGCTTTTTGTGAAGAAATACTTTGGGTTCAAATGTTTTCCAAGTATGATAAAATGCTAATTTTACAGGAATATAGACTATTTGAGCGTATACAGTTTAAGCATTTAGTTGAACTGAATATGTAACTTCATGAGGCATTGTACAAATTGTGCATTCTTCTAGTTAAAATAAAACGTCTGTTTTTTTTTTTTTTTTTTTCTAAATACAATAATTGTCAAGAAAAAATCAATTATATCACACAAACAGGAAAGCAAACTTTTCGAAAAAAATCGTAGTAGTACTGTAAATTATAAAAACAAAAACTTTTGAAATCACAACAAATATGTCGAAAACCATTAATGACTCCATATCATATGGTTAGTTAGTAAATTTGTCGTCGTATGCTAGCAAAATTTTCAAGACTTTTTTTTTCTTAATTGATGAGTGATTTAGAGTTAAGTGTTTTTTCGTTTATATTTGTTAATTAAAACTCTTGGAACACTTCGGTAATTATGTTTCAAAAACATTTATTCAATTTTTCAAATAAAACTGCCTGCGAAGCATATTACAACCTATTAATTATGTTCAACGTGAAAGAAAATGAATAGCAAACTGATGCAAAGATGGAGATTTTCAATAAACAACTCATAAACTTATGGCTGAAGTAAATGGAAGTTTTAATTAAAATGATTTAATATTTGAGTAATTCCGCTTCAAGCAAAAAAATAAATAAATAAAATGTCGTTGTGTATAAAAAATGCTAAGTTAAAAAATAGATTTCAATAATTGCTGCCATTAGCACATTAAGATAATTACTTTTCCCTAATCTTAAAGAGCATAGAAATTAAAAGAGAGGGATTTCGGTTGCAATCTCTCTAAACATTAGTGATTTATGTTTATTTCACGAAGCACCTCAAAAATTATAAAATATTGTTGACCCAGTTGACCAAATTAACAACTACGGCTCTCCATCGGTTGACTCTCATTAGCTTGAAGTTATTTTCAACATAGTCCAACCATCATGTGGTCCTCTACGTCTACTCCCTTCAATTTTCAAGTGAGTTACTTTTTGGATAGAGAAAGTATCAGCGTATCTATACAGATGGCCTATCCAACATAACAAGTAATTCTTTTACAGCTCTTACTATATAAGTCCCTCCAAATTTGCCATATGTTTTGTAAATTTCATGGTTGTACAGAATTATCCAAACATTGTTCTCTTAAATAGGTCCATAAATTTTCCTCATTACATTTCTTTCAAAAATTAGCAACTTTTTCTCCTATGCTTTTTTTTAGGGTCCATGCATAGTTAGTAGCAGAAAAATGCATAAATGCAGGAAAATAAAAACATTGCTTTTGATTGATAGCTAAAGTAAAAATATATTCTAACTTGAGACAATGTAGCGCATACGCAATAACACTCATACCCTCTTGAATTGATGTTTAAAAATGCGACAAGACCATAGTACAACTTATGAAACAAATATCTTTGTCCCGGAAACTAAATTCATAACCAACAACGTCAAAAAAGTAAACATTTGAGAGAAAATTGTAGGCACGTGTTTTGAGATTACGAAGAAATGCTTTGTCAATACAAACAGACGTGATCTTGTGGGTGTAAGTGCTTTTGGGGATGTTCTTAAATCCATGAGCTCACATATTTTTGCAGTAAAAAGAGGCTCCTTACAACCTGAAAAAGGTGTCTGACATTTTTCTTTTGAAAATAAGTGCTCTTTTAACGCTGTTGATTGTACTTTTAATAACTTTTCAGCTTGCTAAATGTTAGTTAGGACAAAGAGATCCATGGACTGCCAAAGAGTTAATAAAATAATAATTAGCTCCAATTTCAATAAACCATGAGGTTCATTTTTATATATACTGTTGGTAAAACTATCTTTAAGGAATGGATGAAAAGTTCTAAAAAGTAGTTATGTTAGTAATAACAAAAATGTAAGAATACTGTTTCATTTTTATTATAGCTTTCTCGAGCAATCACGAACTGCTTATTATCCTTGCTTGAACAAAGTTGATGTTGCTCTGATTTTTCAGATTATTAAGGTGACGGTTGGATTTAATATTTATTTAGAGAGCGAAACTTTCGTTGTCATAGTTTCAAATCTTCTGCGGTTTGGTTTTATCCACATTTTTTTCAGGGCTTAACTAAGCAGACTTCACATTAAAAGGGTTTTTTGTATAAAATTAGGTTTTTATCAGAAAAAACAACCACAAAGATGAACTTAAACATCAAAACTTCATCTAAATACAAAATTTCCAAATTATTAATTTCCATCATTTAAGATTGATAAGAAACAGGAATACATAATGTTATTCACTGTAAATAATCTATAAGATAAATGTACTGGTGGATATCGGCCATAAGATAGTTATCTTTATAATCGCATCCCAATCATCTGTTTTTATGGATATGCGACGGAAGGGTGCAAATTTATTTCAATTCCATTCCTTTTGTAGAAACAAAAAAAAAAAAAAAAACAACAAGTAGGTTTTGAATTTAAAAGTCAAAATTCAATTTTTTTTTTTTTTTTTTGCAATGCAACAAACAATAACGATAAAAGATGTAACACTGATTATAATTCAAAAAGTATGGGAATATGGAGCAAAGTGAAATAGTTAAGATAACTTACCTTCTTTAAAATGAACTAACTATAAATTTGTTTTGAAAATGGCCAGAGAAAGAACAATGCATTTCATGATAAACATCATTGAAGCATTCTTTTTTTTTTTTTTTTTTGAGCAATCACGATTGCTTATTGTTCTCATTTGACTGTTTTGATGTCCTTTGATTTTATTTTCCCACCGCCACCCTCTGCAGCATCACCGTCGACCGGGTCCTCACGATGCTGCTCCTATAGCGAAAGCCGTCTCCAGGTTGCATCCATGTCCTACACACACGCGCATACATACACAACTACACACACGCACACAGACACACACTTACACACACAAACACATACATACACCTACACACACATACACATACACTCACGCATACATACAGACACCTACGCATCCACATACACACATACATACACACATACATACACACAACTACTCACACATTCATGCATACATACAGTCACCTACACGTACGTACACACACACACACACAATAAACATACACACAACTACCCACACACTTATGCCAGCACACAAACACACATGCCTACACACATAACCTCTACACACAAACACGCATACCCCCACACACAAACACACAAGCCTACATACACACACTCGTTGCATCCATGTCCTACACACACGCGCATACATACACAACTACACACACACACGCACACATACACACACACACGCACACAGACACACACTTACACACACAAACACATACATACACCTACACACGCATACACATACACTCACGCATACATACAGACACATAAACATAAAACATAATTTGAAACACGAAAAAGCGAAAAACATAATTTGAATCAAGATGTCAATTTTTTTTTTTTTTTGGTAGAAAATTTGTACTTTCAAAATAAAGTGAAAATTTTCTGCTGCTTTTTTATTTAGAGTGAAGTGAATTATTTTTTTTCTAATGTATTGTTTTTTTAAATACATTTCATTGATTTGATTATTAAAAATGTATTTTATCAAATGAATGAATAAATAAATGAATTAATAACAAAACAATAAATATACAAATGAGAAAAATAATCCAGTGAATAAATAGGAAAATATGTGAATGGGTGAAGAAAAAAGTAAATTATTAAATGCAGAAATATAAATGAATTAATTAATAAATGAACGCATAAGTGATTTGTAAATTGTGTGAATAAGTAAAAAAATGAACTTTTTTACTTTGCTACGCATGCACTTGACTAGTTGAACAATGCGTTTACAATGCTCATAAGTATAATTTTAAATATATAAATACTGCACCGAATATTAGTCTATCTTAAAAGACCTTTATCGCTTCATAGTAGAGATGCACCGAATACCATTTTGCCGAATACCGAATGTTCGGTTAAAATTCTAAGCGAATATTCGGCTACTGAATATCTGATGAAAATCATTAATATGTGGATGGTGTATTTTACGCCAATGTAAAGAAGAAAATGTTTTTTTTTCTACTTTGCGTACTTTGTTAAGTGTAAGTGCATTTCCATTTTCCCAGAATCTTGTAGATCACCTAATGCTCTTGCGCCTTTATTGCTCTCATCAAACATTGATTTCAATGATTGATTTAATTAACTGTTTTTGAACAATATTTTATGTTTCATATAGTGTACTGCAAGATTTAATATCCATGTGTTTCCCTCAAGCATTATTAATCACATTTTTAAGAATTTGTGAAATATGATGATTTTTTTTTTTTTTTTTTTTTTTGCTACATTTTTTCCTTCAAAATTAGCCGTTTATTTACTTTACATATTAAAGAACAAAACTTTTTATTGTGGGTTACAGTTTCGTATTTAAATGAGTTAGTAATACCAAGGTTAATGCAATGTGTTATAAGATTTAAGCAACAAAACATGAAAGCAACAAATTTGAATTTAACATCGAAGTGTTTTCTCTTACGTTAAAACTACTTTGAATGTGATAATATTAGATATACTATGGCATTATACTATAATTTTCATTCATTTTATCAAAAATATGTGTTTGTTTACCAAGTGACTAATATTTAAATATGTTTACTATTCGGTTGACGAATACTAAAGTATTCGACCGAACCGAATAGTCGGTTTGTCTGCCGAATATGCAGTATACCGAATACCAACTGAACTTTCGGGGCATCTCTAATATAACAAAAATATTTTTTGACTTAAACAAAATATTACAGTATGAGTATCAATTTTTAAAAATTGTTTGTAATATATTATGCTTTGATCTTTAGAGGTAACTTTTCCTCACTGTAATAGGCGACATACGTTAGACTGTATGTGTTACCACATAGTTAAAATATTATCAGATAGGTGGCGTTAAAAAAGTAAATATTTCACCATTTCACTTTGCCCCTCATTACCCTAGTTCTTTAACTGAAATAAGTACTGATGCAACCCTTTTCATAGCTATATTAAATTAGTGTTATTATGTATTTTAAGTTTTATTATGTCAGAATATATTTCGAGTCTGCTTTCCTTCAGTGTTTTTAACTTCTCACTCCTTTCAATGATATTGCGCCTCTTTAAGTGCTACCCTACAGGCTAAGAAACACTGAGCAACATTAATATTACTTGGTTGAGGTAAATTACATGCATTAACTTTACTTTAAAATTAAGGAAATATATTAACGTTTCTACGAAAGAAGAACCTGTTAAAATATTTAGAAATGTCGACTCAAAGTCAAAACATTAATCATTGCAACACTTATTTCCGCAATAATAGAAGCAATTAGTTTAGTCAGTAACAGCTATTCATGATGTAACCAAATTATATCTTTAACAACGGTAATGATGGATCAACAATTACAAATTAGCACTGCATTACACTTTCAAATGTAAAACGCCGATTGATTAAAATGTATATAAATGAGATTTTATGCCTATTTTGAGGTGAATTTAAATTCGTTATTTATCAGTCTGTTAATGTAGTTTACTAGAAACATGCTTTTATACTTTCCTTGTTATTAAAAATCGAGCTATGTTCTAAAATACATAATTTATCTAAATTTGCTTACGCAAAGAATTAAATATTTACAGTATAAAATATTTCACGTTTGTTTAAAACTGTTTTTAAGTTCATCAATTACATTTAAACTTTATTATATTTACTTCCTCAGTTTAAAATATGTATTCAAATATTTTTTAATATATAATGTTTAAAAACCTCCTTATTTACTTCAAAGAAAATAAAAAAGTCAAAGAAAGAAATTATTAGCTTCAACAGCTTCCTCTCCCCCAGAAATATATGCTTCTTTAAAATGTCATTGTTGTTCATTACAATTTTTTTTCAGTGCAAATAAATAAGCATTTATTTTAGGAATAAAAGTCTGCATCATTAAAAACCTGATTTGTATTTATTTATTTATGTATTTTTACTTATTTTTATTATTTATTTATTTATTTTATATTTGTTTATTTTGACATCGTTTTTAAAAAGAAAAAATAATTAAGTTTACTTTTTCTCATTTGTATATGTTGTTAATATTTTCGTATAATATTTTATTGTACTTAAACTTCAGAATGAGAAAGTTGTTTTCAAAAACGGAATTTGAATTGCATTGTAAAATCAGTCCATGCCAAGTACTTGTTCAACTACTGGTAGGTAGTTCTAATATTCAAAATAACATATTTAGACATTTTTCTCAAAAATGTTATACTTCTATGAATATTTTCCATGGAAAAAGAGTGAAGGGATCCCCATACTTATAGAAATTGAAATAAATACAACACGAAAGTAATTTTTTATAGTTTTTAATGCATCTTTTATAAATCCCTGTTTCCCCCTCCAAGATGATTAGTTTCGTATAAATCAATGCAGTGGAAACCTTGATCAGAAAAAAAAAGTTTGTTCTTCGCGTTTTCCAATGATTCAAAAATTCTTTTGAATAGACATATTTTTGAATGATTTTTAACATTCATTTATTGAATGGAATTGTTGTTAAATATGTTAATAATCAGAGGAGTTAGTTAAATACGTTGTAGAATTGATGTATATATGCTTTCGTGAATGACAGAAATTGGAGAATGTCAACACTTACTGATGATTCACCGGAAATATTCGCTCTTTCACCAATATTTTGCTCTGCAATTATTGACATTAACCGGCGACTATCGACATTTACCAGGCTTCGAACTTTTACAGTAACATATGTACTAGAATCAGAACCGACATTTCGACATTTTCCAGGGAGGGACAAAGCGTATATATTCAATGTCAATAATGTAAAAAAAAAAAAAAAAAGAAAGAAAGAAAAAAGCCCACTTTCTGCAAATACATCATTTTCTCAATGTCCGGGAACTGGCAATTTCCCCTCCGAAGCATCCTAAATGACGTGCCTGATTGGATAGTTTCAAACATACTAGCAGACAAACCATGAGATGTTAAATCACATGCAACAGGTGATACGAAAATTTTCTGACTAGTTTAAATACGTTTACCTCTTTCGTAATAACTGATTGAATAATGTGTATATGTTAATGAAGTTTCTTTAAATGTAAAACATACCTTTAATATTCTATTTTTCAAATATATGTATCAAATTGTCCCGCAATTCTAACGTACAATTCAAATTTTTGTAAAGAGAAAAATTATTTGTGACTTAAAATTACCTTCGTTTGCGTTATAAGCCCTCCGGAAATGATTAGCAGCAAAAAGCACATTTAAACAGTTCAATACACCGACTGTCAAATAGAGGATTATTTGCATCCTCTCCGCTCATCCCAGAACTTGTGACCGTCTGGTAAGAAAGCATTTTCGGTTCTGGCAGCAAAGAGCTGTTGACTAGCGCGGGAAACACATGCTCTTTGGGTATCCATAGCAACCTCCGTGACGTCACATTACTGATAGAATATAAATGCATTCTCGACTTTTAGACAACGCTGAGAAACAAAAACATTTTTCTAGCTCAGAAAACTTGGCTAGTCACTAAAGTAAACAGAGGTTTTTTTTTTTTTTTTTTTTTTTTTTTTTTTAATGGTGGTTTTAAATTTGCCGTGCATTCACAAGTTTGTTTGATTTGGAATTTATGAGAACTAAATAAAAAGAATTCTGTGGGCTTCTTAGGGAGGTTTACACAGCCTCAGGTGCACTGAGACATTTATTAAAATTCAGATTTAGTTTTCATGTTCGATGTTTTTTTTTTTATGTATTCAGATGACGAAGATGAAATAAAAGGATTTGAAAAGTTTTTCGGAAGTAAAATATTTTGCCCTAAAACTTATTTTGTATTCAGCATTATTTTTTTTTTTTTGAAAGAAAGTTAAAAAGAGATTAAATATTTTATTTTACTTTATTTAAAAAAAAAATGTCTTTCAAAAATAAAAGAAAAGAAAAGACTCACAAAGTGCTCTTCTTTTTTAAGACCCCCTTCCAGATTTATATCTGATACTAAACATAAAAGAATACAATTTTCTTCAAATCTTCAAGCTTAAAAAAAATATGTTTTTCTAATATTCTAACAATTTATACATGAAGCAGTGAACGATATAAACTATTTGCAGGCAGAAGAAATGAAAAATTGCAGAAAAAAAAAGATCAAAAGATGCTTAACGTGTACTTAATCATAAGAAAATTTACCTTTATATTAAAGTTTATTTTATTTTATTTCATTTTATTTCTAAAATGAACCTGAAATTTTCTGTAGTAACGGTATCATGCATTTTCTTTTCAATTAAACAAGAATAGAATTCTTTGAAAAGAGAAAGGAAAGTAAAACTTACTTCAAATAAAAAAAAAACTATAACATTGAAAAAAATTTCAACAAAGTAAGTGTTTATGAGATAAATAAATTTAAAAGCAACACACAATAAATCTTTCAAATACATCCTTTTCATTTATCTTAGAAAATAATGGGAAAAGCACTCATACTGATGACTATTTGGAATAGCTTCTTGGCTTTGAACCAGGAAAGTCTGCAGCTTCTTAAACTTACCAATGCGCATTGCGAAATGATACATTTCCGGACATTCCCCATCGAGCGCAGAAAATAGCATTCTTTTGTTCAAACATAACGAAAAAGTAAATGAGCTACGGCATACTATAAAACCTTAAGTAATAGTTAACTTCATTTTAGGAATATTGGCTACTTTTTTATTTTTCCAATTATATCTTTCAGAAAGTGAGAGCACTTAAATGCTTTGGAAGTAGATTATACAGAGTACTGGAGCAGGAGTAAATTCAGTAATGCGAGAATCAGCACAGAAATTTTGAACACAAAAGACGAGAACTTTAATGAAGTAGATCCATAGGACTTTTATATAGATTAAAGCAGCCACCTCATTTACTTCGTCGCTATGCAAACGAACAAAATAACACTTCATCCATTCTGTAAAATTCTCTAAGAGTATTTCTTCAAGCTTCCAAAGTTTGGCGTTCCATTCAGTTCATTTAGTATTGTTCTTTTAGCTTCGTCCCGTCTGTTCAAAGCTATTTCTTGTCCAACTATTTCAACGGCTTTGTTTTTACTTAAGGTTGAATTATTGCCCAGGGTTACAAGCAATATACCAGACAGCCCGGTTATCACATCCACAGACTGCCGTTTCGTTCTTATTAGAACTCATCAGTCTGAATTAGTGAATAACCGAACTGGAGGCAGATGTCAGCTGATTGTGGAAAATCTTCATAAAAATCCTCAAGTATACCTATGCACAAGAGAGTGCTTTTCGATATGCAAATTTTAAACCTGTCGGTTCAATTTAGTTAGCTGTCTTTCTGTTAATGGATCGTGGATTCGAGGCATTCGATAGCTTGGTTTTTGTTGATGTTGGTTGTCTCGTGGCAGCTCGAATACCAAGGGAAATTTGGAAACCCTTTCGTGTGTAGAATCCAAATAAAGTTAATTTATGTTTTTAGATAGTCGCCTTAGCCTTTTCTTTACTGATTAAAGCTGAGAGTGTCAAAAAAAGGTAGATAAAGTAAATTTATCCCACCAACGAGTGTCCGCAGCATAGTGTGGTTCGACTCGGGAATTGGAGGCAAAGCTTGGGCATTTAGCAGTAAGTTACGCCCCTAAGCCAGGGATAAGGCAGAATTACATGCAATATGCCAGGAAGGCCGGTTATCTACCAGTTTGTTGGTACTCTCAGCTTCAATGAGGTGACATCTGCTTCCAGCTCGATTATTCACTAATCCAGACTGATAAGTTCTAGTGAGAACAAAACTGCAGTCTCTGGATGTGATGTCTGGTATATTGCACGTAGTTCTGCCTTATCCCTGGCTTAGGGGCGGCAAGGACGGATAGAAGGGAGGGGCGATAGGGACGATCGCCCCTCCCTTGAGGGTCCCTGCACCAGTAATTTTTCCGAATTGAAGTCTTAAAATGCAAATGCATGCCCTTTTTAATGGCATTAAGAAAATGAATAGGGTTCGAATGAACCTTCCGCAAAGATTTGGGAATTGAAGTTTCAAAAAAACACAATTTTAGACGGTCTTTGGCGATGTTAGAAGAAGTTTGGAAGCCTTCCAAGGATATTTTCCAAAATTTAAATTTTGAAGCGCATTTTAGGCGATTTTCGACGATGTTAGGGGGGATGGGATTTCGAAACTTTCCCCAGGAATCATTACGAAATCGAAGTTCTAAAACACAACTGTGGAATACATCTTTCAATAGTAAAGGAAAGGAATAATTTCGAGACTTCTTTGACTAAATTTTTATATTTTAGTTGTTTTAGATAACTGTGACACTCCCCCACCTCCTCGAAAAATGTATAATTCAGATACGTAGTAAGAAGTCAGTTAAAAAATCAATCGCCCCCTCCTTGAAAACTTTCTGGATCCGCCCTTGAGGGACGGTAAAATACTGCTAAATAGTGCAGGGTATTGAGCAATAGAGGGCATCTTCTTCCAGCTCGGTTACACACCATTCCAGACAGGCGAGTCCATAACAAGGGCGAAACAGCAGTCTCTAAATGTGACAACCGGGTATATTGCATGTAGTAGTACTAGTGTAATAATCATCTGACTTTCGAAACGACTCTCTAAGAATGGTTATACATAAAAAAAAGGTACCACAAGCAGAGTTCCATCTTGGATTAATAAAAAAGTTTGAATAACTAAAACAATTTACAAATTAACTTAATATTCGCATTAACATTTACACGAAATTATGCGCAATGGAAAATTCAAAACGGAAGACAACATCTGCCCTTTTTTACGAGAAATGATAAATGAAGTAAGTATGAAGAGTTATTACGTATTTTACGGCTAACATTTGCTACACAAGGTTTATTCTCTGAATACTTTAATTTTGTTAGTATCGGACGAAGGTTGGTTTGCAATTGCTTGGTCTTTTTTAGCATTTACTTACGCTTCTGTTGAAGCTTCCATAAACATGAAGTCTACAGTGATAGAAAGCTAACCATTTTTTTTTTTCAGAGGATGCTAATGTTTATTTAAAATGCGGATTATTATTATTATTTTTTTTAGGCAGATATCGCAAAATAAAACTTTAATGCTTCCGAAACAACTCAATTCAAAGAGGCTCAATTTCAACACTTCCCAGCCAAAAGTAGACAGTTGTTTTGTAAGTGTCTAGTTGCTTTGTTTCCTTCTGTTCAAATATAGTACTAAAAATAACATCAAGTAAGATAACACAGAACGAAATCACAATGTGTCTCAGTTCTTTCCACTCAAATGCACGTCTCAATTGCGTCTTTTATCTCATTTCCTTGCCTGACGCTGAGCAGTTTAAGAGATTTTTGAGAACATAGCCTAGCTCAATCTATGAAGATTTTAGAGCCATTGTTCTTCAAGGCGATTACAGATTTGTCACTCTATGTACGTTCCAAACGAAGGGAAATAAAATCTATACAAGTTATTTCTCTGCCAGAATCATTTCAATGCAGAAAAAGCAACCTGTCCACGGCACCAACACTCGTAGAAAACGCATCAAAACATAGTTTTCTGTTCACATACGTAATAGAATATTAGCTGACTTTGTAATGATGATGATACTTTTTCACCAAATACCTACGAATCTTCGCCAACTTGATTCAAATAATGAATGAAATTTTACCATCAGTTATGAATTTATTTCAATTTTGTTTTAAGTTTTATCCGCTCCCTATGAATTTTTTGTCAACTGTGTTTTAAGTTTTATCCGCTCCCTATTAATTTCTGTCAACTGTGTTTTAAGTTTTATCCGCTCCATATTAATTTCTGTCAACTGTGTTCTAAGTTTTATCCGCCCCCTATGAATTTCTGTCAACTGTGTTTTAAGTTTTATCCGCTCCCTATGAATTTCTGTCAACTGTGTTGTAAGTTTTATCCGCTCCCTATGAATTTCTGTCAACTGTGTTTTAAGTTTTATCCGCTACCTATGAATTAACACTAAAATTCTTTTTTCGCCCACTACATATCTATTTTTTTTAAATTCAAGAATTGTGTGTCTATTGCTTTGATACTATCATATATTTCACTGGTGTTTCTCTATCGGAATTCTTGACCTTCAAACATATATTTTTGAAATAAACCAAAACATTTTTTCAAAAATTCAAAATCAAAAATTTGGAATGGGTTCTAGTATTATTCTAGAGACGTGCGCTTCATTTTAACACCGATAGCAAAAATGCCGATACCGTTTTAAACGTAACGATTAGTGAAGGAATTATAGATGTATCTGAAAACGCAACTCTGACAAATAATTTATTGAAACTCATATTTTATTTGTCAGTTGTAATTAACGCATTGTAATGGGAATGGAAACTCTAGTTTAATTAAATATACTGAAAGGAAATTATTAATTAGAAATTAAATTGGAAGTGGTGATTAGAAATGAATATTTCAGACATTAATTTATCTTAGTGATGCATAATTCAACCCTAAATTGCTGGAAATGATAGCTTCAGAGAGTTTAACTTTTCAAGTTTACTTTGTAGCATAAAATTAAAATTTCATCACTAAAAGGAAATGTAATAAACTATATTTGCGGTAAAACAATTTGTATAAAAAATTAGCTAGCAGTAAGGTGTTTCATCGAGGTAATTTCATTACAGTGCAACAAAATCTTTACTAATAATAAAGCTGAAAGTCGGTGTCTCCGGACGTATGGATTTCAGTATGTCCCTTACGTGCATAGCACCTAGACCATTCGGTCGATTTTCATGAAACTTGGCACAGAATTAGTTTGTAGCATGGGGATGTGCACCTCGAAGCGATTTTTCTAAAATTCGATTTTTTCTTTTTCTGTTCCAATTTTAAGGACATTTTAACGAGCAAAATTATCATGAGATGGACGAGTAAATTACCAAGTTATCATAACGTAGAACCGTAACATGGGCAAGCTAATTGGCGAGAAATTCATCATACATTATTTGTAAATATACAGGAGAACCAAAAAAACCTTTTAATTTTTCTACTACGGGCAAAGCCGTGCGGGTGCCACTGGTTTAAAATTAAATTCCAGATGGAATTTGGCACAGAATTAGTTCGTGGCATAGGAGTAAACACCTCGGAGTGATTTTTCAAAAATTCCATTTTATTCTTTTTCTATTCCTCAAAACTAAATCATTCCGGGTTTTAAGAAGAATTTTAAGTTAAATGTTACCAGCAGCGTTAACAAATTTTAAATCACCGAACACTGACCTCTTCAAAGTCACAAAAACGATTACATTTTAAATACGTCCACGGAAATTTTAAAAGCTACCTTCAAAGCGATGAGTCAGGTGAATTTTCTCATTTTTCACATTCTTTTGAACATTCCAAATGGAGTTTGAAGTTCTATTTCACCACCATCAAATATGCATTACGTCGACGGAAGGATCGTATTTCAAATTTGAAACGATAGGGGAAACGCATAACACATCAATCCTATTCTCTCTTAATCATTGAATCTGCTTGAATGACTACATTTATTATTCTGGAACGGAGAGGACATATTATCTACATAAAAATTTAAATTATTTATCTATTTACTAATGTTTTTACTGTTGGGCGGAAGAATATACAATGAACCATTTTCTACTTTGTTTATAAAGTTTTGTGATACAAGTTTTATAATATTACATGCAGTTTACGTTGGTAACGTACGCAGTTTTCAACACTATAATTGCGGCAGTCTTCATGAACCTAGAAATACGGCGGGGGTCATTTTGACCCTCTGAGAAGAAACCTGCCGAGTTTCTTGCATAATGTGATACATTTGTGAAAATTAGTTAAATCTAAAGATATTTATATTAAACAGTTTATTAAAATAATATAGAGATTTCAATTATGTGTAGTAAAGTATTTAAAAAGTTTAAAATGCTCTAAAAATAATCAGCGCTGTTTCAGTTGCATTTCAGAAACTGGCGGTAAATGCTCCCTTTTGTGTACAAAAACATTATGAATGCTTTCCAAGAGAGATTTTTGAGTTTGAGCTCTGGTTTCAGCATCAGTAAATGTATTTGGATTTCTTTTTTTCTTAAAGGAGTCAAAATGACACCTTCCCACGATTCTCGCTATAACCCTAAAGTTCGGGTTATAAGAAATACAATGTTTTTGAAACCTTTATATTAAACACAGCACGATGATAAATTCAAGGTAGGATTAAGCTTTTCATGAAAATACCGAGAAGCAGCTAGCAAAAGAAGTGCGCTTGGTGTCCAAATGCCCCCTCCTGTAATTCTAGTGCTATGGAACTGTACACAGTTTGTTCACAGTAAATTCAAAAAGTTTTATTTCTCCATCGACGTTTAAAAACACTTCAAAAAGCGACTGTTGAATGCGTACACTCAGTAGGAGTGGAAAATGAGCCGAATTCAGGGTAGTCATTGTTTAGGATCAGTTATTTATTTACTAATATTTTTACTATTGGACGAAAGAATATGTTGTACAATGATCCTTTTTCAACTTGGCAATAAAATTTTCTAAGACGAGGTTTAAAATACTTTATGCAGTTTACTCTGGTTTTAAACGTAGCTTTAAGGAGATACATTACTTAAGCTCATACATTTCATTTTATAGAACATCAAGTAAGGTAGGTGCGGGTATTAAGGCCTGTCGGGTAATAAGGCTTAAACAGCGAAAATATAGTTTAAAATGGTTGTAGCTGCTCAAAGACGCTATCGTAGATAGTTTACACTCCCAGATGGCACCTCAAACTGGTCGCAACGCCATGCTCAGTTGTTTTGACCAGCGAGCCCAGATTCATTTTCACGAAATGCTTGTAAGACACGAATAATAAAAAATCGTCAGATTCAAATGTAAGTAATTTTTGCAATATCATACTTTTATGCATAGTTTTGCGCTACAGTTATCTGTCTTGAATGCTTCCATCGATATTTCATGTCTGAGTAAAATAATATAATCGAATTATTGTACTTTTTTGTATTTTTTTAAATTCGACGTCAGCGGCTAATAAGGCCTACGAAAGTTGACGTAGGCCTGATTATACTCCTTTTTTTGTAACGTAGTTTTTCAGCTGTGCATCTTATTTTGAACCTTTCTCAACATGGTATGAGTGTTTATTAGTAATTGCGGCTGTTTACGACTTGGTTCATTCTTATTTTAGTTCCTACATCAATATTCCCCCCAAACGAGCACTGTGGTCTGATAATGACTTAGTGTCAGCTGTCCAAGTAGTAAGAAGAGGTATGCTGAGCTCATATAAAGCAGCTGTGAGGTATAACGTTCCCAGGAGAACCATTAGAAACCATCTCCAGACCGGAAGTTTGAAAAAAACACTTGGTAGAAAATCTATTCTCAGTGATGACCAGGAAGCTGATCTTGTCATCAGAATTTTGAGGTTTGCTGAAGTGGGGTTGCCTGTGACACCACGTATTCTCTGACACTTGGTTTATAAATTTTGTGAGCTTAATAACATAAAGCATAATTTTAATAAACTTGCTAAAATTGCTGGTAAAGATTGGTTTAAAGCATTTATGAAAAAACACCGGAAATATCTAGACGAAAAGCTCAATTTATGAACCCGGCCACAGCTCAAAAGCTTAACAAATTTATCGTTAATGACCACTTTAACAGACTGAATGAAATTTATGATAATCCGGACTTGAGAAGTCATTCTGAAAGAATATACAACATGAATGAGAAAGGCTGCCGTCTCACAATTCACCACCAACAGGCTGTTTTGGCAAAGAAGGGGACTAAAAGAGTGCATTTACAGTCTTCGGAACACGCCGAAAGTGTCACAATAGCTGGATGTGTAAATGCACTTGGTACTGCTATAACAACAATGATAATATTTAAAGGCAAACGGTTGAAGGCAGAACTATATGACAATTTGCCACCGGGCTCTTTTGTAGAAAAATCTACAAAGTGTTATATGACTAATGAACTTTTAACAGAATTTCTAAAGCACCTATCTAGATTTAAAAGTGTAGGAAAGTCCCTTTTAATATTTGATGGAGCGGCTTGTCACATAGACTTAACAATCGTTGAAGTCGCCGATTCTCCCGATATATCATTATACTGTTTACCTTCGAACACCACTCATGAACTCCAACCCCTTGATAAAGCCGTCTATCGATCATTTGAACACCACTGGGATGCAGAAGTTTTACCATTTATGGAACAAAACCCAGACAAAAAGCTCATCAAGACACGGTTTAATGTTATTCTTTCAAATGTCTGGTCTAAATGCATGACACATAGTAACATTACAAGCGGCTTTAAAGCCACTGGTTTGTATCCATTGAATCCACAGGCTATTTCAGAAATAGCTTTTGCTCCGTTATATTAACAGAAATTCCACATCCCGAAGCTGACAAATTTCAAGAAAAAAATTCGCAACCTCGCACCTCCCTCACGCCAATAACCCCAAGGCCTTCCACATCGACAGCACAAGATGAAATAATTAATAGTACCCTAAACAAACCTCCTGGAACGACGTACGGCATGGTTTACGGTTCTAGTTCGGACGATAAAGAGGACCACTAGCTCAACTAAAAAAAAAGCATTTCAGGAGCTTATGCGTACTCCAGTAAAAAATACTGAAAAAACATCAATTTTAAGAAGAAAATCTATTAATTATCGAGGAATTAAAGCCAACAAAGAATTGTTTGAAGAGTATAGAAAAGAGAAAAAAGCAAAAAATGACGTCAATCCTCAAAGAAAGACGATAAAAAAAATACCAAAAAAAAACGATGTTAGTTGGTACTGTCACGCTTGTGAGGAGGATAAAATGATTGACATGAGGCCCTGTTCAAAATGCAACAGGTCGTATCATAAGCAATGCGTTGGATTGACAGCCGATGACGAAGATATTTTTGAGTGCCCTGACGGCTGTTATTTATTTATTTTTTATTTATTTTTTTTTTTTTTTGAAGATTTTCAGCATGAGTAATGCTTAAGGATATTACAAATGATCTCAATTACCAATGTTAATAGCTTACTTTGATTATTTACGAGTGTTAAAATATTAGGCCTTATTACCCTACCGTAGTATAATAAGGCCAAATTGCAAGGTTTTTTTAAATAATTAATTTTATGTTTGTTTTCGGCAAGAAAGGCCGTTTTTTGTTATTTTCGTGCAGTAATTAAATGGTACTTTAATTAAATTTGCAATTTGCTGATTCGGATCCTTTTCTTTCCATTTTATTCCAAATCTCCCTTAGGTAGGCCTTATTACCCGCACCTACCTTATACAATAAATACAAAAAGGTATATATGTCTATCGACGCTTGAAAACAGCTCAGAAAAGCGACTATTGAATGCGCAGACTCAGTTGGAGAACATGAACCAAACCCAAGGACGCAAATGCCTTGGGCTCAGTTATCTATTTACTAAGATTATTAGTGTTGGACGGAAGAATATAAAATGAACGGTTTTCAACTTTGGCTACAAATTTTTCTAATACAAGCTCAGTCGGAGGAGAAAATGGGACAAATCCATGCACGCCAATGTCTTAGGGGTGTCTCGGTGTCAGACAAAAACACAAATTACAGTTGAAGTCACTTATACGGAGCTTGAAGGGACCGCAATATTTACATTTATAACCGAATGCTCGTTAAAACCGAGTTTGTAAAAAAAATCACCTAACGTTTATACTCTTTGTATATTTGTTACTGCACATTACCTAAGTTGATTCATTGCTCTGAAGTATCTTCTCTCCTTTTCTCTTGTTATTGTTTCTCGAGGAAGATTCATAGCCAGCCATCGTCGTTTATACTTTAGCTTCGAAACAACTTTTGAAGTTTTTCTGCACATTAAAAGACACTGAGTATGTTGAGGGTACTTCAGCTTCATTCCTTCACACTTATTGTTATAGTCGTCACTCTCATTATTTTATACACCTGCGTCATCTTGAAATTAAGCTACAATATCCTCGGAAATAAGTATCTCAAAAGGTATAACATTAACGTTAACAAAATATAATTTTTAAACGCTTCTCTACTACACTACTTCATAAATTTTAAAAAAATGCTAACATTACTTGTTATGAAGATTAATTAATCTTTACTACACTAAAAGTTAATAAAAATTTTATGAATCAGAAAAATACTTCCTGCTTTATGAACAGATTGTTATGCTCCCATAAGCTTCATATATGCGCAAATCAAATATTTCTGGTTTCCTCTTTAAATCTTAAAATGAATTCCTCATCCTGATCTTCCCATAAAATCAAGACTCATAATAAGCGAGTTCGACTGTGCTTCCTTTAAAATTAAATAAGTAAAATAATTCGTGTTTCACAAAATTAATTCCACTTTTCGGAGTTGCTAGGCATTAACAAAGTCGTAAATAGCTCTCTATTTTCAAATTAATTTTGATTTGAGTGGAAAAATCTTCCTCTTGATTAACTATTTTGTTTACATTATGGATTTTTCCAAAACGTGTCAGTTTACCTTTTCTTTCTATATGCTCGACTGACTAAATCACTACTTATTAAAAGGTATGTCAAGCATTATCTTATTTTGGCGTTTATAAATAAGAATTGATATTGAATATCAGCATGACTCAAACACCATGTTAATAAGTTATTATTCTATTCCATTTTGGTAAGAGACGAACTTAGCTCCGTAATGTTGATTTTATCGAGTTTGAAACTTCAGCCATAAAAGATCAAGAACCGTAAGATTACAGCAAATATTGAATTAATCACGTCTTCTTTCCAGAAAAGAGCCATACAACCTCCAGTGTCATTACACATTTCCGTACTTCCCTACTCGCGTCTTCTCTTAGCGCCTGGAGTACCAACTTAAAGCATAAAATATTAACGGATACTTGATGGAGCTATTCTTCACAACACTCCATATCGTTTGCCTCGCACTAATTAGCGAGACATTTTCTGTAAGATCGTTCCAGACGCTTCGGGAGGAAAGTTATCTTAAATAACCACCGAAGCGAGAATACTGTCTTTGCTCTTGAATAATGAAGGATCTACAGATGACTTGATTGAGGGCCTCGTCTGAGAAGTTTTCTGAAGAGATGAATTGCTGTTAAGAAATGGTTTAATTGTACTGATGTATAATATATTGATGTAGAAATTTATTGATGTATAGAAATGATAATCATGCGTCTGGAGCAAATCTTTTTTTTTTTCTTTACTCTAGAGAGCACTTTGCATTGTGAATGTTTTTGTACTTTGTACAGAGCTTTCAAATTGAAAGTACCACTGTATCGAAGGGTGATCCATGGGTTTACGTTACTCCAAGAACATGAAGGTTCTAATTGTTTCCACTGGGAAAATTTCGAAGAAGTAAGTGTAAAGTCAAATGATTAAAGATTAACCTTTCATATTTTTTTTACTTACCCCAACCATGTAATCTCAGTGTTTTGTAATGAATGAGGTACCTATTAGATACGGTAGCTAAAGCTACTTGTATCTAAGTTGATCATACTGCCGTGATAGGCACAAAAGTTGCATCTGCAGCTGAGTTCAAAATTTGAAATTGTCGTTTAAAGTTTTGCTGCTCCATGTATTTGATTCAGTTGCAACATTTTCCAAAAATTTCGAAAAGTATTTCCCACCGACAAATGTTCATGAAACATTCTATTTAGGTGAAATATGGGACAAAGAGCAACTCGGCGACCGTAACTCAATTTTGATAAAAGGGCAGATACGACTGTCATGCTTCGAACTGCAACATAAATGTCATGCAATTAATTCTATAGAAACGGAAAGGTCTGTAAAACTAGCTATCTTTTATGCCTTAAAACATACAGCTCATGCTTCTTTGCACAAGATTATTGAAAATAATCTATTGAAAACTAAAGGGTGAATATATTTTCCGCCAATTACATTTGGCATAAAAATTTCGATTCAATGCCCTCTACACTACTTTGGTACATTGGTATACTAAACAGTAGGTAAGTTTATAAATCAAGTTCTTGAATAATAATCGAACATCTTTAATGAAATTTAAAGGATTCAAATGAGTCATTCCACAAATAAGCAGACATTTCGTTCTAACATGACAGCTCTTATATTTCATCGAAAAATAATGATTCTAAAGGTTAATGACAAAATATTTTGCATATGAAATCTCAGATACGTGAATGTTTTCGTAAGCAACTAACTTTTGTCCATTACCCTTTAAAATAACTTTTTAGAATAAAATATAAGAGGTGCACTTGCAAGACACAATGTTCGTTTTTCCGTGGAATGTTCTACACATAAAGTAAAGTCCCTCTTAACTGACATCCCTCTTATTTGGACAGTCTTTGATTCCCAAGCAGTAAGGCATAAAACATAATTAGGAGCTTCTCTCGTATGGGCACCTTCAAATACGGACCCATCACTACTTTGGTAATCATTTATATTGGTATATTATTTTTAGTGGACTAAGTAAAAAAATCCTAAGTAAAAAAATTAAATTTCCAGAATAGAATGTCAACCATTAGTAAGCATGTGCAATATGCCAGACAGCCCGGTTATCACATCTGGAGACTGCTGTTTCATTCTTGATGGAACTCCACCAGTTTGTTGGCATTCTCAGCTTCAATGAGATTTCTGCCTCCAGCTCGGTTATTCTCTATTCCTGACTGACAAGTTCTAATAAGAAAGAAACTGCAGTCTCAGGATGTGATAACCGGGCAGTCTGGTATATTGCAAATAGTTCTGTCTTAGCCCTGGCTTAGAGGCTGTAACTTTCTGCTAAATAACCAAGATTTGCCTTAAATTCACGAGTCGAACCGCACCATGCTGCGGATACCCGCTGGTGAGATAAATTTACTTTACCAGTTTGTTGGCACTCTCCGCTTCAATGAGTTGACATCTGCCTCCTGCTTGGTTATTCACTATACCTGGCTGAGGAGTTCTAATAACAACAAAACTGCAGCCTCAGGGTGTGATAACCGGGCTTTCTGGTATATTGAATGTAGCTCTGGGGGGCTTAGCCCTGGCTTAGGTGAGGTAACTTTCTACTAAACTAGTAAGTATTTTACTTTGATAACGTTGATGAAACCTACTTGTTTTATAGAGTTTTGCAGAGAAAAACAGAAAGCTGCTCTCGCGTGAAATTTTTCCAAAGACGCTTAACAATTTGGTTTGGAGCCAGCATGTATGGCACGAAATTGAAACCTGTTGTCATCTGGAAAGCAGCCAAACCCCAATGCTTTAAAAGGCCTGGATTTAAGCCATTCACCGTTTTCCTGGAATTCAATTTAAAAAGTCTGGATGATAATTAGTGAACCTTTATTATGTCAGATTGGTATGTGGCTTTGCATTAAAAATTTCTAGAGAAAAGAGGCATGTTGTTTGCTTTTTTTTTTCTTCTTCTTCTTTTTTCATTGACACTACTTTATGCTACTTCCAAATTAAAACAGGTTAATTTCAAAATGAGAGACACAACCTTTTTTTTAGTAAACACAACGTCAAAATTAGCAGTAAGGGCACGTCTCTAAACCAGGACTAAGGCATACATGTATTATACATGTATTATACCAGGCTACATGTATTATACCAGACAGCCCGGTAAACACATCTAGAGACTGCAGTTCCGTTCTTATTAGAACTCATCACTCTGGATTGGTGAATAACCGAGCTGAAGACAGATGCCATCTCACTGAAGCTGGGAGTGCCAACAAACTGGTTGATAAAGTTAATTTATCTCACCAGCGAGTGTCCTCAGAATGTCCGTCAAAATATCAACAAATGGATTTTAAAAGTAATTCTTCAAATTTATAACAAATAGCTAGAGTTAAAGCATTTGATTTGATTAATATAACGGAAGACGCTAAAACTAGTAGCAATCTGCTCAGTTCAAAGCATATAAACAATCCAAAATATCAACTGCACAGCTGATATTTTGGATCAAATCAGATGAGTAAAGTACGCTTGGAAGGGAAATAAAACTGAAACAACAGCAAGTTGCTCTTTCATCGTGCTGGATTCCGAAAAGGATGTGTCAGAGTCTGAATAGAATTTTGACGATGTTGAATCCTAAAATTACTGTCGTTATTTCAACAAACAGGATTCGGAAACGAAACATCATGCAGTATAATCTGATAAAATAGCGTTGATTATAATATTTTAAAAAACTAGTAAGCTAAAAATGCAGATGTTAAAGCGTAAAAAGTAAAGATATTTATGTTGGGAGTTAAATAAATAAAATAAAATAAAATAATAAAAATTTTAAATTCTTCTCCTGCGGACACCCCTCTTTTAGGAGCTTTAATGTTTGGCTGTTTGGTGTCCGTCTCAGAGTCATTTTAGTGTATTTATGTTTCAAGATAGTGATTCGAAATCACCCATGCATTTAATTTGATTTATTTTTAAAATATGCATGCATTTTCCCAAGAAATACATTTTTGCCACAAGCTTCTATATATTTTTGGCAGTGTTTTCAATAAACCATTATAAATCTATTTAGAAAAGAATTCACATTAGTTGAATTGCCGCCAGAAGAATTCTCCAGCATTTCTTCCAGCACGTAAGAAGCGATAGAATTAATCTGGATGAATGATGTTGAAGTTCCTCTTTTCTGCCTTAAGAAAAATCCTGTCTTCTCATACAACACTTCTTTATAAAGAAAAATTCCAATGAAAAGAAGCGATATTTCTCACGATGTTTTAATCATAATTTGCATGATTTAATGCCAAGCTTTTATGCCTAAGTTTGCTGAGTTTTAGAGACTAGAAGTCCTGAAAAAATGTGCTTCATAACATTACTTGCCTGAGTTGTTTATCAACGTTTCTAACATTTATTTTGTAAAAAAAAAAAAAAAAATCTTAACAATACTCCACTTAATGAATTCATTTCGACGAGTTTTATACTCCTTTGGGATTAGAATTTACAGAAATTAAATAAAGGACTCAGATCTTTGGTTTAAAAACCAGATAAAATGCCAAATAAGCAGTCGCCACAGGCTACAGGGTGACTAAATGGGAAAACAAGGCAAATAAAAAAAAGCCCGACCCTAAGGGGGCGATAAATTGCCTTAAAAATATTTTATAGAAATCAATAATACGCTATTATGTATATAAAAAGATATGTTATTGTTTTTCAGATAAAATTAATAATGGGGTTGTTTCCTTCAGTCAAAAGTACTACTTTTTGTCACCCAAATTAACAGAATAAGAAAAAAAATAACATGGACTCAGAAAAACTTTTATTTTCCCAAAAATTATTTGTTATTTAATTTCTTTTGAATGTCTGATTTTAGACCTGCTCTTTATGACGTCACACGTGATGTACTAAGGCTCGCTACTCCATTGTCTTGCTAAGAGATTACGCTTTGCTGTCAACCGCGTTGCCAGGTTATGATCATTTGCGTTGCGCGCTAATTGCATCAGTAAATGGCATTTCATCACTTTTAATGTCATGTGCAGAAGCGTAAAAAAGGAATATCAATCCGCGCAACGATTAAAATAATTGTTAAAAGACATTAAACCTAGTCGAATTATTTTAAAAAGTAGTTAAATCCTATGTTTTTAAGCATGCTCTTTCAAACAAAAAATACTTTTAAAATTTTAGAAACAACCCCATTATTTACGGAAATAGTAAATCCATTTAAGCAGGCTCATTTCTTCAGATTACAACTAACAAATCCGCCAAAACTAGCTATTTTGATGTGATTTCCTACATTATTCAATGTACAATTATGCTTCTGCATGCACTAGTTCACTATGATATTTGCTATAATATCTCCCAACTCCTAATCTTAATAATTCCAATTAAAGGCAAGGAAAGATGCAAATAAACTCCAACATTTCGTGGATCTAGGACAGTTGAAGCTGAATAACGGAACATGTATGTAATTCCCTCGAAGCAAATGCAGCAAAGTCGTCCAAGAAATCAAAATTCACACAGGAAGATATACTCATTTAATTAGTTCTGAGGTTTTTATTGAACTACCATTACTCAAAGAACGTAATATAGCAGTTTGATAAGCGTTGCTTCAGAATTTGAAAACAGTCGAGCCCGTTTAATGGAATATCGGATAATAGAATATCCCGCTTAATGTAATAAAATTCCAATGTACTACACCGTTGATGTGCGTTATTTTTATCCCGATAAAGGAATATCCCGCTCATTAGAATATTTTTTCTGGCAAATCACCTATTCCATTAAGCGGGCTCGATTGTAATTGATTCAAGTCACTGATAATTCAGAATTACATTATAAACATTCATTTCGAAGAATATTTTTTTTTCTTTCTGTCCATAGATTTTTTGACACACTTTTACGATAACGAAAATGAATTAAATATGGGCCATTGCACTAAAACACCGCTATTTTGTTTTATTTTGGTGTTTTCTTAAAAAAGAAACAATTTAAAAAGTAATGAACATTTTTTAAATCTTACAAGGACTCAAATGCAGCATTAACATATCATAAATTAATTTATCATTTAAGATAAACCAACAAAAATTTTAATTAATCATTTAAGATAAATTAACATACATTTTAATTAATCAGTTAACATAAATTAATTTATCATTTAAGATAAACTAACAGAAATTTTAATTAATCATTTAAGATGAATACATTTTAATTAATCAGTTAACATAAATTAATTAGTCATTTAAGTGATCATTTGAAGTTATTATTGCTTATGCATATTAAAATAAAATTGAAACACACCATTAAAACAACCATAAGCTTAACCATTAAAGAAAAACAACGATAAGCTAAACTATCAAGTTTCCTTGTCCCTTAAGTGATTTGCAGCTCATGCTAACACTTACCCTCCCGATTCCCCTCCCTTTTGTTATATATACTTTTACTTACTTATTTTTTATTCTTGCATATTTATATTTAGACCCAGGTTTTTAAGAAGTCAGGTGATATTCTCAGTCAAAAAGATGTAAATCTTAGAAAAGTTAATAATTCAAACAAATAATCCCTAAATACGAGACCATGAGACAATCCTGATGCATGTAAAAGGGTTTTACAATACTGAAATGAACTTTTGAATTCTGTTCAACTTGAATTAGTTTTAGTAGGAAATACCAACATTCCAAAACCTTATTCGAATTTAGAATAAAGGAATTTCACACAGGGCCCTTCAAAACCGTACTCTTTTCGCTTTTGAAGTATATATGAATCAATTTGAAAAGTTTTATTATTTTAACAGTGAGAAGAAAATATGCTACGGTTTAGAATGGGTGACAGTTATTTCTAAATTTCGGCGTCTTAACAATGAGCCACTTTTCTAGGGTTTTGAAATGTTCTAAACTCACCACATTTATTTTCCAAATGAATAGACTTGTAGAGTAGTTTTCGCGCATTGTTCGTCACAAATGATGTAGAACTTCATTTAATTCTTTGAAGAGTTTGCACACTAGCGTACTTATTCTGGTACTACTTAAATATTCCTTAAATTAGTTTTCAGCCTGTTTGAAATTCCTCACTCCTTATTAGGGAGAATTCTGAGGGAAATTTCTTATAGTTTGCTGCCACAATTATTTCGCTAACCAGTAATCAACCTTCTCCTGAAGCACATCTGTTGAAATCTTGATCTTTCTAAAAGATAACTGCCGTTGATTTAATAAAATATCAATGTTCTATGTTGCTTTTGTATTTATTTTTTGCTATAAAAGTAATAATATTTTTTATTTAGATAAAGCAAATGAAATTACTTAGAGGTTTTACATTGTTAACTTTTATTGCAAATTTGAAGGGAAAATTATGTACAAATATTCCTTAGATGATAAAATCTAAAAAATACTCGAATTACAAATACAGTACAATAAAGCATGTGCTAAAAGTACTCCACCCGCTCTTGAGCTCTCAAGCTAATTATGAGACTTTTTATACGGTCGGATGCCATCGAAACTATGATATAGTCCACCCTATTTTGCATAACATGGCCATTTGTTTGATCCTCTTCAATGATAAACACTATACAATACCTTCAAGTGCGCCAACTTTGTGCCACATTTTGATGATTTTTGTGAACAGCTTCCGATTTGGGGTAACGAAATGGGAATTTTATCTAATATATTTTGAAGAAAAAGAAATTCCATTGACAAATGTAAGTCTCGCGCAGCAGATGGTGCCCCTGCCATGGCGGATCGTCATATTGGGTTTCTTGCACACCTTAAAAAAGAAGTGCCAGAAGTGATTACCATCCATTGTGTCATTCATCGTCAACACTTGACTGCAAAAAAATTGAGTGGTGTTTTACATGAAACCTTACAATTAGTCATTACTGGTATTAACAATATCAAAGCTAATTCTCTCAATGATGACCTGTTTCGAGAGCTTTGCCATGAAAATGATGAAAAATTCGATTGCTTGCTTTTACATACGTCTGTGAGATGGTTTTCCAAAGGAAACTGTTTCTGCCGTTTCTTTGAATTATTCGACTCTGTAGCTAAGTTTCTCGACTTGCATAATCCTGCTTTAAGTGAGAATTTGAAACAGCGCAAATTGGAACTTGCGTATCTCACAGATATTTTTGAAAAAATGAACGAAGTCAACATTAAGCTTCAGGGAAACAAGATGAGCCTCATCAAGGCCAAATGCATAATTTCAGCCTTCATTGCCAAATCCGAAATCCACAAGGCAAATATTGGCCATAAAGAATTTATCCTGTTTCCGACTCTAAAAAAAAGTTTTATCATGGATGATGAACTTCCTGAAGAAAAAATTTTAATTTTGTTTGATCACCTTGATCTGTTAAAAAAAGAACATAGAAACAAGGTTTGCAGATTTGATCAATTGACAAATTCCTGACTGGATTTTAGATCCATTTAGTTTTGAAGATGTGGATGAACTGGAAAACTCTTTGCAGACAGAGTTTATGGATTTGAAATTTGATTGTGAATCAAAAATTACTTTCAAGCAATACGGTTCTGAACTTGTCTGGGTGAAGCTTAAGGGTACTTACCCACAACTTAGGAAAAAAAGTTAAACGGCTCCTCATCTCATTCCCCTCAACATATTTAGTTGAAAGAGGATTTAGCTCTGTAGTGCAGCTTCTCACGAAGCAAAGAAATAGATTGGACATCTGCCTCAAAGGGGACATCAGATTAAATATCACTAAAGCCAGACATCAAAGCTTTAACGGAGTTCCATCAAGTGCAAGGCAGCCTTTAAAAAGGTAAAAAAGAACAAATCTTAACAGTTGAAATTTTCAATTTTTTCCGGATTTCAATTTAAAAAAAAAAAGCATGTTACTGAAAAATGTTGAATTCTTATTTTTGCTGTAAACGACGTTGGTTAATTAAAGCACATCAAATTACGTTTTTCTTTTTTTGGGGGGGGGGGGAGGGGAAGGGGTTAAGAATAAAAAAAATTCAGTTTTAAAGCTAATTATTGCTTTATCATGCACTTTTTGCAGCTTATTAGGCGTTCAGTAACATTAATCTTCACTAAAATCAGCGCCATCTAATTTGTGTTTTTTAGGGGAAAAGGTGGGGGGCGATAGATGTAATTTAACTTCCGAAAGGGGCGATGGGCAAAAAAGGTTGGGAACCACCTGTCTAGGCGCTATGCGCGTCACAGAGATCCAGACCGTCCAGACATCCTACAGACATCCAGACAGAGAGACTTTGAGCTTTATTATTAGTAAAGAAGATTGCATTATCTTAGTTGAAAAAACGCAGAAACAAAAAGGGTTTCCATGGAAACAAAAAAAATAAAATAAAATGTTTTCATTACGTTCAGAAATGTATGTAAAAGCAAAATGGTAAGCTCAAAAATATATTGTAAAAAATAAAAAATCAATTAATTTTTGTAAAGGGAATATAGATCGAATATATTTAATATATAGAAAATTATTATTGTGTGTGTGTGTATGTGTGTGAACAAACTGTCATTTTTACAGAACTGCGTCTAAATAATTATTAGGCAAAAGTGCACACCTGTTCTGTAAACTAATTGATGCATCCATTTCCGCCTACAAACCGGATATTTGCCTTTCCATATTATTGGTCGTCAGATTGTAGAATTCGAACTTCCTAGTGCATTAACATAATTATTAATTTTAATATGCATAACTACGTGTACAAACACGCGCACACATATGCGCCGTAGAGTTGAGCAAGAAATCATTACAATCGGCTAAAATTCAAACTTCAGCCGATTCTTCAATTTTTGATTATTATCTTATTGAGCAAAACTTTCCTGATAATAATGATAAATCACTTTGATTGTAATTGTATTTTGGGTTTGAAAACATAGCGAGTCAAAGATTTGAAAAAGCAGCATTCTTTTTATTATAAAAAATTGCAAATTAAAAACAAAAATGTGTCGTGAAGACACACGATAGGAAGCGAAACTTTAATCTTTTTTTTTTTTAAATTCTGAACTGTTACTTCAACCGCACGTATTCTCATACTCCACACTCTTGTTCTTACTGCGTCTGTATTTATTTAGACGTATTCACACCAAAATTATGTATTTTAATGAAGAAAATAGATTACAAACGTCGAAAAAACTAAACAGTACTCGAAATCCGCTTTTTCATTTTTTTTTTTCAAAAAATAATAATAATAGTAATTATTATTATTTCATTCGCTTCTGAATTATCATAACCTGGAAACGCGGTCGACAGGAAGCGTAAACATTCAGCGCGACAGTGGATTGCGCCTCAAAATACACCACTTGTGACGTCATAAAGACCACACCTTGTTTGAAAAATCGGACATTTTAAAAAATTAATTGAAAACTAAAGGTTGGGAAAATGAAAGTATTTTCTGGGTCCATGTTATTGTTTTTGCTCATTCTATCAACTTCAGTGAATAAAAGTAGTACTTTTGACTGAAGGAAACAATCCCATTACTATTGCATGAATCAATTATCCAACGTTTTGAAGCCCAAAAATTGCAAATTACTGCAGTAATTTGCAATTGTTGTGCTTCAAAACGTTGACTAATTGATTTATTTAATTTTCAGCACAAAAATATTTATCCGTTTCCCACGACTTTTTTTCAGCAACAATTAAAAAACAACTACGTCACTTCCGTCACTCAAAAAAGTTGCGTATCAGAATTTCAAAGTCCTCTCATAAAAAGGTTTACTTAAGAAAATAATAATAATAAACTATGTGCAACAAGCTACCGGTTCAGTCATTAACCAAGTTTTCCATTTGAAAGCTTCCGTTTGCACGTCCATAAACAGGTGACTAAAAATACTTTTAACGCTCGAGCACTTTAGCAGTTATTTCTTAGGAAAAGCGTCTTGATGTTAATGGCCGCTTATCTTAAACAAGGCTTTAACGAGTGTGTTAATTTTAGAATGCATGACGTCTGTATGATGAAGATTCTCAAGACCACAAGTTTTGGAGACACGAAGTGACTTTGTAATAAAACGTTTATTTATTAACGTTAAGAAAATAGGAGATAGAATGATTTTTTGTTAAGTTATGCCAACAAATGATTCACATTGGGTATGTGTGACTGTCCGTATATATGTATGTATGAGTGTAGTGAACCTAAAAGTAAGTTTACTTTTTGTATCCGCTAAAAACATGGACTTAAAATAGTTGGGGTTTCGGTTTTTTTTTTTTTTTTTTTTTTTTTTTTTTTTTTTTTTTTTTTTTTTGTGGTATTCTAGTACAAATTGCAGACAGTGATGGATTTACAGGTTTGGAGACTCCAATTATTTTTTGGGGCCTCTAGATCAAACTGTAAAACATTTAAATGTACATTTTTGTTCCCCCCCCCCCCATGTTTGTGGCGTTCCCCATGGCCACGCAATTGGAACATGGCAATTATAAAACTAAATGTAATTAGAAATGTAAGGTCTGTCGGCAAAAGAAGACGTAACACATTAATGAAATGGGGGTGCTGCCTTCAGTCAAATGTACTACTTTTAGTCACTTAAATTGATAGAATTAGCAAAAACAGAACATAGAGCTGAAAAACACCTTTATTTTCCTAATTTTTTATTTTTAATTAATTTCCTAAAATGTCGGATTTCTAAAACAAAATGTTTTATCCTCTGACGACACAAAAGAAGAAAACTCACTAAGAAAGCTCTCTTGAATCAGAGCGCGTAGTTGTCTTTTCTGGCAAGATATCGCCTTTTAGTGATTTTTCTCTATTAGCTGAACAAGAATTACACTCAAGAGCCAAAACATTCTGACCACCTGTCAACAACGAGTTGGCCTACTTTGACGCGCAGCACAGCTTCAACCCGCCTTGGCATGGATGCCACGAGTCCTTGGTAGATGGCCGGAGACAGAATGTACCAGATGTTTAAGCAATTGTTACGCAAATCCAAGTTATTGCGAATTGGTGGTCTTGGAACTCTGAGCTGCCGTTCCATGACATCCCAAATGTGTTCTATCGGATTGAGATCCGGTGAGTTAGGCGGCCAGGACATTAACTGGAATTCAGCATCATGTTCCTCGAACCACTCCAACACAATTTTAGCCTTGTGACACGGGGCGTTGTCCTGTGGGAACATTCCATTTCCAGCTGGAAAAACAGAGGCCATGTAAGGGTGCAACTGGTCCGGAATGATGTTCAAATACCCTGTGGTATTCAGGGTCTGCTGTACCACAACCATGGGTCCCAGAGACGCCCAAGAGAACGCAAAGCATAATACCGCCACCACCGGCCTGTGTATGACCAACTGTACAATGAGGGAGCAACTGTACACCCGGAAGACGGCGTATCCTGACACAGCTATCGCCGTGATGCATGACAAAACATGATTCATCTGACCAGGCAACTCTCTCCCACTGATCACTGATCCATGAACCAGTCGCGATGTTCCCGGGCCAGGCGCAGTTGGCGGTGACGCTTGGTCAGCAAAGGCACACGAGTGGGACGTTTGCTGCGCAGCCCCATATCCAACAGTTGCCGCTGAACAGTGTGCTCCGATACTATTCTACTTGGCCCTGCATTGTATTGGGCTGTCAGCTGAGCCACTGTCTGACTCCGGTTTTGCTTCACCATGCGAGACAGTCTCCGACGACCTTTTTCTTCGATAGCCATCCAATACCATGTCGTCCAATACCATGTCGTCTACTGCTGGTTTCACCGTCATTCATCCACTTTGCATAAGTACTAACAACTGTAGGTCGTAAACAACCCGCGAGTCGTGCAGTTTCTGAAATACTTGGTCCGAGTCTTCGAGCCATTACAATCTGCCCTCTATCAAAGTCGCTTAGATCAGCAGCCTTCCCATCACACACAGAAATTAAGTGAAAGAATGATTCTTCAGACTCTCCAGCACCAGTTAAATACCACTTCCACCTGATCACCCTTGCACGTCATCCAGGCGAGTTCATTGCAAAATGTAGGGGTGGTCATAATTTTTTGGCTCTTGAGTGTATAAGTCAAAAAAATATTCATTTATCGAAGTTTGGCAGTGTCCTGAAACTTTGTTCTGGTAACCCCAACGAACCAAAATAGCGAAAACGAAAATAGCGCCTGAATGTTTTTAAGAGAGAAAATAAGTCAAAATTAAAAAAAAAGAAAGTAACTTACCCCACGTTTTCAACCTTTCTCTTTCAGAAAAAGTATTTTTTGAAAATATGAAACAACCTAATCGAATCAAAACAATTCTTTAAAGCGTTTATTTCAATAGTAAAGTTCTTATAATGCTATAAATTATCTTTTAATTCCTAAGATGCTGCTAGATCTGCGGTTTCCAACCGGTGGTTCGCGAACCCCTGGAGGTTGATAAAAAAAATATTGTAATGGCGGAGTTTTAGCAAACCTGTTTCTGAAGTTTCATGCTCAAACGGTTTCAAGCAAATTTTGTTTCTTTTTTTCATTTGTCTCTCGCACATTTGATACTCTTAGCTTGAAAATATTTGAATACTTCCTGACATATTTTACATTTGAATAATTCAGTCTGTGATAGCAAAGTGCCCGTTTTTTGCGCTTCCATTCACAATGATAGGTGATAGGTCTGAAGCCATGTTGAAAAAGCTCTAGTTATGAATACAATGTCCTCAAATGAAAGAATTTGAAAGCGTTTGTTTCCTCAGAAGTTTTTGATCGGAAAGATTGACTAAACTTGATGAAAACATTACATGGAGCATATACGAGCGTCTAAAATATTTTGATGTTAAGTTTCTTTACCATGTGAGTTTAGATTAGTTCTTTACCATAGAGATAAATGTACCCCAGGGTCAAAAAAATTTCACCAAACGTTTTGAGCCTCTTTGTTTCACAAATATCCCATTTTCATAATTTTGTCAAAGTTGATTGAAGCTCAACACAGAATAATCACTGTGTTTATTTTTGCGGGAATTTGTTTTGCCTTCATTTCGATCATTTTAGTTCGTAGCAATATTTGTAATTCTATATTTTGCAATTATGTTTTCGTTCTTGCTATAAACTATGCAGCAGCATCAAACTAAAAAAAAAAATTTCAAATTTTATTTTCTACGTGTGTGTGCACTTTTTTTTTTTTTTTTTTGCTTGCTACTTATTAGCTAGTACCCAAGGGGTTCGCCAACTTCTTTCGGAATATAGATGGGGTTCACATGGGGGAAAAGGTTGGGAACCGCTGTGCTAGATGCATGTTTGGTTACACTTCAAATTAGTTTTATTTGTTTTATGATGAGGTTGTGAGATACCAAACAGATTACATTAATTTTTTAAATGTAATTTAGGCCTAACACTTTTCGCGTTTGAATTAACATTAACATACTATACTATCAGGTTTCAATAAAAAACATAGTATTTAAACTTGTTTTGCAACTTTGGGAATTCTTGAAGGGGATGGTGAGAAACCTTTTACAAATACGCTGCCAAAATTTTAAGTTTTTAATTCTTCCAGAGATAAATGCTTTTAGAATAAACAATAGCCAGATACATTCCCACAAAAGTTATTTACGCATGCATCCGCAGCATTCTGCAGCAGTAGGGAGTCCAGGATTTTGTTTTGGGAGGGGCTCGGGTCATAAAAATTTTATATTGTCTTAGCGTCTCCGACTTTCATTAGAGTAAATTAATGTATTTTTTTAACAAGGTCGTCGATCGATAGCAGCATACGTGCATTTGTGGTGCTGCAATAAAATGGCTCTATGGGCATCTTAGTGTATTCTAGTGGTGTATACAGTAGACCCTCGTTTTACGCGGAGGTTACGTTCCGCGGAAATGCTACGTAAATCAAAATCACGTAAATTAAGACTTTAATAGTAGTGTTAAAATAGCCTGTAGGGTTGTTTATTTTACGTAGCATAGAACGCATAAAAAGAAAATTCAAGCTACGTAAAAAAACAACTTTACAGACACAGAAGCAATCTTAGGAAGTTTCTCCTATGGTTAATAAGTTAATACAGTAAACCCTCGTTTTCCGCGGGGCTTACGTTCCACGGAAATGACGCATAAATCAAAACCGCGTAAAATTAAGACGAAATAGTAATATTAAAATAGGGAATAGGTTCCATAGGTAAAAGAAAATATTTCATTCTAGTGATCACTAATTATATAATAAGTTTAATGTGTATTGTATCAATACATACGCACAACATGCGTAAATAAAACGTGAATTAACTTAGTGTTTATAGAAAAGAGCTGGTCATGATAGTCATTTGGCAATCATTAAGAATATTTTTCTGTAGTTCTTCGTGAGGCAATAATAACGCATCCATGATTTGTCGCATCATTTCCATGAAGAGATCTTCCCTTCACTAACAAGTCAGAAAGATCATTTGCTACTGTCAAGTAATGACTCAAGCATTTCAATGTGAACATTTTTTGCAGTGTGTCAACGATGTCGGTATCCTCGTCGGTTTCGTCCTCATTTTTCACTCCTGCAAGCTCTTTTTCCTGTTATTTCTGAAATGCGTGAGTTTAATAAACTTTACTTCTGGAAAGAGCTCTGGAACCAATCGCAAAAAAAAATTTTCAGTTGCGCAAGCTCTATTAGTAGCACGCCAAATTGCAGTTTATTACATGTCATCTACACTATCAGGAGCCTTGATCTTGAAAGAGGGGAAAATATTGTCTGTTTGCAATGCCGCATCCGCGTAAAATCAAAACTCATCCGCGTAAAATAAAATAAAGGTGTCAAACCTGAAACCGTGTATAATCAAAACTCCGTAAAGTAAACCCGCGTAAACTGAGGGTCTACTGTATTCGCAATAGTAGTTCTTTAAAAACTACTCAACGCGCATTTCAATTCCAAACTGATCGATAGGATCCTGTTCGGTTAGAAAAACTATTCACATTGCGAAGATCACTGCGCAGGATATTCCTTACACTCCTATCATTCATTCGCAGGACAGCTGCATGCTTAAATTTTAAACGCTTTGGGGCTTCCATGATGTATGCTCCATGATGTGCGTCACACTTTTTCCGCAAACGGTCTGACGTTGGGAATGCGTTTTTGTTTTCTGTGAACTTGTGGTTCTAAAGGTTGAGTCTCAAACGTGAATATTTTTTCTATCTAGAATTGGATTATGTCAGCCATGGTAAAACCGGATGCAAAATGCTCGCTGAGTAGTTCTGGTAATTCTGAAAGAACTACTATTACGAATATGCTCTTCCACAACACACAACAGCTCATCGTGCCACATCGTTGCAGCGAGTATAAATGGCACATTATACTGTTATCGATTAATGCCACTTCCGCCTTTGCATTACCGCCACAACTCACTAGCGCCCTTTCGTATTGACGCAAGCTGATATGCCTGACCCTGAATTATGTTACGTACACGGACGATAACTTAATAATCCTCATATAAATAATATCCGATGATCGAGTAACTCGCGTGTTTCAACAATGAAACTCGCGTCACTGCATGATAATTTGATAATATGTTTTGGTAATGTTTAACATGCAGGGAAAGGCTTTATTGCGACAAGGCTGAACTCGATTCGGTAACTTAACAGTTCTACTGGTAAGCGCGTGTCATTTCAGGGGAATGAAGAAACGAAAAAATGGTCAACAATGAACGCTACCTACTGGAGTTTAGGGTTAATTCAATGGAGTTAGGGTTACAATTTCAACTATCAAAATGCCCCCAAAAAAGGCAATTGCTTCGTTCAAATGTAGAAACAATTTTCACCCGTCATACCTTGACGGGCGATTTTCTAGCTTAACTCAATAATTATTCACATTTCTAAAGCTTGAATACGCCACTTTACTGTATTTAAGAAATTAGCTAAAAGATGAAATATCCTAATTTTGTTCGGACCTCCTGTGACGAATTATATGCTACAAAACGATTTTACCTCTTTCTGCAACCATTAGCTAGAAACTGCAGCGCCTACTATAGTTGATCTCAATTGCGAATGAATTTTTATTAAAACTAGTTTAGAATGAGCAAACGACTCTTGCGTATTTTTCTTTGAATAATATTTTACATTTATTGAATTGGCAACGAGCCATGGCGAGAATGACAAAAAAAATTGTAAAAGTTTGTTTCTAAAGTGAAATTCAGTGAAAGATGGTCTGCGCAAATTCTTTTTAAGTGTAAACATGGTGATAAAAATTACCATTGTGATTTTTTTTTTTAAATCTTGGAAAGTTATATTCAAAAAGGAAGATCCACACCATAATAGTAAAATACGAAAATAGGAATTATATTAAGAAATGAAAAGAAAAGAGCGGCGCACAGTTAAATCTTTCCTCTTTCCCGAAAGGTAAACAAGATTCATTTTTCGAGCATAGAAACGAATCAACGATTCTGTCATCTCTAGTTCTATAGTAACTTGTTATATTATCACAATGTCGTGGAAGCTTGACATAGCAGAACTAAATAATAGTGATTGATTATTAAAGATCATATTTCGAATGATGCGGAAGAAAAAAAAGAGTGTTCTGTTATTCTTGTGTTTTTAGTGGCTCAGAATGTTTGAACAGATTTCTTGCTGTGTTAATGATTTACGGAATCCTAAGTCGATCAATAACAATAGGGCTAAGGTAAAGATAAAAATAAAAATATATATAAGTCGAAGAAAGTTAAATTAAAGTTTTTAAAAGGAAAACTTAGTCTAAAAATAATTTTTGCCAGTTCGTTACTGACAAATGAAAATTCTCGCAATCAAAGATTGCATTCAAATGTCAAAATCTTGGTTTTCATTAATTCATTTAGTTCTGAAACGTTCTTTTTTTTCCTTTTCGAATTTCTAAGCAAAATGGTTTCTTACTTTGTGTTTCGGAAATTTATGGGTACGTTCGAATAAAGCGGCCAATTAACCCGGGTTTCCCCTTGACTGCCTAGAAGCTTTCTAACAGAACACCGGTTAGCTAAGCGTATATGAAAACATTCTATGAACATTCACCACCCTAACCACTGACGTCATCACGCGTCATGAAATCAACCGCTCGGGTTAACCGGTAGCACTATTCAAATATGACCTATAATTTTGAATTCACAAAACTAGAGCTTGGATAGGTCACATTGCGGTGATTTAAGAAATTAGACAAATAGGTAAAATGTTTGAATTTTACACGGACAAAACATGTGTCTGATTAGATTGGGAAGGTCATGGTTTTCATCTCTTTCAGCAACCATTGTCCAGAGACTGCAGCGCCTTCTATAGTTTATTTGAACAGCGAATTACGTTCAACGATTTTTTTTCAGATGTTTTATTCATTCCACGCATCACGCAAAAGAATACTTATAAATAATAATCATTTAAAAGTTATATCATAATGCATGTAGTATTGAAGCAATCATTAAAACATGAAATCTATCTAGTAAGGTATGTGCACAATTGTCATGTTAAAAAAAAATACTGTTAAAAATTGTAGTGTTGAAAATAAACGCTTTTTTACAAAGCTAACAAAATTAAAATAAAAAATATGTTCAATTGAATTTACTTAAATATACTGGAATAGTTAATTCTTAAATTAGATTTGATAATGATTTATCACAACCATATCTAGGATTTTTAGGTAAGCGACACGAAACTGCAGCTCCAACCCTTCTCGTGAAGCATAAGATGATATGACTCCCTCTCTACCAATCTCAAGTGAATGATGGGTCATGTGAGTAGCTATCTATAGATCATAAAGAAAATAGATCTAATGGCAAGGCCGCTACATAGTGAAAGAAAACCTTTTCGTGCGTATTTCTTTATCATTCGGCTTGCAGGAAAAGCATTGATTAAAAAATTTAAATTCTTTCATTTTTTATAAATTCTATGGACACTTTTTGCCTTAATATGTTTTTACACTTTTCACACAGATACTTTACTCCCACACTTTTTTGACTCATTTCTCTTTCGCGCAACACATCAAATTTTCATACCACATCATAACCCCTCACATAAACGCCCTGACGCAGCATAAATGATTACATAACTTTTTGAAACACAACGATTACAACAAAATAAATTGGATCAAGCAAAGGGAATTTTTTTGCTTCATACATTGGAAACCGCGTAATATTAGGAATAGTTTAATATGGCTAAGCTGTTTACTTCTTCTGATAAATGGAGAGGATTTGTTTGCCCTACTTCACATGAATAATGTTAATGCCTTCAAATAATACAGCACTTTGGTTTCTCTAATCCCTTGAGAATGTATGTGCTTTTCTTGTACTTCGGACAGAAACAATTTCTTGAAGCTATTCCTTGTAAACCCATCTAACGCAAAACTAAAGTAAATGCTAAAATACATAGCAGGAGGTGAGGCTCGTTGGACCGATCACCATAATTTTAATACTGCACGCAAATCTGTTTTTGTGCGGTTTTCTTATTTGAATATTTTATTTTTATTAATTATTTGGTGCATTTTTTTTCTTTTTTTTTTGTGCTGCATATGAAAATTTTAAAAAGATTAGGACTCAATTGACGAAATTATTTATAAAACGAGTGCGAGGTATTACCTTCAAGTGACGCCAGGGGCACCCAGATGGGAGGTTACTGTGACCTCCCAAAAATTTCCTTTTTCAGGAAATTTTGTCCAACGATTCGGAAAAATTATCGTTTGGTTGACTTTGATTTCGTTAAAAGAAGCAATTTCAAGTTATTTCCTAAGTTTTTGGGTTATGTTCTGCGTGAGACTTTTTTATGCGGTCCCTATCCACCGCATTAAAGTAGGTTTGGTTGTATTAATATTTTTCTCAATTTATGATTTTAAAATGTTCCCTATAGTCCTAAAAATTTTATAACAAAATCGCATGGTACAGTTAAATTGAACAAATTTTATTTCAGAAACAAATTGTATTTTAACTTTTTCACAACTGACCAATTTTCATAAGTCTGCAATTTATTTTTCTTTGAATGGTTTTCATCTGGAATGGAGTAATAAATTTAACTCCTTTCCAAAAGTAAATATTTCTTCAGACTATGAACTCGTTGGTCAACTTTTAGAAAACCCACAAAAAAAAAAACCGAAAACGTTTAGAGAAATTAGAAAAGCAAAATTCTACCAGTAACAACATTGAAGTTGATGAAAACCGAAGTTTTGTTAGTTCTTGTGAAAATGTAGATGATTCTGGCATAAATATTGCAAAATTAGAAGTTAATAAATTTAATATTTTAATATGTTGTATTGATACTTAAACTTTTTTTTCATGCTAAACACCAAAAAGCATACGCAAGTTACAAATATTAAATAATATTTATCATTAAATATGTTTTCCCAATGAGGACAAACGTTGGTCCGCTTCACAGACTTCTGTTAAGAAATTAATAGAAAAAAGTTAATGAATGGAACATTTCCAAAAAAATATGAAATGATGAAAAATATTTAATGAAACTCTTGGTACATAATCCAACTGATAATTTAATTTTTTGATGAGATGAAAAAGTACATACCTGTAAATATTAATAACTGTGATGTACAAGGTGTTCCATTTTAACCTGCAAGACCTCTATTTTCGTAACCGTTGGTTCTAGATGCGTACTTCCAGTTGCAAAAATGTTCAAAATCAGATACAGGGTTAAGATATTGAAAATTTGAAGTAAAAATAAAAATGAGTAAAAAAATACAAAATTTAACTTTTTATACGAGCCCTAGGTCCTCTAACTTATGTTTAGGGAAATAATTTCCATTAAAAAACAATTCCAAAACAAAAAGTTTGAAATTAGTATGACAAATATTCACCGAGGTATGAAACAAAGCGTTTTGTGACTTACAACACTTTACACTCGCCGTCAATAACACCTTTTGGGGGGGGGGGGGATTTAGCAGTTAACAAGGGGTTAAAAATATATGTGTGCGAAGTGTAATTTTTCAAATTGTTCGAGGTTTTGCAGTGTGTTTTTGGCTTATCACGACATAACATATTCATGAACGTTTGAATAGCAATGAAAAATATAAATACATTTTTTTTTTTTTACTTGGACAACCTGTCATTCTTCTGAAAGGGCGATAAGTTCCAATCTTTTATCCTGTACGGTCCCTTAAAACTTTGAACTGGAATATCTGCTTAAGTTTTGGTCCCACAAATGTCAAGTTTTTGCGTCAGTAATAGTCAGTATTGTTTCTCTAAATATAAGTTAGGGAACCTTGGGCGCGTATAAAAAGTTGAATTTAGTATTTTTTGACTTATTTTTATTTTTGCTTTAAACTTTCAATATCTAAACTCCGCATCTGATTTTGAACATTTTTACACTTGGAAATATGCATCTAGGACTACCGATTGCGATAATAGAGGTCTTGTAGGTTAAAACGGAACGCCCTGTATATGTATAACGTGCATATAATCACCTTTTTTATTGGTTTATTTCCACGCCAATTTTTTAGAGAACAAAAACTTTAAATTAAATAAGTTAGTAAACCTGACGCATCCTAAAGTTTTGTACAAGTTGTATATTTGTGCTCATTTCTTAAACCCTTTCTCTCTCCAGAACTTTTTCTCCTGTTTCATTACACAGATTTCATTACCGGATGGCATTAAGGGAGGCATTATTGATAAAAGGAAAGCTTCTTCCGGAGAAAAGAAAGTAAAAATCACTCTGTGGGAGTTAGAAAATAGGTTCGTAAGAGCTGAAGCTTCTGTTTAAACAATATCCTTCCCAAGAAAAATACATAATAAAATTTTTAAATAGGGCGGAAAATGATACTGTCAATAATGCATGAATGAATGCTGACTTTTTTTCTACAATTGAGAGAATCTCTAAAGATTTTTAAAACTTTATTATAGTGCTCTCAGCATTGTTGACGCTCAGCGAGAGAGTCAAACGCATCAAATGGCAGTATACGTGATCGGCAAACCATGCGCTAGTTAGCGAAGAGTTTAGGATGACCTCCAAATTGAAATTTATTTCTCATTGTGAAAAAATAATTACACGAAACGAAAAAAATTTTTTTTTCATAAACGCTTGATTATATGGCAAACTTTGCTTCTCTTGTTTTCAACCAGTTTTGAAGCGAACTCGCCCAAGACCGAACGCCAACAATGATACCAATGCCGTAGTAATGGACTGTATTATAATTCAAGAATGGTACCATATGGTGTCCGCCCAGTTTCGCCGACGCAAAATACCCCCCCCCCCCTGCCCTTTTGAGTTTCAATCGTACCTTTTGATACATCTAAGGGGGGAGGAAGGTTCCTCCCCCCTGTCGGGATGAAAGGGGGGGGGGGTGTAAACCGACTGCATATGCATATTCATATTTCGAAACAAATTTATAATTAATAATTACTGTTATTGGCAAATATTTAAACGGTTTTCTGCCGTGCTAAGGGCGAAAATCGTACCTGCAATTGAGTTCAAAAAGAGAAAACAACGTTTAAAGTTATGTGTCTCCATGTATTTGATTGAGAAGCACCTTTTTAAAAATATTTCCCATTGACAAATGACCATAAACCGTTGTATTTAAGTGAAATATGTGACAAAGAACCACCTGTATGCGTAACGACTTTTATGCATAACGACCTGTATGCATAACGATAAAGTGCATATACGACTTTTGTGCTCAGCACGGCAGTATAGTGTAACATTCAAGCATTCACATCCAATCAAGTAAGCCTTTTAATTTACTTTCAGAGCGATTAGATTATACATAAATATATTCAAGTGTACTAGGAAGCTGTTGCCTTCTACTCGTTATCCCTCACCCCCCCCCCCCTGGGAACTGGTCCATTCGGACCACTTCACGTTCCCTTACCAGCCTGTATACATCGCATTCCCCAACTACTTGAAACCACCTTATTGTAAAATGGTTCAGTGGATAAACACTTGCCACATCAAATCCAAAAATCGACAAACACTTATTGAAGGTTAGAAAAAACATAAAAAACATTTTAATTGAGAACTGTTAGTTGAAACGTATATACAGTGCACATAAGTAATTTATATCCAAAATAGGGACCATGAGTTTCATCAAAAGGGGTGATTTTCGTCGCATCGAATTTCTACATTCATCGAAGGTGATTCAGTGGCGACTGAACTCTTGATTCGAGTTCATGCTAGGAAGCGTTGAATGGCTGTTGCCATTCCAAATCAAATAATTTTCCACACACTCCCCACCATGAACTCTTTCAAGAGTTCATCAATATATCTCAATTTCAAATAATGTATCAATTACAAAATAGTAATTTCAAAATTTCCAATACACAAATTAACAAATCAAAAATTATGCATGAATCAAAAACTTTTCAAATTAATTTCAAACATTAAATATAATTCTAAAAATGTTAGTGAAATATACTAAATATTATTAAGTACCAAATTTAAAGGTTAGTGCAAAATATCAAAATAAATAAATGTTTAATTTTAATTAATAGAGTTCAAATTTCAAAAGTTCAAAGTTCCAAGGGATACAAATGTTGTATCGTTCTTCGCAAAAGTCCAGAATCTGTTTTAACTTCGTATGAGCGTACGTTATTATCCCGTCCGAGAAACGCTCTTTCAATTTTTCCGAGCTTCTAAAGCAGTTTGTTTTTGGAATCCTCTTCGATGAGCACGACATCTCCTACTTTAAGTGCCGGTTGTCTGTCTGGATTATTCAAAGAGTGAACAGTTCTGTGGTCAAGTAAATATTGTTGCTTCCATTTTGTCCATAATTGTCGGAGAAGAAGAGATTGATACTTTTTCCGTTTCAAAAGTGAAGATCTTTTCGATTCATTTTCTACTATTTCAACGAAATTGATAGGATATTGAGGTTCTCGACCAAAATTTAGGAAGTGCATTGGTGTCAAAGGCAAAGGTTCACTATTTTCATTGTAGACGTAAGTTAGCGGTCGCAAGTTGAGGACAGTTTCTACTTCTGTAAGCAATGTAGTCATTTCTTCAAAATTTAATAAGGCTTTCCCTACAATTTTCCGCAGGCAATCTTTTACGAATTTCACAAGTCGCTCGTAAAAAACTCCCCACCAAGCAGCTCTTTCAACTATATTTTTCCAAAATATTCTTTCTTTAGTTAAAAATTGCGAAAGTAATTCGTTAGAGATAATTTTTGATAAATCTTCTATTTCTTTTTTCGCCCTTTTAAAAGTTTTCGCGTTATCCGAATATATTACTTTACAGTTTCCTCTTCTAGCTAAAAATCTTCGAAGTGCCAATAAGAAGGAATCTGTTGTCATATCGCTAACGAGTTCAAGGTGAATTGATCTAGTAATCGCACAAGTAAACAAAACTATATAGGATTTTCGAACTTCTTTAAAAAATTTCACATAGATTGGTCCCGCAAAATCTAATCCGCAAACTGAGAATGGAGGCGAGATGTTACTTCTGTCAAGCGGCAACGGAGCTGTAATTTGATTAGCAGCCTTCGAAAGATATTTTTGACAGATAAGACACTTGTTGATTACACTTTTGACTAACTGCCGTCCCTATGGAATCCAGAAACGTTGCCGAATTCGTGCTAAAGTGCAAGCTGTTCCACCGTGCATCAATTTCTCATGCTCTCTTCTCACGATTAAAAATGTCAGCCAGGACCGTTTTGGAAGAATAATAGGATGTTTTTCTTCTGTAGATAATTCAGCAAATTTTAATCTTCCACCTAGTCTGATAATTTCATTTTCATCCATGAATGGCAAAAAGTTGAACAAATCAGAGTCGTTTTTAATCGGATATCCATTCTTCAAGGATTCGTAATCTTCTTTAAAAAAGATCTTCTGTTCTAATCTTATCAAATGATTCTCAGCTTCTATTAATTCTTCAGTGGTCAATGTGTTTCCTATGTTAGAAATCTTTCTAAATTTCATGATTGACTTCTTCACCCAAGCTGTAATCCTTACCAATTTCTCCATATTACTAAATTTAGTAATGTTGATTGGAATTTTCCTTTTCTTTAACAAGACATTCACTCTGAAAGATGTCCTTCGATTTCTTTCTGTATTCCAATTCTTCTGTATTTATTGCTTCATCATTTTCTGACTTCGGCCAGTATTCTGGAGAATTTTTTAGCCACTGCGGTCCTGTCAGCCAGGTTGGATCTTCTAGCAGTTTAGAAACCTTTGCTCCCCTCGACAAGGTATCTGAGGGGTTGACTTTTCCGGGGCAAAAAAACAAGTCTGAAGGTGCTGTGAATTTGCGAATTTCTTCAACCCGATTCTTGACTAAAGGTTTGAATTTTTCAGGATTTCCTTTTATCCAAAAAATTGTTATCTTCGAGTCAGACCAGAAATAGCACGGAATGTCACGTTTCAAGGATTTCAAAATATTAAAACTTAATTTTGCAGACAGTACTGCAGCCATGAGCTCCAGCCGAGGCAATGTAAGAGATTTTATCGGAGCAACTCTGTTTTTAGAAGCTACAAAGGCCGTTCGAACTTCTTCATCTCGAGATATAACACGCATGTTGGCAACTATTCCAAATGCTTTCATACTTGCGTCACAAAAGAAATGAAGTTCAAGAGTCTTCAGATCAATATTCAGGTTTTCGGAAAAATAATGGCGTGGGATTGAAATTTCCGTCAGTTGAGGAACTTCTTCGCACCAGCTTCTCCATAACAAACTTAGATCTTCGGGTAATCTGTCGTCCCAATCTATACGTAACGCCCAAATCTTTTCCATCAAACATTTAATTACTGTAAAAGGGCCTAAAATTCCGATAAGGTCAAAGATGCGTCCTAAGACCTGGAGCACGTATCGTTTAGTTTCAGTTCCTCTCGAAACAAATTTGACTAGATCTCCAACATCAAAATAAATAATGTCCTTTAAGTTGTCCCATGCTATACCTAAGACTTTGTAAATCATATTTTCTTCTTTGAGGGGTTCGGCATTATCGCTTGAAATCACTCCATGTTTTTTCCCCAATTCGCGTAGGGTCTTCGAATTAGTGCGCCACTTGTGTAGTGACAAACTAGCATCTTCGAAAATTGCTATGGTCTCTAATGTATGAGATATGGCTTCATCTACAGATGCATGACTACGATGATGTCATCGACATAAATATTATCATTTAAAAATTTTGTAGTCACCGGATATTTTTCATTATACTGTTTCAGATGATATTTCAAAGTTCCTACCAATAAAAACGGACTGCTACTGATGCCGAATAGAACGCGCGTAAATGTATAAACCTGGGGTGCAATAGATTCGTCCGAAGGGTCATCGGTAAACAAAAAACGAGTAACATCTTTATCTTCTTCGTTGAGTGAAATTTGCAAAAAGGCTTGTTTCATGTCCGTGGTATAAGCAATGGGGTGAAAGCAAAATCTCAATAAAATATCAAATATCTCAGAATATGAATTTGGACATACATGAAGACAGTCATTTAAAGATAAACAATTAGAATCATGAGAGGAGGCATCGAAAACTGTACGCCATTTGCTCGTCTCATGATCTTTCCTAATTATTTCTCTGTGGGGCAAGTAAAATTTAACTTCGTCTTCCTCATCTGGGTTGATTACTGGTTCAATAATTTTTTGTCGTAAATAGTCATCTATCACCTTTTTGTATTCAAAATACAACTCAGGGTTTTGATAAAATCTTTTTCTAAGTCTAGAAAATCTTTCTTCAGCTATCTTCCTATTATCTTTTAAATCCCGCTATTCTAATTTCCAGGGTAACCCCACTGTATATCTTTTGTTTCCATATTTGATCTGAGACTCGAATTGTCTTATGATTTCATTTTCTGTTGGGTCAGCATCTTGTTTCGAATCAATAAGACCTGAAGTCTCTAAATCCCAAAACTTCTGAATTTGTTCTGAAATCGCGCTATTTTCTATGACTACATTCATCATTAAAGAAAAGTTATTTTCACTCTTTTTCCCTTGTAAACACCAACCGAAAATTGTTTCAACTGCAACTAGTAATTTGCTCAAGTGCGAAGTGCTTAATATTTCCCGTTACAACGTTATAATAATAATCAGCATCAATTAAAATTGTAATGGGTTCTTGACTTTCTGGAAAATTCGCAAGTGTCATATTTTTTAAGTGTTTCTTACCCTTAAAATCTTCAACTTCGGGAGGGGGAATATTTGATCCTGATATTTCGTCTGTAACCAACACTTCAATATCTATTTTTGAGTCGGGAGAGTTTCTGTTGATTAACGTAAGTTTGATGACATCGTAGTATTTTTCGATTGTCGAATTGATTCAATGGCTCTTCTAGGGCCTCTAAATCTATTTGATCTATTTTAATCAAACCTTCAATATTATTCGTTATTTTCGTGACTGCTGTTCTAATAACAGTTCGGTTTTTCTTGAGCTTTTCGAAATTTATTTTGGAAAATAAAATGTCTCTCTTACCTTTTGCAGTCTTTTCACTAGGTGCTAATCCATATGAAAGTCTTCTTAATCAAAAACTGTCACACGCAACGATTTCAGTTCAATACAAGCGTTACTTCCCTGCCGCGATGCACCATCTTGTAAAATGGTTCAGTGGGTAAACACTTGCCACATCAAATTCAAAAATCGACAAACCCTTATTGAAGGTTAGAAAAAACATTTTAATTAAGAACTGTTAGTTGAAACGTATATACAGTGCACATAAGTAATTTATATCGAAAATAGGGAACATGAGTCCCATCAAAAGGGGTGACTTTCGTCGCATCGAATTTCTACATTCATCGAAGGTGATTCAGTGGCGGCTGAACTCTTCCTATTCCTATTCAGAGTCACAACTGACTACAACTGTATTTATGTCGAGGACTGCATACTAAGTGCCTTGCCTCCATTATTTTTACATACCGATAGATGGCAGCACCATCACCAGATCGAACAGTTAATGAGAATTTAGAACTAGTCCAGGAGCTAATAGCTACCTGGTGCTAGCACCCCCAGAGGTATCGTTTCACTTGGAGGACATTGAGACCACGAGCATATTTAACGTCGCCCAGTCCCCTTTAATGACGACGGTGGGTCTTCGACCAACGAGGTTCGAACTCAGAACCCTCCGGTCCCGAATCCGACACTCTACCGATCGGGCTACCACGGCCCGATTGAACTCTTGATTCGAGTTCATGCTAGGAAGCGTTGAATGGCTGTTGCCATTAGAAATCAAATAATTTTCCACAACCTTTGGTGTGAGATGACTATCGGCGGATGGCTTTACCACTTGAGAATTCCGAATTCTTAATAGGATTGTTTCCTTCAGTCAAAAGTAGTACATTTTGCCACTAAAATTGATAGGATAAGCAAAAAAAAAAATAACATGGACGCAGAAAATATTTTTAATTTCCCAACAGTTATTTTTTAATTAATTTTTTTTTAATGTCGATTTTTCAAACAAAGCGTGGTTCAAGAAGCGAATTAAAATTGCCCTCTACGCTTGCTATCAACCCTATCGTTGCCAAAACACGTGAGTAAAGATGCGAATTAAATATTTTGCTCTGTGAATAGCAACACTGAAGGGCATTTCATCATTTGTAATGTCATCGGCAGAAGCGTTAAACAATGAATGCGCACCGATTAAAGTAATTTCTTAAAAATATTAAACTTAAACAAATTTTTTAAAAAATGGTCAGATCCTATGTTTTTAAGCATGTTCTTTCAGAAAAAAATACTTTTAAAATTTTGGAAACGACCCCATTGTCACATTAAATTGTTATTACTGGTATCACTGTAATATCTAAGAACTGTCTGAAAGATGGCCAAGATAGCTGACGATGAAAACCTGTACTACCTAGGTTTCTGAAGTTAACTAATATATTGCTAAAGAAATGAACTGAGTAATTTATTGCTTAATTTTTGACTCATCCGTGTATTGCTGCTTTCCACCATCTTAATGCCTTAAGTTCTGGCATCTTTGACAAAATCATGACGTAGGCAGAATCCACGAAACGTAATAGTAATGAACTGCACCAGCAGAATCTTTAACAAGAAACATCACAGAAATATATTTTAATAAAACCATTCTTCAGAGTAGCAAAGAAAAAATTGGTACTTCCTCGAGAAAGAGAACTTTCATTTAAATAAATCCGTTTGGAACATTCCATGCATGAAATTAACGTTTATAAATAAAGAAATCAAGATCGGAAATAAAGTACAGGCTTTTGAAAGAAAATATAGCAAGCAAGGAAATTATCATTCGAAATCAACTCAAACGGAAATTATGATAAATCCCATAAGAAACTTAGGAATCGAATGGCAAATATTTTACCGAAAAGGTAAATCTTTGTTAAACAGAAAATTATAAAATAAGGATAATAATGAGTTTTACATCTATCATTCAATAAAGACAAATACTTTCTTTAAACCTTGTAAGTGATAATACAACACATTTCCACAATTTGCACCAACATTTTAATCCTTCTCCATAAGTCAAATTTACTTATAGCGAGCCCTGATTTAAAAAACCTCGAATGTCAGACGGATTTAGTTGGAAGGAGAGGGAGAAGAACTATGGGAAAAGAACTTGCTTTTAACGAGCAAACGCCGCTTAAAGCGAGCAATATCTCTGTAATTCAGGAAATTTTGATCGACTTCATGCTCCCCTTGCTCTTTTTTAGAAAATTCGTTTAATATTTTGAAGTCAACCAAAAGTTAGTGATGACTGATTAGTTGTAAATCCTGAGATGGTGGTCCTTTTGAGCATTCACGAAATGCTAGTTGTCCTCAATTCGTTGAAGTTGGCGTTCCTGGTCACTTTTGGAGTCCACCGGCCATGAAAAGGACCTCCTCTAGGAGAGTGGTGTCCATGTCCTTCGAAATGAATTTTATACTGAAACCTAGGTTTGCCAGATTTCTGAAATGTTCAACCGGGACACCGGAATGTCCCCCCTTCCCCCAAACGTCGTGAGCATTCAGTAGGGTAACCTTGCGGGTTTTAGAGTGTTTTAAAGGAAAGTTCAATCTTAGCTTTATATGAGAAAATTGTTACTAATTACACTGGTCAACACCAAAAATGCATCCGGCTCAAAAACAGCTATTTCCAAAGTATTTTGCCTCGATAAACATGAAAATCACCATATAAAGATGAGATTAGCTCTAGTTTTCAGGGCCAACTAGAATAGTGAATTCTCACTAATGCTCTTTTTTTTCCTGGAGGATAGAACCACCCCCATGGAACTGACTGTCCTCTAACCCCCCTGTGTTGGGATAAAAATTTTCACTACATGACAACCGAAATGGACTACAAGAAATTTAAATTCTGGGAAGAGAAATGCCCAAAATCAACCAAAATTTGGAGTTCTAAGTAGATCCACCCATTTCTGCTTCCACCCATGCTCATTCAGCTGGGAATAATGAAGAATTTCGTGAAAGCTGTGAACAAAGACGGTTTTCCAATACCTTAGAGGAAAATTTCCCAGATACATTGAAGCTAAGGTTAATAGTACAGTAAAATTAGGCCAAAAAATGGCCAAACCCAAACATCCAAAAAAAAAGGTGAAACCTGTTGCAAATTACTTCTTACCCTTCCAGCAAGAACGGGTAAAAAGTCCCAGCACTTTGCGCGTCGGGTTTTGGGGGGAAGGGGGGGGGGACGAAATAATTCTCTATTTAAATAAAAATAATTTCTATTACTTAAAAAAAATTCTCAAACCTCGCAGAAACCACTCTATAATAGTAAAATAATAAACTCTCACAGAAACAAAAATTCTAATTAACAGGGGTGCACAGGCGGGGGGGAATGGGGGGGGGGTTCATGGAGCCGCTTTGCGTCATTGGAATTTTTAAGGCAGTTTTTTCGAGAGGTATTTCTTTCTTTTTTGAGGGCTTTTATTCTGGATGGATACTCCGTCACACTTAAGGGGTGCGCCATCGCTTTTTTTTTGGGGGGGGGGCCTGAATTTACATTCTAAAATCAACTATTGCAGTGAAGTTCACGAAAAAATTTCCCTGATTTAAGCTTTTCCGAAGTACAAAATGCCACACAATAATATGGTAATGATAATGTCAGAATGATAATTCCAAAAGATCTAAGCGAGCTCAGTAACCAAATTATTTGTGACTGGAGTTTTTAAACTGTTTAGAGCCTTGAAAAACAAAATTCCTGTGCAGCATAAAAAAAAGTCCAATTTGACCAAAGTTTCCCTACTTGTTCTTGATTAACTTACTTCAACTCTTCTACAATCTTTTGCCATCACCGTAATGGACAAACCGAAATTGCCAATAGTGAGAAGGGCAATGCTGAAATTCTGCACCTTCTAAGTCGGTGGGGGTTCTCATTTGCAAACATCGAGCTACCTCTCTTTTACGCAGCTGGTTATGCGAATTATGCTAAATATTCAGACATATACTTTCAACACTATCTCAAACTTTTGAGTACATTATGCGATAAAAAAATTTTGATCACATCAAACATCAGCTAAAACATCAGCTATCCAACGATATAACGCAGTGACAAATTCAGGTGGTCTAGAACCTGTAGTGATTCAACGATAGAACAAGTCTTGATGAGAGCAATGAGCAATAATGCTAAATATTTACACCTTTTTGTCTCCCAGTTTGGAAATCACAATCCATTTTTAATGCCCCCAGAAGTTTCTTCCCTTTTAAGTTGGTAGTGGTATTGCTCGCTGATGATAAGGTGAGTTGCGATGAGACCTTTAACGTTCGGGTAGTAACATCAAAGGATATTGAAGAAAAACAATTTTGTATCATTTCTTTGTAAAGGAGGTAAACAGTTATGTCTTTAGCTTCTGTTACGAGAGTAGTTACTATCTGTAAAGATGTGTAAGCCAAAACCATCTTTTACACCGAATGGTATGAATAGTAAAGATGGAATAACAAATTGTTAAAAATTCTGGTACGAGTTATGCGCTGATCCTCCATTAGTATTCGATGAATCTGGTTTCAGAAGGAAAGAAATAGTTAAAGTGCTATTATCTGAAGCAAAAGATTCATCCACCATCACAGAACGAACAGCTGGTGTCATATATGAGGCAGTGAGAAGCAAAGGGATGTAAGTGGACATTTTCAAGTTTTGAATAAAACGCGTTTAAAGATAATATCCTAGGTAGGCTTTCATTGATTTTCTTTTCTAAATCATGCTGTATAGAAGCAACTACCAGGTCTACTAGTACCATCTCTTACCTCAAGATAGAGGAGAGGTTCACCAACTATTTGTACTGGTTATCTCCAAATTTTTAATTTTGCCACTTGCATCCCTTTGCTTCTCACTGCTTCATATGTAATAGATGGAAGATACCTGCTTGATCATATTTTTGGTAATGATCTGTAAGCTGCAAGGAAATATGACAGCAATGCAGTGTATAGGTAATTTGTAAGTATGGGAAAGCTAGTGTCATTTTTGATGGATGCAAAGAAAGCACCACAGCAATATAATCTGCGTCCTATTACAACAGCCAAGCCTTCTGCTCTAGAAGACTTTCTGCGTCTCCAATCTTGTGCTTGCTCTGAGGAGTTCAATGGATATAGCGAATGTTCGAAAAGTCTGAAAGTGGACTGAAGTGCTCAATTATATGCACAAACTGTGTTAGACATAGCTGCAACTATAACGATTTTGCTGAGGATCTGTATTCCAAAAACATCTTGATAACGAAGACTTTTTGTTACAAGCTTAGGAGAAATCATTTGAAAGCAAAAAACAGTTCAGCGTAATTTTTCTGGCCATTTAATCAAATGTGCACCATTAGAGGGGGTGGGGGGGAGGATAATATTTTAGTATATAACTTCGTTTTGGGACGTGAGCTACTGTTCTTATGGGATAGACAGTCCTGATTTAATGCATTTTTGATTTGCATGAAATAATACTTCTACTTGAAATAAAAGGGGGGGAGTGAGGATTTATTTTATTTGGCGGGGGGGGGGGGGTGCTGTAGCTTTGAGAGGAGATGCACCATCAATCTTGGAAGATGGACACACTCGATTTCTAACTTTAACTTAGCATAAAACAATGTTTCCATATGAAATGTATGGAGGGGGGTTCGGGGGTACTGCTTCGTTTTACGAGGATAGGGGGGCTCTGTAGCATTGGTGGGTTATGTCATCCCTCTTGGGGGTCAAACACCTTTAATTTCATGCTTTTAAATTTAGTAAAACATAATATTCTCACTTTAAATTTACTCTAAAAATTCTGGAAAAATACCCAAAACAGCAATTTTTAGATGCCCCCCATTCCAAAACCCGACGCACAATGGGGTGGGACTTTTTACCTGTTCTTATTGGGAGGGTAATAAACAATTTGCACCAGGTTTAGCTTTTTTTTTTTGGATGTTTGGGTCCGACCCCTATTTTTACTGTACTATAAAGAGAGTATTTTTAAAGGTACTTCAAATACGCGCAGTTATAAAAAATCTGTGTTTTTGGAAGAAAAAAAAAGGATGCAAGAGGAGAAAAAAAACACCCAGGAAGCATATATTACAAGTATTTCTAAGCAGCAGAGAAGACGAGAACTAAAAACAGTTGGTTAAACAATCTTTGTAGAAGTTCTGTGACCATTGATGAATGATGTGTCTCGGAAACTCTAATTCGTTCACTTTTTCCAGGGTATTTTGTTTAAAAACTAAAGCTATGAGCAGTCAGCATGAGGAAAGGTTAAGATATCTTTACAATGGAACGCAGATATAAGAATCATTGGGTTGAGTTAATGCTCACCAAATAATGCTAAACTATTACAACAGATGTTCATTCTTTGACGTACAAAAAACAATCGAAAATGAAGCGTTTACATCAATAAGCCAAAAGCAACCACTGCTTTCCGAAAAATAAGCATTGTTTAATAATACAGGACCTATTTAATAAGATTTATTGCACAGAATTCTTATTTTTTTTTTTAACATTACCTTTAAATCTATGTGTGGTTACTGTGCATCTTTCTCCAGTGGGCTTTTATGTATCTTGAAAACAAGAGCTAATTAAAAAAAATCCACTACCATATTCGTTTTGCTCGACACAAAACCAGTAGGAATTGACTATTCACAACTGGGATGCTCACAAAAAGTTATTTTTTGTTGACTAGTGTTATTTGCGAACCAAAACCATGAGGAATATAAATGACACAACTGTGTGGATACACTTAAAAATTTTATTTCCTACATGTTAGTATTTATATTATAAGTTACTTTAGTAAGGAGAAACACTTTGAATTCGAAATAAAGATTTGAACAATATTGACATGGAATTTTCATTAGCTAGATACTTTTTTAGAAAATCGTTTTTTATTCTTGTTGTAAAAATCCGCACAAGCAAATCCGATATTAATTTTACTAGTCAATGTTGAACATGACAAAGTAATTATCCTAAATAATCCATTCAGTTAATTATTCATAGACTTTTTTGGTCATATGTAATCAAATTGATATTTGACCGGGACGTGAAGTAAACCAGACTGGACACCGGGGTTTTGTCCAAAAACCGAGACGTCTGGCAAAAGCCTACTCATACCAGATCCTCTCAACTTTACAATCCGCTTTACAGCATCCAGCAAACAACATCCAGCCTCCGGCATTGAATTCAATTATATGACGTCTTAAATTACTATCATGTTTTTCGTAACCACGAACTACGATAAGAGCTATTTGTGAGAACAAGAAACTCAAAGAGTATGGTCTAATGAACTAAAAAAGTTACTCAGCATATTACAAATCAAAGAACAGCTTAAATTTTACTAATTATTACTTACTCCAAGATACTGGAAGGTTTTGAGGCAATGTTTTGAACACAAGCACGGACTTCAGCTCAATTTGGATATGGCTGACATGGCCGCTAAAAATACTCAAGAAGGTCACATGCAGCTTCAAAACCAGAGGCGCCCCATATCCGCAAACCCTACTTTCATTTGAAGAGCTGGTGACAGCTTACACTTAAATATTACAAAAAAGAGAGCAGTATTAAGTTACAAATTTCAAAGATTGTCGACACTCACATATTGGCTGAGATTTGTTATAACATAAGTGATGCAAAATTTAAAAAAATAATAAAAATGAAAATCAAAATTAATTTGAATTCTGAAATTTTTAATTCAAATTATGTTTTTCGCAATCACAAGTTGCGACAGAGCCCTACTCTGTTTTTAGAAACAGCGCCTGTGCCCCCCACCCATCCCCTCCTCCTGGGCGGTTACGTGTGTATAGTTGTGTTTGTGTGTGTGCGTAGACCTGTGTGTATGCACGTAGGCGTGTGTGTGTGTAAAGGCTTGAGTGTATGAGCGTGTGTGTGTGTGCGTGTATGTGTGTATGAGCGCGCGTGTGTGTAGGACATGGACGCCATCGACCAGGAGAACCGGATTCCAGGAGGCAGTGCTCGGAGCCGCGCCTGCAGAGGGCGGTGGGCGGTGGTGCTGGTGTCCCTGGTCCAAGCTGAAAAAGGAACCAAACGCCAAGGACGGTGAAATGAAAGCAATAAGCAATCGTGATTGCTCAATAAAAAAATTAAATTCGTTTCACAAAAATAAACCCTTTTTTAAAACAAGAAAGTGCATATAAGTTTTTATATTATTATAATTTTTATTTTAGACTGCGTAAATATTCATTTTAAGAATAGAAAACCTTATCCAGTTTTCATTCTTAAATTTCGGCGCAAAAAAGAAGGAGGCTATAAGTTCGACTTGAGTACCTGTGTATTAGTGTGTTTGTCTATTTTTCTTTATCAATTTCTTTTTAAGTGATCTGATCGAGAGTGTTCTTAGCTGAAACTCGTCATTGTAGGACTTTTATCACCGGAACTACAAATTAAAATCTGAATTAGTATTCTTTCTCAATTTCGGTAGTGAATACTAACTCGTTCATTTAAAATATTGAAATCAATTGAAAGAACAAATTTTTCTGCGCATGATGAAATTCGTTTGGAACCTCCAAGTTATATAGAACAGGAATTATAACCCTTTTATATACATTTATTTTTAATTATACATCTATATTCAAACGATTGTTAGTGATTTCATTGTTGAATGATAAGAAAAGAACATTGACTGATAATACAGATTATTAGTCCATGGAAAGACAACTCCATGATTGAAAAATGTCTAACTGTTCCCAGTTTCATTTTGTTAACAAATAAAATACTTGTAGCTAATTTTAGTGCAAAAGAGAATCTTTAAAAGGGAGTTACAATTTTCTCTCTTGATTCTACTTGAGTAAATAGCAAATTTTAGTAGTGAATATTTTCCCTTTTCCATCTTTCCTATGTTATCTAGAAAAAATTTTAAGTATATTTCATTTTTTAAAGTGTTTTGAAACAGAAGATTCACAGTTGTATCAAATTGGGTATTAAAGTTCTTTATTTTATTTTTTTAATTATTTTTTTTTATTTATTTAATACCAGTTCCGTTTGGTTCATGGAATCAAGGGCGTGCACGGGAAGGGGGAGGCACGTGCTGGCCTGGGCCGAGGCTAGAAGGGGGCCAGAGATTTTCGAAATGAGGGACGAAATATATGGAGGGACGCAGAGGTACACAATTTGGAAGGGGGCCCGTAAAAGTCACATGTGACGGGCCCCAAAACTTCTGTGCACGCTCCTGAATGAAGTTAGTCAATTTGGCAAGTGATTTATGATTCTGAAATGCAAGTTTTTTTTTTTTTTTAAATATGTTTCGAATCTCAAGGTAAGAGTTTTTTTTTTTTTTTTTTTTTTCAAATTTTAATTTAATATTAGTTCCTGTAATCTATTAAAATCTTTATTTTTTACCTCACGATTGTCTCATTTCCTTAACTTAAAATTATTTTGGGGTATAAAGGTACTGAACGAGAGTTACAGAGTACAGCCCAAATAACGTTACAGAGACAGTAACGTTACTATTTGCCAGCCAGGTACTGAGTTATTTAAATTTCTGATTAGACCTATTTTAAATTTGTTAATTGTTTTATAAAAACAACAGAAGATTATGAAGTATTGTTTCCGTATTTTTGTCAAGAGTATTAACTAGTTGTAAATAGCAAGAAAATATTTGATAGTTAAAACTTTAACTATAGCTAAGCTAATCAATTTGTCGCACCATAAACTGCAGAACAAAAATGCCCAAAGAATGTAGTTTCATCCATTCATTTTTCTTAACTTCTTTACCTCTTCTATTCCTGGAGGGATTTCCATTGTTGCTTAAGATTACACTTCGTGGAAGCTTGAGAACTTTTTCTCCGGCTTTATTACGCGGATTTCATTATCAGATGGTATTAAGGGAAGCATTATTGATCAAATGAGGCTTCTTCCAAAGAAACGAACGAGTTCACTCACTGAGACAGTAGTTTCGAGCAAAAAAGATCGTATGTTTCAACAATGTCCTCTTTTAATCAAAAATTTCAATGAGATTAAAATGCACTCAGCCGGAGTTGAAAATAAGTAACATTGTTCTCAAAGTAATTGCTTGCTGTTATAATTTTGAAAAGAACTGTTCAAGTTTTTTTTATTAACAATTATTAGCTTTTTAGTTTTTTATTCTTTGGTTATCTGTTATAAAACTTATTTGAAAATTATATGTGTGTTGACGAGAATGTTATCATTTCCAAGGGCATTTTAGTTCAAAGTCAAGCTAATGCAGATGAAAAAAAAATTCAAGTAATCACGATTACGAAAAATGTGAAGAATTTAAATAGCTCTCGACGTACTCGACATGCATCTAGAGAGCAGAAAAACTTCTAACTCTCTGAAGCCCCGGATGCAAATGACGATGTTTTTCGTACCACGCGTTTCTTGAAAACAATAACAAACGAGCTGATGTGTGCATCACATGACTTCCTATTACTTCAATTTAATGTCATTTCCCCATTATTGGCAATTTTAATGTGATTCAATTGTTTACTCTCTAAATACTACTCACCAACATTGGCCAAATTAAAATATTATATATTAATTGGCCGATTTTTTTTTAAAAATCGTAAAATTTCTCGCCAAGTTGGCGAAAAAACTTGGCGACCAAAAGACTGGCGATATATCGCCAAGTCTCCGACAAATTATAACACCACTTGAGTTTACATCGAAATTAACAATGATTTCCCCCCAAAAATTAGCAAAAGACTCTTTTAGGAACATCCGAATGCAACCAAAAGAGAAGGCGCACAACTAGACCTCACTAGGAGTCTACGTACCAAATTTCAACTTTCTAGGACATACGTTTTTGAGTTATGCGAGATACATACGCACATACACACATACGCACATACATACGTACATACGGACGTCACGAGAAAATTCGTTGTAATTAACTCGGGGGTCGTCAAAATGGATATTTCCGTTGTCTGTACGTTCCTAGGCATACATCCACGTGGGGTCGGGTCGAAAAAAAATAAAATAAAATAAAAATTAATTTGAATTTTGATACCTGGAATTCAAATTATGTTTTTCGCAATCACGAGTGTGTTTGTGTATGTAGGCGTGTGTGTTTGTGTCTGTGTACAGGCATGAGTGTGTATGTATGTGTGTACGTGTACGTGTGTGTTTGTGTATGTGTGTGATGTGTTTGTACGTGTGTGTTTGTGTATGTGTGTGATGTGTTTGTACGTGTGTGTCTGTGTATGTGTGTGTAGGTGTGTGTGTGTGCATAAGATAGGGACGCAACCTGGAGACTGTTTCGCTATAGGAGCAGCATCGTGAGGCCGGCGAGTCGACGGTGGTGCTGCAGAGGGAGGCGGGGGGGGGGGGGGAAATAAAATCATAGGAATTCAAAACACTCAAATGAGAACAATAAGCAATGTGATTGCTCAAAAAACTAAACATTCATTCGGGGGGTGAGAAAAATGGAAATTAAGGTCGATTTTTGAGGGAAAATTTTTTCGCGAATACAATACTTCCTTTTTTGTAAAAGAAAGTAAAAAGAGACAACAAGACAGTGTTCGAAGCAAACAACCAATATTTTTTGGAACTTCACTGAAATATAAAAATAACAAAGCAAGCATGTATACAATTTTGTGATTTTTTTTTTTCAAGAACCCATTTTTTACGAGCACTCCGTTATAACAAGCAAATATCGCAATCCCTTCGCACTCGTTACAAGCGAGTTTGACTGTAGTAGACATAGGAAGAAAACGGCATTTAGCCCCAAGATGGCGGACGGGTTGCTACTAATTCTACGATTTAGGGCATTACTCGGGACATCCTCCTTCCCTTCCACCACCACCATTACCGTCATAACCACAAAACAAAACAACAAAAAAAAAAGACTAACAGAAATAGAAGACTGCTGTGAGCCAATCCCATGTAAACTCCAAAAGGGGATGTGCGAAATTTACACCCCAGAAGAATTGGACTTGAAAAAACATTTTGTAATGTTTACATATAAGGCATTCAGAGCTGATAATCAAAATTAAAATTAGATAACAGCAGGGGCGAGCGCAGGGGAGGAGAGAGAAGAAACTGGTGTTGGCCCAGGCTCAAGCCTGAGGGGGGCTTGAGATTCTTGAAATGAGGGGTGAAATATATGTGGGTAAACAGTATGGAGGGGGCCCGTAAAAGTCATTTGTGACGGACCTCAGAATTTCTGTGCACGTCCCTGGTTAACAGTACTTAAATTACAGTATATTTTAACAGTAATTAACGGTATTTTTTTTTTTAATTTCTGTAGCATGAAAACTAACCTAAACAAGGGTCATAATTTGAAAACTCAAAACTTATAATTTTGGCGAAGATACAAATCTAAGTAAGAAATAGTTTTGGATCTGATTCACTTTAGTTCTTAATGGTACAGATTTATATCAATAAAAAAACATTGTAAATTGTCCTACTTGATTTTTCTATGTGGAGTGTACAAGAAATATAATTTTGGGGTTACATGCGCTCCATCTCTTCACTGATACCACAGAACTAATCATTTTACCAAGAGTTTTAAAAAGCACTCTAATAACTTGAAAAAGCCCAAGTGCACACTCTGTCCTATCGAGACTGCAACAAAAAGTAAGGGTAAGTTTTACAGTATCTTGCTTTTTCAGAAAAAAAAAAAAAAAAAAACTCGTACACATTCAATATGAAAGTATTCTCCATAGAAATTTCATGAAATAAATTCATCGTTAAAAACTAAAAGTCTTGAAAACACAACATTAAATACAAAAGCCCTGAGGTATCGTAGCAAGAAGAGAAAAAACCTTTGATTATCCTGACCATTATTCCTAATAATAACTGCTTTTTTCTGCCTCGATAAAACTTGTTTCCTAACAGATAATGTTCATTATCAGTATGTCCCTTTTTCAAATATTGCCCAACGATTTCATATTACATACAAGTATAAGGGCACTTTTCGTGAAGAAGAAAAATTCAATAAAATCCCTTTGGACTAAAGATAAGTAGTAACAATGGAGTTGTTTCCTTCAGTCAAAAGTACTACTTTTAGTCACTGAAATTGACAGAGCAAAAAAAAAAAAAAAAAAAAATAGCATGAAGCCAGATTTTTTTTTCCCAATAGTTATTTTTATTTAATTTTTTTATGTCCGATTTTGGAAAAAAAAAAAGACGTGATCTTTACGACGTCGGAAGCGATGTACTTCGGTGCGCTGCTCCAATGTCGCGCTGGAGCAATTAATAGCAGTCATAATGAGAATTTTGAATAAAGGCTTTTCTGAAGCAAACATGAAATTCATCTGTATTATTGTGCTATAATATTTTTATCTTTATCTAAGGCCAAAACATTGCGCTCTGCGCTGGTGGCATCAGAAAATGGCATTTCATTACTTGTAATGTCATGAGCAGAAGCGTAAAAAATAAAATTGAATCTGCGCACCGAATAAAATATTTTTTTAAATACTAAACTTTGTCATATTGTTTAAAAATTGGTTAAAACCTATGTTTTGAAGCATGCTCTTTCAGAAAAAAATACTTTTAAAATTTCGGAAACAACCCAATTAAAGTTAGGGTCAGATTTGATTTTTACTTTTTATAAAAATTACATTTTAAGCGAAAATCACAAATAAAAAATAGTATTTTATAGCACCCAAAGATTTTCCACCTGCTTTTATACATCAGAATTTAATACTGATAATACCTCAACTTTCTTTCTGAATATATTTCAAATGTCTGAAGCTATATATATTTGTTTTTGACATAGGTAAAAAATGCGTTCATGATTTTAAAAGATTTTAAATACATATTTACTTCTTAGAAACAGAAACAAATTCATCTAACGACAGAGTTATCAAAAAACTACGCAAAGTATTGATTTAATTCTCGCGTAGTTTCCACAAAAATAAAAGAAAAAGAAAAAAATATTTTATATGATAATTTTTTGTTCAAAACTGTTTGCTAACTCTAATGAAGATTTTTTTTACTTTGAAAAAAAGCCTCGTTTGATCAATAAGGCTACCTTTAATACCATCGGGTAATGAAATCCTTTAATAAACCCAGAGAAAAAGTTTTCACGCTTCCAGGGAATAGATACTCTTGAACAACAAATGCCGACGAAAATTTCTCAAGGAAAGCAAGAAATAAGGAAGTTATAAGGATGTGCGTCATTAGGCACAATTTTTTGAAACATTTGTTCTGCATTTTCATAAATTTATTCTCAAAGAATATTTTTTACAAGCAGGATATAAATCAATTGAGTAGCAACAAAAGTAATGGATGTTCTTGCGTGAATTATTTAAAAAGATGTAGATTTTTAAAATGAAGTTGATCACCAACGCATAAAGAACTCAATTTGTGTGGCGCAGGAGAAGCGTTTTATCTTAAGACAATCTTGAATGGAAAAGGCAAATCTACTGTTAAATAAAAGTAATGAAGAATTTCCTTAACACTCTATTTGAAAAGAATAGTAAAAGTGAGGGGACTTTTTCTCAGTTTTGTAACGTGGTTTTTCTTGTAGCAGAATAAATTGCAATTGATGTTTTCTTCACCTTCCATGCATTTTCTTTGAAGAGTGCAAATTTTGGAAATAGCAATAGGAATTAAATTTTCAATTTCAATAAAACAAATATGTTTGTGTTTCTCACAAAGTTTTAGAACACTTGCAGAAGTTTAAATTCCTTAATCTTCAAAGAGCGACCAGAAATCCATTTGATGCATATTAGATAAAACTGCCGAGGGCAGGTAAACGACAGTATCTATAGAAATGAATTTTCCAGATATCTGAAGAAAGGTGTGTCGGATTCAATACTAACAACGGAAAATGTTAGAATTAAACGTTTATTCGCTCCTTTTTTTCAGCGGAAGTCAAATAAGCAAGCTTTTACAGTAAAGCTAACGTACAATAGATGACAAAAATGCAAAAAATTGAAAAAATAAAAATTTTGCAGTTACTGCCCTTTATCTGCTCATTTTAGGACAAAATCAATTTAAAAATGGAAGTTTAAACAAGATTAATGTTTTTTTTTTTTTTTTTTTGAGCAATCACGATTGCTTATTGTTCTCCCTTGACAGTCCTTGATGTTCCGGTTCCTTTTTCAGCTTGGACCAGGCCTGCAGCACCACCGTCCACCGGCGGCGGCGCGGCTGGTCCTGAGCACTGTCCCCCGGAATCCACTTTTGCTGGTCGGTGGCGTCCATGTCCTACACACGCATGCTCATACACATTCCCCTACGCGTGCGCGCATTTACACATACACACGCCTACGTGCACACAGGTGAGCCTACACACACAATTATACACACGTAACCACTCAGGAGGAGGGACATGCTTGGGCGGGGGAGCCATTTCTAGAAACAATAACTCTAACCAGTAGAGTCTTGTCGCAACTCGTGATTGCGAAAAACATAATTTGAATTCAAAGTTTCGGAATTCAAATTAGAATTATTTATTTTTTTTATTTTACTGATATGAAAAAATACATAAAACATGTAATGTTAAAGCGAACAAAGTAGAATACGAGTACTCATCCAACATTATGAACGTTACGAGACACAAGCAAAGTTTTTGAATCTTTGCATTGTTTTTTCTTTTGCTGTATTAGAAACAATTAACGCCCAAAGCATTCACACGAATCAACTACTGCTCAATACGGTGAAATTGAGACAGCAGAGGTTAGATTGTGCTAAATGGATTGTGGCATCCTCATATATATAATAGCCAATTAACTGATCAAGGAACGCTCCTGACGTCATCTACAACGAAACTTGTGCCATAGCATAATGATAATATTTTTTATTTATTTATTTATTTATTTATTTATTTTTTGGAATTGTTTGACATGCGGGGAAATGCTTTATTTTGACAAGGCTGAGTTGAATCCGGTAACGTAATTGTTTCGCTAGTAAGACTCGTTTTAGGAGAATGAAGAAACGAAAAAGTGGTCAACAATAAACGCTATCTACTGGAGTTTAGGGTTAATCCACCGGAGTTACGGTTAAAATTTCAACTATCAAAATATCACTAAACAGGCTATTGCTTCGTTCAAATGCATAAGCAGTTTTCACCCGTCATACCTTGACGGGCGGTTTTCTAGTAACTGTATAAATACTAGAAAGTCGCCCGTCAAAGGTATGACGGGTGAAATTGCTTATCGTCTTCTGCATTTTAACGAAGTAAATGCCTGTTTGGTGATAGCTTGATGGTTGAAATTATAACCTTAACTCCACTCTTTTAATCCTGCGCAGAAGCGTAAAAAATGAATTTCAATCTGCGAATCGATTTGAATAATTGCTTGAAAAATATTAAACTTTGTCAAGTTGTTTAACAAATAGTTAAATTCTATGTTTTTAAGCATGCTCTTTCAGAAAAAAAAATACTTTTAAAATTTTAGCTGCAACCTTATTGTTGTAATCATAACAATGCTTCTTTTAACTAATTGCATCTGTTTTTCAGAAACCAATATCCGAATATTTGGCTCCAAAGTAGTACCATTATCCTTTTTTCGTGCTTTTCGATTTGTACTATTAAACAAAACAACGAGCCACACGCTCCATCAGTTTCACAAGCCGGATATGGTACGCGGGCTGTTCGTTGGTGCCACTGGTCCAGAGCATCTTCTGAAAGATTCAGAAATCGCACCTATTTCTGTTATTGCATTGAAAAAAAAATTATGACGAACACTCCTACATTTAGGATGTTAACACACAACTCAGCTTTAACAGTGAATATGAATCTCACTGTTTAATAATTTCTATACTTTTTAAAAGCAGCTGCAGTAATAAATTTGAACATAATTATTTTAACAAATCCCAATGAGAACGTGTTCAAACTAAAATAACTATCAACAATGTCAGATGTTCTCGGATTGATACAGACAAAGTGTTTTTGCCCCTTTTAATGCTGTTTTTTTTTTGAGAAATCACGATTGCTTATTGTTCTCACTTGACTGTTTTGATGTGCTATCATTTTATTTTCCCGCCAGCACCCTCTGCAGCATCACCGACGACCGGTTGGCTCCTCACGATGCTGCTCCTATAGCGAAAACCGTCTCCAGGTTGCATCCATATGCTACACACACGCGCATACATACACAACTACACACACGCACACACAAATACATACACCTACACACACATACACACACACGCATACATACAGACACCTACACATACATAAGACACCTACACATACATACAGACACCTACACATACATACAGACACCTACACATACACACACACACACCTGCACAGAACTACCCACACACTCATCACACTCATGCCTACACACAACTACCCACACACTCATGCCAGCACACAGACACAAACACATATGCCTACACACACATACACATTCCCCACCACACACAAACACTCATACACACTTTCCACACACTCATACCTGCACACAGACACAAACACACATGCCTACACACACATACACATACCCCTACACACAAACACACATACCCCACATACACATAAACACACATGCCTACATACACACACACACTCGTGATTGCGAAAATCATAATTTGAATTCAAGAGGTCAAAATTCTTTTTCTTTTTTTTGAGCAATCACGATTGCTTATTGCTTTCATTTGACTGTTTTGATGTGCTATCAATTTATTTTCCCATCAGCACCCTCTGCAGCACCACCGTCGCGTCGATCGGCCTCACGATGCTGCTCCTCTTGCGAAAACCATCTCCTGGTTGCGTCTATATCCTACATACGCATACATACATGCACGTACACACACACACATACACACCCATACACAAACACATACACACACGCCTACACACAACTACCCACACACTCATGCCTGCACACAGACAAAAACACATATGCCTACACACACATAGACATTTTCCCCCCACGCACACAAACACTCATGCACACAACTAACCACACACTCATACCTACACGCAGACACAAACACACATGCCTATACACAAACACATAAACCCCACCACACACGCCTACATACACACACACACTCGTGATTGCGAAAAACATAATTTGAATTCAAGATGTCAAAATTCAAATTAATTTTTTTTCTTTTTTTTTATCTCTTTCGACAGCAATATCTTAAATCTGTTGCAGTAAGCTGCTGCTATGGGTATAATATGCAAAAAACGAATATTTATATGTTTCAAATTAAGTCGCAGCGCAATGAACAAACAATGATCTTGACGAAATTAACTAGGGTAGTGGGTTACAAGATGACAGTGTGAAAACGGCTGGAAATACGAAACTATGTTGAACCCATAATGGGTGTGTGTGTGTGTTTTTTTTTTTTTTTTTTTTTGGTTTTCTTTTTCCGGGGAGTCCCCGTGTTTGAAAGTCTACGATTTAGTTTGGTCATTGTCTTACGTAGGCTGATGATGAACTACAAAATGTCCATGAGCAAACGACTGGCAACATGAAAATATGCAGAACCCATAACATGTCTTTTTTGGGGGGGTGGAGGGGGTGAAAGTCTACGGCTCTATATTTGTCAATATCATAAGTAGTAGTAAGTTTTTCTTTTGGGGGGGGAGGAATCTACAAATTGATTTTTGTCACTGTTTTAAGTAGACTGATAATGAAATACAAAATGCCCATGAGTAAACAATTTCAACATGAAATTAGAATGAACCCATAACACGCGCAGAAAGTCTAGGGGTCAAGTGAGGAAAATGTGTAGCAATTGATAAACTTAATGATTTATATTTATGTTTTATTTTTCAAATGCTACACACTTAAAATAGTACTTATGCTCGTCTCTCCAATACTTTTCAACGATAGAACTAAAACAGTCCGCAATTCCAATTTTGTGGCGATATGCCCGCAGACAGTCATGCCCTGTTAGCAGTCTGAAGGTAGCCACAGCTAAGATCCCCCCCCCCTTCCAGTTATAAGGGCTTTAGCCACAGCCACCTTTCTCGGGGCTTCAGGGACACAAAAAGGGTTCTCCTTCACAACTGCCCAGGACTTCTTAATGCTTTAATGGCATACTGATTTTTTACAGGTTATTTACATTACAAGCAATATTTGAAAACCACCTTTTTTATTTGACAGCATTTCTTTCAGTAGTAGGGGACTCCTTCCCCTGATCGCCAACCCCTTGCCTGCGGCGCGGCGGCTCGTTTATCATTTCCTTGTTATACATTTTTTTATTAAATCTACACTAAAGTATAGATTATTTCGAGTTAAGTCTTCTTTTGAGTAATTTTTAAAAAAATAAAAGTAATTATTTAATGTTGCTCTATATAGTTAAAGTACAAAGAAAATTTTCAAACTGTATACAATAGATAAAAGAAATAATCTGGACATTCTGATGAAAATCAAGAAGATAGTCAGAAATGTTGCCTCAATCTTTCTTTGCATGCGAGCTACGAAGAAGAATGTCCAACTTTTTTTCTTTTTTTTTCTCAAGATATGCGTGCTTGGACAGAATAAACATTTCATTGTGCCAACGGAAAAATTATGGAACCAATTAAAATTCCGCTACAAAGGCAAGAATTTTAATTTCAGCTCCACATGTTGCGCTTGAAGCAACTGAAGAGGAAGAGAATTATTCGACCGTTGTGAAATAAAATAGAAGATTAATTTCCAAAATATTTCATTTTGACGTACCATTTAATTAAGTATAACATGGGCGGCATCAAACTATACCTTTTATGTTTTTATCAAAAATATATTTTAATAAGCAATAAAATGTTAACCATTTTCTGATAAATAGTTAAGTAGTTGATTACGGGTTACGACATGTTCGCAAAAAAAATTAATCATGAGTGCTTTTATTTCAATCTCGAAATATTTTTCAATGAACGTGCTACAAAATATATATATATATATAAAGTAATATCTAAATTAGAGATATGCGGTTTGGGTTTTCTAAAAAATTGATTTCACAATCGTATTTTTTAATGATTATAGAGGTAAATAAGTTCAAATATACACATAAAAAACAAAAATATGTAAATAATACATTCAAAATTTTAGTCTAGAAAATTCTTTTTTTTTTTTTTTTTCAGTTAAGGTAAACACATCGGTAGTGGCCAGCTAACTAACACAGTGGCTTCAAAAATTGGCTAAACAAAACTGGAGGCCTGAAAAGAAGGTTTTGTTCATACACAGATTCTTTATTAGAAGACTAACCGACAGAGTCGACGAGAGACTAGGTTATCCTAGAAAGCGCTATATAGATAGGCCAACGCATCAGCTTAAGTTTAGCCATTTTGGATCGAATTTTTTATTGTTGCGCTGCTGAGGTTACCGGAGATAAATTTCGGGTTTCGCCAAATTTGCTGAAAATAATACTTTTTTCAGCCATTTTGTCCATTTAATAAATGGACTTTCTCATTTAGACTACGATTCCAGGCTTAGAAGGCTAAAAAATGTACAGTCTTGAGCAAAGAAGAGACCGAGGGGACATGATTCAGTTGTTTAAATTTATTAAAATGAAAGATGTTACGGGGCTGTAGTTAAGCACTGAAAACAGGACAAGTGGTCATTGTTTTAAGCTATTTAAATCTCAGGCTAACATGGATATTAGGAAAAATTATTATTTTAGCAGGATAGTGGAACCTTGGAACAGCTTACCGGAGGAGGTGGTAATGAGCAAGGGAGTAGATAGTTTTAAGAGGGCCATTGATCTTCACTGGGGATTGTAAATTGACTAGGACCAGTCTAGCTGGGCCCAGAGCCTGTTGCTGATCGTCACTTTTGTATTTGTATTTGTATTTATTTAATAAACAATTTACGTGCCGCTAATAATCGCTCGCATTGAACAATCGCCAAACGCGATTACTTGCCAGAAAAGACAACCACTCAAATACGCGCTACGATCCCAAAAGGCTGATCTTAAGCTGATGCGCCAGTTCGTATATATAGGGGCCTTAGGTTATCCTAGTCGGAAACTAGAAGTCCGCCAGGATCGGAATCTGAATAGTTTTAGTTTAATAAGTCGTGTGGGGGGGTCCGGTAACTAAACAGACAAGAGGCACTGCTTGACTGTCGGCGACCCTGGACTAACTTAATAGAGGTAGCGTTTGGTTTGTGGTAATTCTTTATTAGTAGTCACACAGATCATCATATCATGAGGAAAAAGTCTACATAGCAAAGAGATTTTTCAAGCTTTTTTCTTCTGCAGTGCCTTACGCTGTTGTATAGGTGGATATAACTATACATAAAATGAGTAATAATTGCATGATGTATTGTGATTAATTTCCAGCGTCTTATCCACTTGGATGTCGAATTGCCTACAGTTACTGAACTATTTTCCTCACGTTACAACAGTCATGGAAATGGCTTGGCTTGACTGGAAATCTAGTTGCAAAGGAATTATAGTGAATGCCGGTTAGTTGAATCAGTGATTAATTGAATCAATCGCTTTAATGAATTAAATCGTCAAAAACAGGACAAACTCTAGCTTTATTGAATTCGTCACTTTATTGATTCAGCCGCTTTTTGGGATCAAAACTTTTGAACAAAGGTGATTCATTTAGGTGCGGCCACTGTACCTACTTGATTGAGGAAGCGGAGGCTGAAGCATTATTTCCCACCTCTCTTTTCATTACAGTTCTTCTATTCTTGAGCTGTTCAACTTCGTTGCTGTACGTGTTGGCCACGCTGTGGGTACTATGCTTTTACAGCTGTACCAAGCGTTATTAGACGGTTACTTGAATATTTTCCTAGAGGCACTGCAGCTAGCAAGAGTAGTTCCTCAACCCGTTCTCGCTGTGAAGGCTCTGGCAGCCCTATACGATATTTGGAACTAAAATTGTGGCAATTATTTATTTACATCTAATAAAAAAGTGATACATGCCATCAAACTTTAGTTCTTCGATATAGTCACCGGCATTGCGTCATTCGCTTCAGAATTGTTCCAGATATTCTTGAGACAGTAGACCGTTCATTCAAATTGTCAACAAAATACGAGAGGGCACTGCTACAGGTGTCCTAAGACTTCTACACCGTTGGAAACGGTTCGTACAGAATCGCAGGTGAAAAGATTGAAGAGCTGTAAAATGTATCACTTTTGTAAGTGACGTGAATAATTAGCTGTCACTGATAAAGCTATAACGATTGTACGTAAGCAGGAGGTGCGACTCTTCTCCAGAAACGGTTCTAAAACTATAAAGACTTTATGAAGGAGAAGAATAAAATATTCCAAAACCCCTCTGAAAACCTAATAAAACCTAGAGGAGAGAATAAAACTTCGCCAATAATTATTTAATTGATAAGTAACTAAAATCAAAAATTTCAGAAAACTCCGACTGGGTCGCAAATGTTGAATCAACAGGGAAAATTAAAAATCCTTTTAAAAGCCTGGCACTATTAAAAAAAAATTACAAGTATTTTATTTGTTAACAAATAGAAACTGGCAACACATAAAAATTTTAAATCACTGCTTTTAATTTCCTTGTCGGCAACAATGAATTCGGTTATTAATCACTGAATAAAGGCTTAGTTAGAAATATTTAAAACCTGCTTTAAAAAGAATTATAATTCAAATTCTGTATCACAGGAAAGTTCCAAACACATTCAATCAGACACAGAAAAAAATACTATTTATTTTGGTACTAAATTTTTAAATTTCAAATATATTTTCACAGCAAAAATCGCGAAAAACAGTTTAGAGGCTTTTCAATTAATATCTTCGTTAATTAATGTCATCCGAAGACGCAACCTACCTAAGAATACTTTCGATTAACTCTTCTTTTGAACAAATTTTTTATTCCAAAATAGGGCCATTCGTTTAGACACTAGAATGCCACAGACAGATACACAGATACACGGACAGGTCAAACTTATAACCCCCTTCCTTTGTGCGTCGGGTATTTAAAAATAAGCATTTGATATAAAAAATAACATTTCATACATTTCAATGTATTGTTATGTAAATTAACTGAATGCGAGAAATAATCTCTTCAACTTGCATACGCATTTTCTTTTTTTACATCTTTTTGGTAATCCACGGTGTATTGTTTGTTAAAAATAATTCTTTCTTTCTCTCTTCTTATTTAAGAATCCGAAATCGAAAAAAAAGTTTAAGACACTGATCCAAATTACGTTTCAACTACGTTTTAGATAACACTACTGGCCTTAGTTTTCAAAAAACATTTTTCCTCTTCAGAAACAGAAAATTTCTCGATATTGATTAAAATATAATTGAAGTTATTTTTTAAGGATTATACATTTCAGAAAATTCGAGCACAAACAAGATTAAAGTTTACTTCATGTGATTTTAATGAAGCGAAAATTGCCTCAAGCAAAACCTAAAAATATCATCCACATATCAGTAATTTATTAAATTCAGTTCTTTTGAGTTACTTGAAATCAATAGCGAAAAAAACTGAAGGATTTGTGAGTAAAAAATCAATTTTTGTTTTTCGATTTACATCCTAAGCCTAAAGAAATCTGTATGTTATTGATAAGGTTTTGTTTTTTCAGTTATTTTATTGGAATACTGTTTATTATTTCGTTTAATTTTTGCATATTTCGATGTATTTTGTAAAAAAAATCTTTTGCTGCAGCATTATTTTTTGAAGTAAATTTGAACAAAAAAAAGTGAAGGGATCCGAAGTAATTTTGCACCAAATTTCAAGGCTGTAAGTGCTATATGGTCTTCCTATATTTAGGACAGAAAGAGACCCAAATCCACGATTTCTTCAGCGTTACTCTTTTTAAATGTGCGGCGATAACCATTACTTAGCTCTCTATGCTAGCAATCCAAAATAACGCTTGCAGAGAAAGTAGTTTCAAAAGACAGAACATTTCATTAATTACAAGATACGGACATCGAACAACACAGACATGACCCAACTAGATAAAAAATACACAACGCTACAGTCAGTGGCGCTCCGAACTTAAATGTTCGGAAGGGAAAAAACTCAATTTGCAGAATGGAACTTCAAATTTCGCCGAGTGGTAATAATTTTGTTAAATAGAACTCGAAAATTTTCCCGAATGATGATAATTTTGCCGAATTGTCAGACAAAATTTGCAGAATAAGGAAATTTTCTGGGAGGTCACAGTGACCTCCCGTGACCACCCATCGGGGCTCAAGTGGCTACAGTGTACGAGCCGAGAGATGACATCAGAAGTTCGGCTTGTTACTCAACAGCAACACTTTCTACCGCTGAAGAATTGTAACTAACATATAAACGGATAGAAACAAATTCACTGAGACCTTCTATTAGCCTATATCAATGAACTATATAGACTGATATATGACCTCGAAAAAAAGCTAGTTTTTCGTATTTTATGTCTTACATATGAAACCTTATTAACTATCCCAGAATATAGCAGCCCACTGTTAATTTTTTCTTTACTTTATTTTGAAATTTAAGATGCCGGAAATGGCACCATTCTCATGATTTATTAACTACCAAACCCTGTAGCACGACAGCCCGTGAGGGACAAATCCTACTGTGCCCAACTCAGTTTTCCTGACAAGGGACTCTGGGGTGCAAGGCAGATGTTCCGGTTAGATGGTCAGCCTAACGCAGAACCCCCGGTGTTTGGTTCCCAAGTACGCTTGGTACTCATTTTCTCGACCCACTGAAGGGATTAACAGCTGAGTTAACCATGCCCAAATTGGGAATAGAACCCAGGCCTGCGGCGCGGGAGTGCGAAGCGCTACCACTGAGCCACTGGGCTTCGATTTATTAACTACGGAATCATCCTTGCTTTATTTAATTTTTTTAATTATTTATTTTTTAACAAGAGTTTTGTATACGTTGGAAATATATTTTCATCTTTATAAATGAAGTTAATTGAAAAAACAAAGCGAATCTCTAACAAAAGAAAACTTCCGAGAATATCTTACTACTATTATATATGCGAAAGTTTGTATGGATGTATGGATGTTTGTTACTCTTTCACGCAAACACTACCGAACGGATTTTGATGAAACTTTACAATAATATAGCTTATGCATCAGAATAACACATAGGGTACGTTTCGTCCCGTTATGGGGGGCAAAACTCAACATAATGGGGCAATAAAACACAATTTTCGTATAAATTCTCTAATATGAGGATGAAAAAATACTTGCACATATTAGCATTATATGTCCATCGAAAGCTCTGATTTTTCTGCTGAAGATGGCACCTGTTCGAAATTTCTAAGTAGAATGAAAAACGAGTTATGAGCTTTTTAGTTCCATGTTCGAAGGCTTTCCTCAACACAATATAGTATTTAGGGTATCATCTTAACTCCATGTCGATAGCGAAAATTGTTGTATTGTTGACTATCTTTGCTTTTCGTGACTGTTCAAGGCTTTTCTCAAATCAAATCTTGAAGTAAGATTTTTGCACAAGATTGGCAAATAATATATGGATTTGGCGGATTATTTTCCATTTTAATGCAACTTTGAGGCATTTAATGTTTTTTTTATTATTTATTTGTGTTAACTGGGTATTTAATCGATCAGCAGGAATCTAGCCAAACTTTTTTTGTGGAATCATTTTTTTCAACTGTCGCTGTTTTTGAAGCTAAATACTACGCAATACTGTTTCTCGGTTTTCACCATGTAACCAAATATCGCCATTTCTTAAATATTTCTTTCTTTAAATTTTTTAACACGTAAAATAATTCGCCAACTAAATTAAGCGAATCCATAAACAGCACAAAAACTTCCATTAATTTATCTTTGCACACAATTTCAAACAATTGCCAAATTTTTACTGTTTATTGGAAACATTTCGGGTAGCATCATTTTATAATCACCAGAAGTATCTCTGTATTTGGCAACTCTCTTTCTTCGATGAAAATTAGTAACACACAGTTTTACAAAGTGGGGAGGAGGAGTCTCATTTAAGGTATCCCAAAACGATTAACGCAAATTTAATAACATTTTAAATCTCAGTAAGGGATTACGGGCAGCTACACTTTTTAAAAGTTTGTACTTCAATAGCAATATTGAAAAGGTTTTAGACTATGTTAAAAAAGAAAGAAAAAAAGATAACTATTTTTAATCAAGTGAAGTTTAATTTTATATATATTTCGGAATTTCCTCAAATTTGTATATGCTTAAATATCGTTTTTTCGTTTCTAAAAGAGTACTATTTTGTTCTTCATACTTATTGCCATTTTACTTTTATGGGTAAAGAAGAAGCTCTACTTTTAATCACGTCAAAGCGGCGTCTTTTGAGTTATTTCATGACATTTTAAAAACTTATTTGATAGGCAGAGTTATGATAACGTGTTCGAGACGAGTGTTCAAAAATTTTGGCGCTACAGCCATTACAAAAGTTGCATTAAAATGTAAAAATTCCGCCAAATTAATTTTGGTAAAAAGATCATTAAGCACTGTGAGGTATTGAAGTTAAAATTAATCCGCCAAATTAGTGAAACAACACTCTTAAATAACATTAAAACTAATATTAAACTGTAAATTAATCCACCAAACATATTTTTTTTATCTCCAGTCTTACCAGGTGACTACTTAACTGCATTGGCGAATTATTTAAAACTTTAATGAAACTTTTCATTTTCTTTTTTCTTTTTTGTGTGTGTATTTTTAAGGGTTAATGATGCTAATTAGGATTTTGCGGAATTAATGTCCCTATTTTAATGGCGACAATGGAGAATATTGTTCTTTCTTTCTTTTTTTTTTTATTTTGTTTTTGTTTTTTTATTTGTTTTTTATCCTATGAGACCTGTATTGATGAAGGTTTTTGGAAATAATCATAACTGAGAAAATCAGAAGGAATGAATGAAAATGCTGATAGAGACCATTCTAATAGAGACTTTTGGGAATTTTTCTCTTTGCGAAATGCGAAGTTTTTTGTACAATCCTCATTTGAATGGGTACTTTGAAAGGAAAAAAAACTGTTGTGCTTACTCTTTTTTTAATGGTATTTTTACTCTGAACTTTTTCGTATTGTAATCAGGACCGTTTACGTTCTATAGAAACAGTTGATTTCCTTCTGGTGGGGATTTTAAAGGTTTGATGTTCTGACTCTAAAGGGACATAATTAGAATCAGGATTCGTAGTGATTGTTGACCCTTTTTTTGGGACGATTTCTACGGTAAGAAGTTATACATTATACAATAATTTAAATTGCCGGTGCAACGCTGGATGTTATGTATTTGACAGAGATCGGGATTATAAGGGAACTGTTTCACTTTATTTAAGAACAGTTGACCTCACTCGAATTGGATCTTTTGAGAATTACCCAAACTAGCTTCTTTACAACTCTTGAACGTTTTCAAGATTTATTTTGTGTGATTTTTTGAGTGTCTTCCCAGTTTCGCCGACAATTCATTTACCACCCTTCCCCCTGATTTTCAGTTTTAATCATTCCTTTTGATACATTTAAGGGGGCAGGCAATTTGAAATGTCGACGAAACTAGAGACAACAATTTTTGGGTAAATATTTAACCTCTGCCTGTAATGACGATTAACTTGAATCAATTGAAAAAAAAAAACTACATCAACGTGAGTGAAGCCGCGGGTAAAAGCTAGCAATTATTATAATTTATTACAATAAAGTTGATTAATTAACATGTACTGTGTAATCTGTGTAAATAATTGCTTTAGTATGTAATTTTCACTTTAGAAAAAATGAAGTTTTTTTTCTCCCGATATAGCAACTTTCATGGCGAGATTTCAAAAATATTAGCGTATACTTTTTAGTTTTTAGTGCATATTGTTAAGTTTTTACTGCATATTAGGTATTTTTAGTGCATATAAATATGCTTTCTTGATTTTCAGTACATATAATTAGGGCTCTAATCATGAGCATTTCAAAACAATATTGCAATTGGAAACCCTTAAAAAATTTGCCTTTGATTTCAAGAGGAATATTTTCCTTTTCTCATTGGAGTTATTATCCGAGTCTCAAGATATTCACTGAGGTGTTATATCCTCAGCCACAACATCCTTTTTGACTATTAATTAGGATTTTTGCTATTAATTAAGAGCTTTTGCTTACGGTTAATAAGTATCTATACACTCATTAGTACTTTCCTTTAAGAATTCGGATTTCTCCATTAGTAAAACCTTTTGCTTTGTTCTTAGGATCTTTTCTTCTGTTTACCGAAAGTTTTTTAAGTAGTTTTTACGGGTTAGTCCCGAAATTTTAATTAAGAGCTAATTTGATACTACCGAGATTTTTTCAATTATTTTTAAGATTTCAGCGATATTTTTAACGTTTCTACAGGCGTATTTCACGTATTCAAAATCAGATATACGGCAGATTTGGCTGAAACTTTCACCGTTTGTTATTTTTGGTACTGGAAATGTTTATAGACCAGTTCGAAAAAAATCCGATCGATAGTTCCTTTTTTATTCCAATTTAAGTCACAATCCATTGGATAAATACGAATAAAATTATCGGCTGCAGAAATTAATTCGCGTGAAAGATCTCATTGATAAGAAGTTAGCTGTTGCCACTTTTCTTGAGTTTGAACAAATAAATTCTTTCTTTATTGTTTTATGGCTTTTCATGCAACGGGGGGATTTAAAACTTTTTCTATTTGATATTTTTAGCGATTGATTGATCTTGAAAACTGCGTCAGTACAAAATTTGAGTATAGTCACGGCTTCACTTGATACCTGGACCGATTATTATGAAAATTGCTATATATATATGTATTTTTCCACGGAGAAGGTGCATAATATGCTCATTGAAGCCACTCGCCACCAGGTGGCACTGCAGAGTAGCAACTTCTGCCCTGTTCAACCGATTGTCATGAAAATCAGTATAATGATGTATTTTTTTGTTGGCGTAGCAACGCGCGTCAGGTACAGCTAGTTTTAAATAAAATTTAGCATTGCTAAAAATAGGAAGGAAAAACAAATGAAATGTTTGAAATATTACACATAAATACGTTGCTATTTTTTCAAAAAACACAATGTCGACCATTTTCAATGATATATCTCAAAATAGTGAACATATCTTCTTTCCCACACAACTTCCAATCCATTCTTAAAAAGTATTTATTTATTTATTTATTTATTTTTGGTGGAATTTATCACTTCTACGATTTTTACTGTTTTCGTACATTTCACTCTTCCAAAATAAATTTCACTCCCCTAAGTAAATATGAAGATTTTTTTTTCTCTTCTTGAAACAATCCCGCCCTGACTTTACGATTTATCATTCGCACATTACATTCAATCAATAGCTACTTTTTTTTTCTTTTTTTCGTCTGTTTGTGTAAACGCGCAAAACTCGAGAACTACCCGGTCAATTTCGCTAAAATTTTCACAGTATTAGCCCCAATTTTCGCATTAATTACCAAATATGGGGTGAAAAATTACTTTAACTTATTAATACTACATATCGTTGGAAATAATATAATTTTCCGCTTTCTACGCAATTTGTTTCAATGCTCTAACTTAATTACGGCGGGAGTTACCTGCGCTATTAGCTCAAATTTTTTTAGGATTAGCTGAAATTCAGGCACTACTTTCTTTATTGAAAAATCAACAAAAAGTGAAGGAATTGTCCAACAGTTTTCTTTTTGACACCATTGGATAGAACGACATTTTTTACTCCAGATCTATCTCGACCTATGATCGAAAAACTGAGCCTCTATCTCCAAAGGAAAAAAAATAACACCCTTTTTAAATCAACTTCAAAAAATCTCAAGTCCAATCAAATTGTTAACCATTTTCTTTCGCATTTTAATTTCTTAAACTTATTTTATTTTGTGTTACCATGGTTACGCTTTTTTAATCCATCTTTCTCGATTTAATTTCTTAAAAGTATTTTAATCTCTGTCGTCATTGTTTGGAAGGGTAATTTTGCATGTTTTTTTTTTTTTTTTTTAATTTATTTATTTAAGCATGATTGTTGAATATACGTCAATTGACACAATTTTTTATTTTCAAGGTAAACCGGGCAAAGCAACTACTCTGGTATAAATATTAATTACTAATAAATAACGTGCAAAAAATATCAGCATGCCAATAAAACAATAAGTTAGGTGCTTTCTGCCTGTTTTGCATTGGCCAACAGACAGTTATTGCCAAATGGATAGCTGCATTATTCTGCCGTGTGAAGGTAAACGGAAGTAACTGCAGATTTTTCGATTTTCACTTTTTTGCATTTTTAAAATCTTTATTACAATAGTTTTATGGTACAAACACTTTTATTTGGCTGCCGCAGAAAAAAAAAAGCATTTTTTAATCAGTGGTAGTTAGCAGTAACTGCTTTTTTAGCAACATTTTGCGGGAAGTCGGCAGTATGTACATACTGCTCTTTACCTGCCCACGGAAGAACGAAAACTTTCTCCCGTGGTCTGGTAAACGGCAGTAACTGCTTTTGTCACTACATTTTGCAGGTAATTGGCAGAATGCACTTGCTGCTCTTTACCTGCACACGGAAGAACGAAAACTTTCTCCCGTGGGCAGGCAAACGGCAGTAACTGCAAATTTTTTGATTTTTATGAAATTTTTTGCCCATGATCGTTCTGCCGTGGGAGGGTAAATGGCAGTAACTGCAATTTTTCCATTTTTTTTTTTTTTTGGGGGGGAATTTTTCAAATCTATGCTTCTTCAGTTTTATGGTGCAAACATGTTTATTTGGTTAGCGCTAAATAAAAGCATTTTTTTTAACCAGTAGTGATTAGCAGTAACTGATATTATCGCTACATTATGCAGGTAATCAGCAGTATGTACTTACTGCTCTATACCTGCCCATAACCATTGTCTGGAGAATGGAACATAAATGAATCGCCGCCAAAACTTGAACCATGACGTATAAACGGTTTTCGCGATTTCTTTTTAGTAGGACTCGACCGATGCATCGGCCTGGCCGATGCATCGGCGCCGATGGTTCAAAAATGTAGCCATCGGCATCGGCGGCCGATGCTAACTTGCAGGAAACATCGGCCCATCGGCCTTAAAAACATGGAAAAGCCGATGGAATTGGCCGATGTTTTCGAAAAAAAAAAAGACCTTTGCTGTTTTACTTTTTAATGCAAAGTAAAGGGAGTTATTGTTTTCATATACAATTGTTTACTTAAACTTCAGTATGAATTTCTATTTTAGTCACCCCTGAAAGAGTTTTTAATACTGCATTCAGGTACCAAACAAGTTAATTATTGCATTGTTTCTTGCGGCTGGATGTACGTATGTATCTCTTATAAGTCATAACTCAAAAATGGTCAGTCGTAGAAGGTTAAAATTTTGCATGTGGGGAGAGCGTACGTTCCAGTTGTGCACTTCCCTTTTTGCTTTCGATCGGGTGTTCTAAAAAGCCTATTTACTCATTTTTTTTGTGGCTCTTAATTACTTATTTCAATACAAAACTAATATAGCGTCTCAGAATGACGATCATTTGGTGATATATTGCCAAATTAGAGACGATGGAAACAAATATGAGATGGCAAAACCGGTTTTTGTGTCATTTTGTTAGATTACCTTTGAAGCGACGGTAATTTTTAGAACACTTGCGTGTCCCCCTCCCTGTATTTCTGAAATTAAACTCTAATTGCACTTCCGAGTTGTTTAAAACTAACACCATTCACAAAATTTAGATTTTTTTTTTTCAAACTTAATCTATTGTTTAGGAAGAATTTAGAGCATTAATGTAAGAAATTGATTAAAGACATTTTGAATGGTGACATAATTTGGAAATCAAAGGGACTTTTGAATTTTTTCTTCGGAAGTGCTGAAGTCGATTCAGAAACTCTTCCGAGGCGTTGATGATAGCGGTTCTGTAGTAAACAAATCAGGCCGAAGTTGGGAGCGAAGTTGAATGTTGTGAGTTACTCCAAAATCAGCGGTTGACCCTCCCCCGCCCCGCCCCTCGCTCGTCAAGCATTTCTTAAATATTTAGCGATTATTTATTTTGCTCAAGAAATGTCATTTTGCGTATTTCTCATTCTTGTTTCACCTTTATTTCGTAACTAGTGATACCCGCACGGCTTTGTCCGTAATAGAAAAATCAAAAGGTCTTTTGGTTCGCCTGTATATTTACAAATAATGTATTGTGAATTTTCTCGCCAGTTGGCTTGTACCCATCTTACGGTTCCACGTTATGATAATTTCGTATCTCGCCAATTGGCTTGTGTTCATGTTACGGTTCCACGTTATGATAATTTCGTAATTTACTCGTACATCTTATGATATTTTTTTTCTTAAAGTTGGAATAGAAAAAGAACCACATCGAATTTTTGAAAAATCGCTTCAAGGTGCACACCCCCATGCTACATACTAACTTTGTGCCAAATTTCATGAAAATCGGCCGAACGGCTTAGACGCTATGCGCGTCACAAACATCCTACAGACATCCAGACATCCTCCGGACATAGTCCTGGCCCCACAATGTAGTCCCGTAAAAATTTTTAGGTCCAGAGATTTTCTCTTTAGAATCTTGATCTGTAGGTGTTCTAATGTGAGAATATCTTGGGTAGACATGTTCAATCCTGCGCGAAATAATTTTACAGGCCATCAAAGAAAGCGGCCATTTTGGTTCACTTGCTCATTACGTTTTTCGCAACGGGCGTACCTACAAATTTATTTTTAGTTTTGAACTGCAGTTTTTGGAGTTAAGGAAGTCAATTAATGTATTAATTATGTCATAAAATCCGGTCTAGCCTTTTCTTCAATTTTACGTGGAGATATCTCCGACATTTGTTGTTAAATATTCTGGTTACTAAAAAGGGTACAAAAATTAATAAATAATCCAAAATGCTCATTTTAAACTCCTGTTTATCACATACATGTTTCTTCAACAACACAATAAACGAAAAATACAAGATTAGTTACTTTTAAAAAAGGTTACGATCTGTTTTTGCATTGCATGTTATTGCACTACGACGAACGTCTGTATCATTTGATGCCGCAGCCACTCTTTTTGAGCAATTTTTATCAGCCCAGTCTATGTGTGGAAAAATTTGTAGATCTGCATCTTCTCTTGAGAAATTCTAATTAAGCTCTTCAATGATGTGTCTCAAATCTCCTATGAAAAGTATTGCAGATTACTTCTTCATTAACTGTTAAACCACTAGCAATAGCTGAAAATGTAGCATTTTTGACATTTCTTCTATTTCCTTGCGTGCTAGTTACTGTAAATTTTCCTTATTTGATACTGAAGACCAGAATTTTTCTACCTGCATAGGTATTAGTGTTTTTCTGTCAATTACAGCAATCTTTGTTCTGCCCTTAGTTGATTCTCTTCTCATCTTTTCGAATTATTTCACAACATGCTGCAAATAACTATCGAACACAGGATGAAGTTCATGAAAAGAGCATACAGGAATGAATCCGTGCAGAACATTGATGATAACTTCGCCAAAAGTGTTCTTTATTTGGCGGACTTGTGACATGAAATATATAACGAGGGCAGTTTTTATTGAGGATACTTTGCTAAATAAAAAATGTTCTGGGAACGGATATTTCTGCAATCTAGCTTGGTAGCTTGGTAGGTGAATCACCACCGCCAGGGGCGTGCACGGGGGGGGGGGCGGGGGAATAAGAGAAACCTGTTTGCCCGGGCCTGAGCCTGAAGGGGGCCTATTATTTTTAAAACTAGGGATGAAATATGTGCTTAAACAATATGGAAGGGCGGCCGAAACATTTGTGGGCATTTGTGACGGGCCCCAAATTTTCTGTGCACGCCCCTGAATCACATAATGTGTTCGTTGGAAACAAGTCATGAGCTAAAATATTTTTAATGCATTCTCCCCTTTCTTTCGCTATTTCCATGTCTCTGTACCCTTGTTAAAGTTGATTCTTCCCCATTAGCTTGGAAGTGATATTTTATGAAGAACTGTGTGCCTCAAAGCATGTTAGGTTGACTTTGGAAAGTAAATCAGACAATTTTTGAAACAAAATGTATCCAGTCTAAACTGGCGGTACTGTTCTGATCAATGATTCATGATGCTGAGAAGGCGAATCTTGACACTACCATTCACAAGTTGTTTAGTGAGAAAGCTGTAAAGTTGCTCTGTTTCAGAAATATCATAGGGATTTACATGTTGATGGATAAAATCAACAAGTCTTTTGACATTTTCATCAAAATACTGGCTACGATTGCCTATAAAAATAAGGATGCGGGACACTCTCACAGTGATCCATTAAATGAGAACTAGTAAGACCACGAAACACATTGCATATCATTAAAATTTCATGATACTCTAAATGCCACTCGGCAACATACTTTTTCTCGTCTGCTCTGCAATTTCTCCGGCACTTTTCTGTGACCGTTAAATCGTTTGTTCCAGTTTCATCTCTGGCTTCACAGCATTGAATTTTAACAACAAATTTACCTTGAATGAATTTTTCCTACAGGTAGGGACACTCATTTTCTAGCGCCCTTATCCTCTCTACGTACCATGTTTCATATAGTAGATAAATGATGCAATCAAATACACGAAAGACTGGAAACAGTAATTCAACAGTTTGAACGTATAATTTGTAATTTTCTTCGCGATCAGCAATAATCAAGTGTTTTACAAGTGATACCAGTGAACGAAACACTTCCCAACACTTGCACAGTTCTGATTTGTCACTACATCCTTTAAAAAAAACTCAATCTCTGTTTTTAAGCTTTCAATATTTGTGCTTAGCGATTGAATCATTATTTGACTTTTTTCCTCATCCATTGAGCCAAGAGCATCCTGAACCGTCTTTACTCGCTTAGCAGAACTTCTCTTGTAGTCTAAAATCAACATCTTGTAATGATTTTCTCAAGATTATCAATGATTTTCTGCAGTCTTCACAGCCTCTTGTGAGCTAAAAGCAGCAACAAGTACTTTTGGAGATAAATGACTAAAAAAAAACCAACAAAGGGTCATTCTTTCTTTTGGAAGCACAGAAAATAATCCTTTCATTATACGTTGTTACGAGAAATAGTTTTGTTTCATTTATAAAAACCAATGCATTTTCATCTATATTGAGCATTAAGCATCAGCTCTTTTATTTCTGAAAGAATAAATCCATGCCCAGCATTTATCAGAGGCTTTAATATTTCATTTGCCTTTTTAAACAGTTCAAATTTTGAGGATAGATGTTGCGCAGACTGTGTATTGGTTTCTCGCTCATACTTTCGAATATAAGAACTTATACAGTTTGGATGTGCATATGAATTCGCAGCAGAAAAATTTATATCGCTGTTAAGATCTGCTACTCTGTCAAAAACTTCGTCTTGATTTGGACCTCCTTCAGTACTTTCTGATTTTTCTAAAATATTGTTTTCACTTTCAAAATAACTTGTCTGTGCATTTTTTTCTACCATTTTTTTAGCGTTTTTCCTCTCGTGTATTTCTTATAGCACTAGTTGCTGCAATGACACACTATATTTTCTTGCCGCGTTTTTCAATATTGCGTCTTTGCGTATTTCAGCAGCTTCCCGAACTCGTTTTTGGTCGAAGAACATAATTTTTCTCTTGATTCCTTTTGACAAACTACATATTCGTTTGTTAAAACTGTCTTCAAGATGTCTTCAATTGCCTACCAAAACTTTCTAAACTCAGTTTAGAAATATCAGCCATTGCTAAAATAGTTATTGTCACAGAAAAACATGAAACAAAAAGTTTTTGGAACTGTGGAACATTTTTACTCGAAAACAATTACTTTGACAGCAGACGATAAATAACCTTGAACAGCGTGGACCGATGGGGGGGGGGGAATCCCTATAGCCACTATAGCCACTGGTTTTAACATGAATGCAAATTTTAATACAGTAGCTTATGCATATGGAAGGGCTGTTTTGATCAAAAAATCTCCTTCATAAGGTATTTTTGATCAAAAAATCCCCTTCATAAGGTATTTTTGATCAAAAAATCTCCTTCAGAAGGTATTTTCAATCAAAGAATCCCCTTCAGAATAATATTTTTGATCGAAAAAATCCATTCATAAGGTTTTTTTTTAATCAAAAAACCCTCCTTTAGAAGGTATTTTTTACCAAAAAAAACCCCTACAGAAGATATTGCTGGCTACGCTGGTGACCTTGAAAAATATTGTTTTAGACAAAAGGTTTTACACTTTAAAATCGTTTGGTTTTATTAAGAGTTATTAATTTTTGTACACTTTTAAGTAACTAGAATGTTAAACAAAAAACGTTAGAGATAGCTCACGTAAAAATTGTAGAAAAAGCCAGAGCGGTTTTTATGACATAACTATTACATTAATTGACTATCTAAGGCCCAAAAATTTCAGTTCAAAACTAAAAATAAATTTATAGGTACGCACGTTGCGAAAAACGTAATGAACAAGTGAACCAAAATGGCCGCTATCTTTGATGGCCTGTAAAATTATTTCGCGCTGGATTCAACATGTCTACCCAAGATATTCTCACATTAGAACGCCTACAGATCAAGATTCTAAAGAGAAAATCTCTGGACCTAAAAATTTTTACGGGCATACATTGTGGGGCCTGGAATAACAGAGAGACTTTCAGCTTTATTATTAGTAAAGATAAAGATAAAGATGTGCCATCTTTTTTGCATCATTTATAGCAATCGATTTTTTCTATTGTAAGTAACTATTTTCATCAATTTTTATAAAATCAATGAACAAGTTATTTTCGTTTTCATCATATTTTTAATAATATGTTATAGAAAAGTTTCAAGGATTTTCTATTAAGCAATTTTTTAAATTTCAGCAAATTATTGTTAAATTGAAAAATAAATATCGAGTTTGTTTATTGTAGCTGCGTTTTAGAAACCTCGCTCTTTTCATGGCTATTTCTTTTTTCAGAAAAATTTGTGTCACTCTTATAGCTTTTATGAAAAATGCAAATTTTTCTATTCATAAATTTTAAATAAGTATAAAAATATTCCTATTATGATTAAATATTGTAATTTATCTGTTACCTTTTTGTTTAATTTGATGACTAAAAAATGTCTACGTGCAATCTTTCCACTTTAATTGCGTAATTTGTTGACGGTGTCATATTTTTATTCTTTTTTTTTTTTTTTTTGGATGATTGAACAACATAATTTAAAGTTTTTAACTATGTATAGTGTACATAATCCATACATTATTACAATATTGCTGAAGTTATATGTTCAATTTAAAAAAGCTAATCAGTTTGTTTTCCAACAGTGTCTTTGTTTTTATTCCTTTTTTTTTTTTTTTTTTTTTTGTCTGTTGTTCTTTCTCTATCATCATACAACAGTCAAAACAGAGAAGCATAACGACATCCTATATAGATTGTACATAGTACGATCCAAAATTTCGGGGACAAGCTGCATAAAACTTTACCCAGAATAGTTCACATTATCGAAGCAGATCCATCTTCAAAGGGTCTCCTTGAGGGACTATGTACTTCTGCCAGTGTTCATATAACTTTTGGAAACACTCCTGGAAGCTTTTTTCGCAACCTACTATGATGCTGCTTTATCTTCTCCTGACGGACGTAAGCGGCGTCCATGCAAATGTTTTTTTGCTGGGAACAGGTAAGAGTCACACGGAGCTAAGTCCGACGAAACGTTATATTATTTGTTTGTCATATCAGAGCATTGATCACTGAAACCGTAAACCCTCAACTTGAACGTCGCCTTCATCCCCACGATAAAGTTAATGCAGCAGTGCAAGAGGCCTTACAGGAGGTTGCGAAAAATGGCTGCCTGGAGTGCCTCTAAAAGCTATACAAACGTTGGCAGAAGTGCGCAGTCGTTCAAGGTGATTATTTTGTAGATAAATGTGCTTCGGTAATGTGAACTATTCAGGGTAAGGTTTTATACTGCTTGTCCTCGAAGTTTTAGATCATACTACGTACGTATGAGTTTTCAACTTACTATTTCATAACGTTTCTGAGTGACGCAAGTTTACGCGGATGAAGACATCACAAGAGAACTTGCGATAATTAACTGAGGAGGTGTTCAAAATGGATATTTTAGTCATCTATATGTTCTTAGGTACATATGCGGGTACAGATGTCCCGAAAAAGCTTTTGAAGTTGAAATTGGATGATCGTAAAATAAAAACTAGGTCGAAATTTATTTTATTTTATTTTATTTTTATTTTTATTTATTTTTTTTTTTTTTTGATTACAAGTCCTTATTTGTAGAAAGGAAGTAAAGTGAAATGAGAAGATAACATACGAGTAAACACAAGTAATGCTTGGCAGACGATAAATAAACGTGTACCTACAGAACGATTCTGTTCCATTTGTTTTGTTCTGTCGCAGACGATATTTTTCGCAATTTTTTATATATACTAAGCTGCTGCACTTTTAGTAGTTCGATGAGAGCCATTATCAACACACGAAGCATTTCTTTCGCCTAAATTTTCATGGATATTTATTGCTTTATTGCAAAGTACGGAACATTAAACGATTTTTCGTAGTTTTAAAAATGCCTAAAGAATCTTCCAGTTGCCAACTGACAACGTATGAACATTAAAGAGTTTTCGACAATGCCGTAAGCAATCAAAACATATGTCTTTTTATTTTATTTTCAAATTACATTTCATTTATTGATATTAAATTTATGTCAAGTGTATACACGGTATTATTTATTTTTAAAGTAAAATATATTATTCACATTGCAATAAATATACTTCGTAATGACATATCTACTCCGTATTATGTTGAATTTGTAATTATTGGTCATTCAATAGTACATTGTGCAGTTACTGCTGATTACCAGTAAAAGTGCATGAAAATTACTACTGCGAAGAGCAGGTAAACGGCAGTGTTTGCTTTAATTAAAATTTTGATTGCAAAATCAAATTGAAACAAACTGCCCAAAAAATACTTCGATATAAACATATAGAATAGCCTAAAATCAAATTTCAATATTTAATTGATATTTGTGGGAAATCAAAAACGCGTTTCTTCAAATATCTCAGAAACTCTTTTTTTTAGATACTGCCGTTTACCTGCACACGGCAGTATTCCTCTCCGTACTTGTTACTTCCAACGTCGTAGCATTCTAGAAATGTGTTACACTGAATAATCTATATTCTCTAAATATGTTTAAATCACCTTCTGATTTAATTTTCTTGTTAAAAAGCATTATTCACCAGACAAAATTACCAAGAAAACAATTTTTTACTTAGAAAGTAGTACGAATTAGGGATTCCAGCTTAAAAATTCACAAATCGGTGTATCTAGTTACTTATTCACTTTATATCGTGTACCAGTCGTGTTACCTTATTATAAGCAAATAGAACCGTAGGTTTGCAATAACTACATTAAGTAGCTACAAGAGGCTTAAAGCATCGCAAATGTCAGTTCTTATTTTTCTTTAACAGGAGAAATAATTGATTTAAAACACATTGCATGGTGAAGCCAGACTTAAAACTTTCGTCATCTTTAACTAACTTGGACCAAATTCCTCTTCGGCATTAATTAAGAGGACTAAAGATTCCGACTGCATCAAAGAAAACGAACTGTCTGTTGGGTAATTAGCTATTCTACAGGAATCTAAAAACATTTAATTCCAAAATAAGATGTAAGAGGAGACAAATTTAATTTCATCAGAGCTTGAAAGCTTAGAAGTTTGGAGGCTTAGAGTTTTAATGTGTGGGGTTGGTTAGCATTTTTTAGAAAAGTTCATTTTTGAAGCCTTTAGTAAAAGTTTTAAAACAATAAAAACTTAACTTATTGACATATATCATCTTAAGCTTTATTTATAAACTAGTGGTACCTGCACGGCTTTGCCCGTAATAGAAAAATTAAAAAGTCTTTTGGTTCGCCTGTATATTTACAAATAATGTATGGTGAATTTTCTCGCCAATTGGCTTGTACCCATGTTACAATTCCACGTTATGATGATTTCGTAATTTACTCGTCCATTTTATGATAATTTTGATCTTAAAATTGGAATAGAAAAAGAACCACACCGAATTTTCGAAAATTCGCTTCGAGTTGCACACCCCCATGCTACAAACTAACTTTGTGCCAAATTTCATGAAAATCGGCCGAATGGTTTAGGCGCTATGCGCGTCACAGAGATCCAGACATCCTACAGACATCCAGACATCCTCCGGACATCCAGACAGAGAGACTTTCAGCTTCATTATTAGTAAAGATAAAGATATAAGTTCATCTTTTTTTCCAAAAATAATGCTTTTTTTCTTAGATGTGTGTCACTTACCCCATAAGAAAAGGGGTAAGTGGGTCACCCACCTTTTATTCAAATTTGAAGCAAACATGTCAAAAAAGAAAAATGGGTAAGTGAGTCGTACTTGAGAAAGTACGTAAATTTTTAGTGTGAAATATATTTTTGAAAATGCATACATTTATGAGATGTCTAATGACACTAAAATCTGTATGACGGAAAATCATTGAACAAAAAAAACAAAACATCGCAGCTGTAAAATTTATTGAGCCTATGTACCTATACTTTGATATATAAAGTCGAACTGAATAAACATAATGCAATTGATTAAGATCAATTTTAGTGAATTAACAAACATTATAAATTGGGAAAGAAATTGAAAACACTAAATGGCAGCGTCTATTTAAAGTTGGCTGGGGAAGAATCCTTATCATTTTATCCTCAGTAATAATGGCAACTTCATCTGCATCAAGTACATAAAAAGTACTTTCTTGAAAAGAAATTTTAAAGATGTAGTTTAAAAAATGCCGATAGGAGGGTGCTTTAGACTTCGAAATATTGAATAACTATTTATTACAGCTATTTTTGCATCTCATTAAATATTTTCTAATGCTTGGACTTTAACTTAAATTTTCATCTCAAAATCAGAAATTGGGAGTGATTCAGTCGTACAAACTGAACTGTATTCAGAAGCTGAAATATTTTCTAATGCTTGAACTTCAGCTTAAATTTTCATCTCAAAATCAGAAATTGGGAGTGATTAAGTCGTACAAACTGAGCTGTATTCAGAATTTGAAATAAACTCAGTCACAAAAAAATATATTCATCCAGAAGAAAACGAGTGATCTTCACGAAACTTAAAATGCATGTGGCGTATAAGAAGATAAGAAAATAATTGCAAATTCGGAAGAAAAGATTATTATAAGAAGTTATAACACAATGAAGGTTACAAAACCTTACGTACTATAGCCTCCTCTATCAGCTATACTAGACAAAACATGGCGTGATATGGAGTTAAATAGGTTACCTTTGACCACTGGGACTGAATCGGGATTCATCGTTAAAGATAACAAGCCTCCTGTCTGTCACAATTCAGCTAATCAAATGCAGCGAAAATCCAATAGACGAAAATCCAGTCCTTTGCAATGGACACCAGTTTGAGATACCAGCGTCTTCCAGTCGACTCCGGATAGTTTTTCTTGATACCATCTGTTTCTTGGAAGGTGTTAAACGGTATGGAACTAATGTTAGTGACCTTATTGATACGGTAGTGGCCGCTCTTATGATGTGCGACCTTGGCACTCATTTCTGTTTCTAGAATGCCTTAACCGACCGCAATGGAGTGATTCATTAACTATGACCAACACTAAGTTACTACCATATCGCTCCGACCGTAGTGGCGGCAGATACGCCCATACAACCAACCTGCTTCTCTGAGATCTACTGTACGTCTCTTTAAAAAGTCCAACAATTGTTTGTATACGTCTAAAAGATCGTCCTAGTCACAATAGCGTCCTTACAATTCGACACAGTTTTATTTGAAGTGCCTTTTGACATAAGCTTTCCCCCTTCAGTCGTACCTTTCTGCACATTTTGTATCCGCATAGCTCGCTTACCCTTTCCTCACTGGCGACGAAGTTGAAATCATCTCTTACGAAACTACATTCCTGCCGAGTTTGTTGGTTGCAACTCAATTTATTCTTGATGCATACTACAATTTTTTGTGTCAAAGTGCATTTCAACCTTTGAAGACAGTTCAGTTTTCGCTACTTAATCGCTCCCAACAATTCAGATTGTAAGCTCAAAATTTAAGTTTAAGTTCAAGCATTAGAAAACATTTAATGAAATTCAAAATTAGCGGTATAAAATAGTTGTTCGCTACTTCTAAGTCTAAAGCGACCTCTATCGGCATTTTTTAAACTACATCTTCAAAATTTATTTTCTGGGACACATTGATAAAAAGAATAATTTTAGCGAAAACCGTAAACAAATAGACCAATTTTTCCATTTTTTATGATAATTTGAAATTTTGAACCCTAAACTTTAATGACGCCTATCTCCTTCGGAAGACGTTTGGGACCCTTATTTTTGACTTTATCTTGTTTGTCTTGATGTGGACCTCTTAAAGTTTTGCCCAAGAGTTCAGAAACACCTTTTATATGCAAAACCAATCACTGGAGTAAAAGGTGACATGTTCAAGTTATTTTTAAAAAAGTATAAAAACCGTATTTGGGCAATTCTCTAGAAAAGTGTTATTTTACACTCTTAACCTTTTTAATTTTTCAACCTTTCACAAGGGGTACAATTTGACATTTTTTAGAAAGGCAAGATATGTATTTTTGTTAAACTGCAAAAGTTAACAAAGCGTTTTCAATTATTTTAGAGATATTGAGAAATAAATTTGTAAGTATGATAAATTTTATGAAAATGAAAATTATTAGTTTTCTTTGATTTATGTTAATGAATCAATTGATTAATTAATCCTTCTTTAAATTTATTATACCTAAATCTTATATCTAAAATCAGAACAAATGTACTAAAAATGCAGAGATATTGAAATTTTTTTTAAATATTTACATCCAAAAGCCGTGAAGGCCGTGAAATAAGTGTCTGCAGTAATTTCGTAAAATAAAAATTTGGTTATTTCATTTTACTTATCAACCAATTGCTCTAATGAACTTCAATTTAACTTATAGAATAAAAAATTCGAAGTGTAAAAATTTAACTTACAAAAAATCAAGAATCTTAACCATTAGAAATAATGCACTTAGTACCATTTTATCCTCTGTCTATCATTACCAACTGCATGTTATAACTTTTGAGATGGATGATAATACATTTTAACATATTTCATCGTAAAAGACATAAATTATGGCTACCTTCGTCGCACGCACTTTTACATGTTTTTTGCAAAAAGGTTCACTTATAAGCATAAAAAGAACAAAATTGCACAATAGTGTTAAAAGTAACTCATTGCAAGGAAGGATGGTAATGACTGAAGTAGTTTTTTTTTTTTTTTTTTCGATTTAATTTCAATCCGTAGTGACTAACATAACATTCATGCGGTTTTTATAGCTCTTTTTATTTGAAACTTTAAGAATAATTTATGGCTGAATTTTTGGATTCACCATGTAATTACATGGTTAATGTGTCATTCCCGACCAAGAATTTGAAACAAAATACAGTTGGCTCTCTGTTTAACGACTTTCAAGGGACCACAAAAAATCGTCCTTAAGTAGAAAGCGTCCATAAATAGAATGCTTTTAACTCTATGGCGCATCAGATGGGACCATGAAAAGTCGTCGTTAAATAGAGAATCGTTAAACAGAGAGCCAACTGTAACTGCTAATAGATATTTTTTCAATAAAAACGGCACTGTGGCTAACGTAACATTTTTGCAACCCAGAAAATTGATGCTCATGTTATGAGGAAAATATCTCTAAAAATTCAGCAGGCATTGAAAATTGGGTGATGTACTTGAAACAGGTGAACAAAATTAATACTTAAAAAATATATTGCACATTTATTAAGGTTGAAATATTTTTGGTCCTGAGTTCAGCTTTTACTTAAGACTGCGTGTGACTAGCGTAACGTGACTAACGTAACTATCAAATTACGAACATGACACACATTCAATAATATTCATTGAAACTAATTTAAAAGAGTGAAAAAAATTGAATAAAGGGCTTTTCCTTTAGTAAACTGAATTTGGACTGTCAAAAAAAAAAGCATTTACAATCAGAATAACATCAGTTTTGGGTGTATCAATTAAATCCTTAATCTTTCTTTTAAAAAGTCAACTTTATGCAAGTGACAAAAGTCTAAAACATAAAATTATCTGTAATATTTTTTAATAATATGTATTATTCTTTAAGATTTACTGATTTGTCAAACGAACAGTATTGCATCTCCGGAATTAAAATGTAATATTGAACAAGATTTTCAAATATTTTTTATACAATGTGCCGACTGAATTCCGTTAGGTGACTGGACATTTCTCATTAATTATCTGTAGTACTTTGCTACTGTCTCTGAACTCTCATTGATCGATATGTGATTTGAAAAGACACCTCACGTTCTAAGGTGAACAGTCTTTATTGGAGAATTTATTTGCAGTTGTTGTTGTTTGCAGCATTTGTAATTGTTTTGCTCTGTTACACTCTCCTACATGCATGTCGCTTCAATGCTCCCCATACCTCTTGCCTTCCCTCTGTGAGGCTCTATTCTGAAGATAAAACATCTATAGACATCAATGCCATGTTATATCAGCTTTAGCAATGACCTGCGTCCCAACCTGACCACGCGTTAACTTTATTTATTTTGTAATTAAAATTCTGTTTACAGGTCTTTATTAACAAAACAAATTAAATAACTTCACGTCCAGGTAAGAATGCATTTTTTGTTGGCTATCACTAAAAATGTTTTAACTTCTAAATCATCATTGCTGCATTTTCTGTTATATAGAACTGCTGTGTAAACTGTAACTGTAGCATATAGCACCTTCGAATGTTTTCAATGAGCTTTATTAATTTATTCTGATGTTTAATGGAAAAGCTTTAATATATATATATATTTCAAGTAACAGTTCTCCTTCGTTAAGACTGTCTTTCTATTTTCTGAATTTGATAGCTTGGATTCTTATGTTGAATGTATATTCAGCAGTGTACTTATTCTGATTTACCTACTCTTCTTTTTAAAGAATCCTAATTCTTCTTTACCCACTTTTCTTTTTAAAGAAGTCTGACTTTTTTTATATGAAGGTCTTTAAAAAGTTCTTCTTTATATATACATTGATAAATAAGTGAAGAAATTTTCCTACCTATTTTAAATTAATTTAATTTGTGTATTTTTTCAAAATAGCAAATGAAGATGAACATTAAATTAAATAAGTTTTAAATGCCTAAAAAAGGTTTTTTTTTTAAATTGTTATGCAAGTTACATCTAAAATGTTACGTAAAGTCACGCTATTTTTTTTCTACTACATCTAAAATAAATTTTTTCACTTTTAAATTAGCTACAGCCTGCGTGCCTGGCGTGGCACGGACTCCCCCAAAAATGAAAGAGATGTCCAGTTGATGTTTTTGTAGCAGTCTAACATCAGTTTCTAACGCGTTAAGGAATAAATAAATAGGCGTAATACAGTGTTTACAAAACACCAGCAAAACATATTTTTGCCAAAAATCTAATTAATGCTAATAGTAGAAATGAAATATACAAGTTATGAGTATTTTCAATTATCACAAAAGATGAAAATATATGCATTATCATCTAAAATCTGCTCTCACGTTGAAATGAATTACATCTGATAGACTATATCTGAAATATTTATGTACAATAACAATCAGCTTTTTACATAAAATGACACATACTTTTGATTGATTACGTGAAACTAAAACACCAGGACTTAATAAATACCAATAAGCATAAATTTAATACCAAGACATCAGATTCTAATTAAGCTTTAGTTAAAATCCTTAAAAACCATCTTTTTTGTTCAACTCTGTTTCATTTAAAGAAACTCAAAAATCTTAATTTAACATATTCTTTTAGCGATACAAACTTTATTTCAGAAATAGAAACAGGAAGGAAAAAGAGAGTTATTACAGTTCGAAAATTCACCCAATAGACGGGAAAAAGTCCAACAAAATAAACATAATTAGTCGCACAGCCTAAATGTACCAAAATATGACGCCGGTGAATGATAAACTTATACTACAATCGATAAACATTGCTAAAGAAACAACTTTCATATGCTGAAAACAGTTAAGAACGGAGAATGTAAAAAATAAAAAAATGACAGACGATAAAATTAAAGCTATGTCCGAATATGACAATCAATTTTAAACTAATTTAAAATGAAATTCTAGATGGAAACGTTGTTTTAAGATTTGGACAGCAGCCAAAAAACTCTCTTTTAAAACAATTATTAGAATTTTACTTGCTCAACAATATGCAAAATGGCAACAGGAAAGAAATAAAAATTCCTGAATAACGTTATGTTAATTAACGTTTTAATTAATATCTCCGCTTATTGAAGTAGCACAATTACGAAATTTGTTCTATTGTTTTTTTTTTTTTTTTTTGGAAAATTTCGAATTGATCCGCATTTCATTTGATTCTCGATTCGCAGCGGTTCTCGAGAAGATCGATCTTCAGACAGACAAATAAACGGACGCGAACAGATTTTAGTATTATAGTGAATGGATGATACAGATGTAAAAAAATAATAAATTTTAACCTATCTACTTTTTTGGTTTTAGTTTTAAAATAGAAAACAGTTCCTTTTTGTTACTAACGTAACACAATGTAAACATTAAAATAACTGAGTGAGTTAAAATACTAATTTTATAAATAGTGTGAAAACAATAATAAATTTCATTGGGCATGTATCTAAACTTTCATAATAAACAATGCGAGAAAACTGTTATCTAAGTTTTTTTGCATAGGCTATGCATTTTTTTACAATCATGCACTTATAGAGCTGTAACAAAAAAAAAAAAAAAACAAGTGGAATTTTTCTAAGCTATTACTTGTTTTGTATACTAGAAAATATGTTGATTAAAATAATAGGTCACAATTAAGACTTCGTGACAATTATTTTTTCTGAGGCTGTGGTTGACATTTTTAGGGAATAACCCTTTACTTTGATATTAAATACACCTATTCAGAAAGCTTAAAAATTTCTACACACGAAAATCTTATTTTACTAACAATGTCCTGCTACTAAAACTGAATTCTTTGAGTTTCCAGGTGTGCCTAGTTCTCAGAAAGCCTGAAAAAATTGTTGGATGGTAATGGTGTAAAATGCTAGAGACAAGTTTCAAGTATGCAAGAAGTGTATTAATGTATGCAATCAAGCAAAATGAAAACTTGATTTCAAATTAGGATACTTAAGTTTGGCGAGCGTAGCAAGCAGGGGGTGGAGCGCCCTAGCATTACATTTAAAAGTCGAAGTTTAAAATAGGGATGTTTTCTTCAATCAAAAGCACTACTTTTAGTCACTGAAATCGGTAGAATAAGCAAATAATAATAATAATAACACGAATCTAGAAAATACTCTTTTTTTCTCAACATTTAATTTTGTATCTTTATTTTTTCAAAGGTTTTGATTTTTAAACAAAAATGTTTCATCGTATGACATCACAAGTGATGAAAGCCATCTTGAATCGGAGCGCGTGGTTGCTTTTTCTGGTAGGATATCGCCTTTTAATGATTTTTTTCACTGCGAGGAATTTATTAACAAAACGAGGATTGTTAATTAAATAAAATATTCATTTAGCGAAGTTTGGCAGCGTCTTGAAACTTAATTCTTGTATTCCTAGCAATTTGCTCACTTGTGACGTCAGCAGTGAAAATGAAAACGATGGCTGAATGGCGTTTAAGATTATTTTTTTAAGAGAGAAAATAAGTCAAAATTAAGAAGAAAAAAAAACAATTTACTCCATGTTGATCTTTATCCCCATATATATATTTTTTAAATGGGCAACAACCCAATTGCGATAATAAAGTGCAAATATATGCGGAAAAATGACTTAAGTGTGCAAATAGATTGAGCATTGTACATTCGTAACATAGCATAAGACTCGAATCATTTGAAGAGTGCAAAATTTCGCTGGACTTGGGCAAAAAAGTTAGACAGAATCAGAAAAAGTAATTAACAAATATTTCGACCACTGTTAGTACAACTGATGTTATTGATATTAAGTAATTTTGTTGTTCCGAAGTACAGAATGTAAAGCCTGAATGTGGGAAAAAGCAAAAAAACTACTTCAAAGCTGCAGATAATGTTTCTTCAGAGCTGAAAATCAAGGCAACTTGTAAAAGTTGTTGTTTGTTCTATTGATTTGGTTTTACTTTGCATTCATATATACTTGCTTAAGAATTGTTTGCTTTGTAACCATATCAGAAGTTGTGTTTGCTCAGGTTCTGTTAATAGCACGAACATAGCACTTTTCATGAATTCTTTTAAAGGTAAGAATGCATTTTATCGATCGACAAACATAAAACATGCTAAAATAAGCAAGCAATTTCATCAACTACCATGGAATATGCAACACTGAGACAATTAAAGTAAACTATTTGCAAATCGAAAATCTTTAACAGCTATGTTACGCTTGTTTCTTATCGCATTTACCTTAGCAACGACCTCTATGGAGTGATTTTTATCTATTTTTATTCGATTTAGATTACTTATAGAACACTTACATGCACGTAATAGTTGAATAAGTTTTAAGTGGCGAAATTTAAACTATGCAACCGAAAAATATAATACTAAAACCAGACGTGAACTTGAATATCGTCTTTTAGATCTTCTGATAAGTATGAAAAAGGCACAGGTAGAAGTGTACTAGCGCTGTGATAAAAACTTTACGAGATGAAGATCAAAATAAAAACCAATTGTGTACTAAGTTAAAATTTTGTTTTATGAAAAGAATTTTTTTGTCAGTGCATATCTTTAAACATTCTGTACATATATTTTTACATCTCGTGGCAAAGATTTTGTTTATTTCAAAGATAAATTTTGTGCATTGCTAAGCTTAACCCTTGTTTCTCAGAAACAGAAGTTGGTCATTTATTCACCCTGAAATCGTCGCCCTGGGATAGTTGAGCAGAACAACTTTTACGACATCCGCAAATGAGAATTGATGTGTGCGGAGGCTGTTGGAGCACTAACCGATGAGAGGGCAGCTTAATTCTTGGGAAATAATTCTCAGGAACTAGAATTTTCAAAAATGATGAAGTATATGTGCTGCTTATGAAGTATAACGGTGTCTCTAAAAAAAACTTACAGCACAAAAAGTATGGACTATTGAATCGATAACTATGAACCTCACTGCGGGAAATTGATGGGATAGCGTTGGATAAATTTTTTATTTTTACCAATACATATGTTGCGTGTCATCACAACTCTTTTTATAATCGAGACGCTTAGTTGAAACGAGCTAATAATATATTTTCAAGACCAATCAATTTCGCATAAAGACCACTAGAAATATTATGTATATTTTATAGCAATGTCTCATGAACAGAAATTCAAATTTTTAAGACTGCTGACCAGGGTCCGACTATGGTTTTTGAAGACACTGGGCATGAAGTTTATTTTGTGCCCTCCTCCCCTTCTTCCTCCCACTTATTCTATGCATAGAAGCAGTAAAATATTTTGATACTTGCGTCTTAACAGAGCTCTGTTAAATTTGACAGTACCTTTAAAAAAATGTATACTGTGTAAAAAGTAGAAGTGATATAGTATACGGTAATTAAACGTTACAGTGAGCAGTAAATATCAAAATTATCTACGATGTAACTTTTAATAGCGTAAATACTTAACTTGGAATGGTTTGGGGATTAGCGAAATATATCAAATTTTTAAGGGAATTTTCCCCCCAGGTTTGATATTTACATAAGAGGCAGCGAGAAGCAAAAGAATGCAAGTGGTAAAATTAAAAATTTGAAGATAACCAGTACAAATGGTAGGTGAACTTCTCTTCTATCATGAAGCAAGAGAAAATGCTAGGAGCCCTAGTAGGTGCTTCTGTATATCATTATTTAGTTAAAAAATATAATGAAAGCATTCCTTGGAAATTAGCTTTAAACGCGTTTTACTCAAAACTTGAAAATGCCCTCTTACATACCTTTTGCTTCTCACTACCACATATTGCAATAGTGCAATATGAAATAAGTCCAATTAAAAAAGTTACTGTAAACGCGGGCTACTTTGGCCCTAGGGTTCTTCTTTGGCACAAATGGAGAAAAAGATACAACGTCTTGTGTCAACCTTCAGTAGGGCGTAATTTTATTTTGACATATTCCACTAGAGAGCATCCCCAAGCGCTCAATTTTTGCGTACCAAGTAGTTTTATAGCTCTGCTCAAGAAGCAAAACTAGTGATTCTGCGTTCCTTGTGCTAACATGTGCCTTCATAACCTCTCAAACTTCTCCATGAGGAAGCAGTTCTACACCAGCTAGTAGTTTTTTAAGCACCTATTTAAGAGTATTTTTTAATACTCTATGCCGTAGTATAGTTGTACTTCTCATTTCTGTTTAGGTTTTTTTTTTTAATTGACAACGACAACATATCTCTTAGCCTAAAAGTTACGACCTACTTTGGCCTATCAAAAAAACTTGAAAACATCCACCAGAGATTTGGAAAAGCAAAGAATAGCTGAAATTAAAATTCTAAACAGGAAAACACAAGAAAAAAACAGGAATTCTCGGCAACGGATAAAGAGAGAGATTGCAGACTCATTTCATCAGGGCTCAGTGACATTGCTTTCATTATGGAAGATGAAGAAGAATTAAAAGTTGCAGGAGGTTTAGAAAAAGATTTACCCAGTTGCATCTACTTCTTACAAATATTGTTAAATTTGATGGAATGTTTACGGAATTTCGTTATTGTAGAATGGAATGAGCTCAGGCTTCCAAAGATAGCTGTTCATGTGAAAGAAGAAGGAGCGAATGTTGAGAGCAAAAATGGAAAGCACCAAAAGGTTTCGGAAGTGACCAAGAATTTAGGATCCTCTGTTTTACGAATGGTGTTATCTTTAAAAAATTATTCAACCTCCAAAACTGATGCAAAGTTGACTGTTCTCCGTCGGTAATTTCCGAGACCGAGTTTCCTGTTACTTTTAAATCTTATTTTTATTTTTTAAGTGCAAAAAAAAAATACTTATTTCAAAGTTTAGCTATACGTAGAGGCTATTTCAGTCAAATACTGTGTAATGATCCTGTAAAAATCCCACTACAGTGAAAGCTCAAAAATTCGAACTTCCAAACCCTGGTGATCTGAAGTTCTGGATAATTAGAATAGCTTGGGCATCAAGGCCTAAAATTAGATTTGAAACAAGGATGAAAAGACATCCGATAATTTTTCGTTTGTCATATGTCTTTTCATTCATAAGCTCATTTCTTTTCCATTGAAAAAGGCACTCCTTGTAACGCCGTAACACGTGTCTGCAGTAATCTGTTTGTGCAATTTGACGTTGTTATTTCTTATTTCACTTTTTATGCACAAAGATATTTATTGAACTTAGTTAAACATTAGTTTTGAAAGCAATTTCAACACAACTGGATTAGAGAACTTTATTTCGATCCTTTTATTTCGGTAAAAGGATGTATTGATTTTTAAGTTTTTTTTAATAAAAATGAGTCAACGGAATCTCACGACCAATTAAGAAGGAATTTTGAATTATTCATTTGAATTAGAGAAAACAAAAGAAAATCAATCTTAACCTAAATGTGTATAATGTCCTAAATGTGCATAACTGAGCGAAAATGAATGATAATATAAAAATTTGAAAAATACATTGCCATTTATTATGCATATTGAGCTAATAAGCGGAAAATATTGTTAAATATTGATTTAATGTTTTCCGCGTCACACGCTTTCTCTTTGTAATTCTTCTTGGTACCGATCAATTTTCTGCACTAATATCATTAAAAACCTCTTTTAATAATATCACTAATAAATATTTCATTCACATAACATTTAACGTAAATACACTGTGCTTTTTATCTGAAAATTATAAATGACCGTTACTTTAATTCTTACGAGCAAGTGCAGTATTTGGAAATAACGATATCAATCTAGTGTGTTAGATTACCACCTCATACTGTTGTCGGTAAGACGAAAAAAGATAAAGGGTGGTTTGTTAAGTCTCATTTAATAATCATTTGCATGACTGAATGTTGATTAATGCATTTAATTCTCCTTTTTATCGCTGCGGAATTTTACATAGGGAGCTTAACGCACTGTACTTTTAGGGATCCCTTTGCCTACAGTTTGCCTAAAGTAAGTTTTTTTTTTTTTTAACGAGAACCTCTTAGGATCCTTTCTGCCGTGAAAGCCGCTCACAAATGCGAAATTTGTGTCATGGTAAATCTGCCACTGCTTTTTATTTCTTAGCTAACATTTTCTGGGAATTTTTTGTTAAATACGGGGAAACACTTAAAAAAAAACTTTAACTTAAAAATTTGCATTTTTATTGATGAAAAAGAGGAGAATTAGTAAAAATATAGGTTAGGGTCGAAAAAGAAGTTAAGTTACAGAAAGGTAGGGCTCTACCAAGCGATTGTAAATCAAGAAGTTTTTGTACAACATTTCGAAAGTAGCATGACAATTGTGTGTAGGGGAAACCGGGGATGGTTGACTAACTTTTGACTTAAGCTCGTGTATCTCTGATGTTTAGCTTAATATGAAAAAAACAACAATTGCTATAAATAGAAGAACCATTCATGTACCTAAAACACTATAATATGACCTATATATTCATCGCCATAATACTTATTTAGCCGATTTTATAAACCCCTGCCGCTTGGTCAATCCAACCCATGTCCGGGGTAAGTTGACTATAAGCATGAGGTAGGTTGATCTAGGCAGTAATTAGTGTAAATAAAGAGGATTAGCATAAAATAAAACATCAACATTTACTAAATGATTGAAACTTTGTATTTAATACAAACAAACTTAAATTTGAGATCAATTCTCCATTCACAAAGAACTTTGGTAAATGTAACAATTTTTAATTATCTTACTTTAAGGATTTAAAAAAAACTTAAAAATAACAATAAGTAAGATTAATTCTTTGTATACTTTCTGTTCCAACCTTAATTGTAACTTGAATTATTGTAATAAAATAGCAAAAAGTTAGCAAAAACTCAATTTATTACTTTCAAGCAAGTTAAAAGCTCATTTTACTTATGTTTCAAGGAAGTTCTTAATGCAGACACTCTTATAAAAGAAATGTCTTTGAAATAGAAAGCGTTTGCCAATTGAATCGTTTATTTCAAAAACTAGTCAAGCAACAAAATTGCTTATTTTAAGAAAACATCTATATCATCATATTAAATTATTCAATGATGATTACAACATTGTTTATTGAAAGAAATATATTTAAATATGTATTACTTTTAGTTTAAAACATTGTAATCCTTATAGAAAAACTTAAAAACGAAAGTAAAAAGTGCTTTTTGGAAACTTTAGAATTGTCACTTGACTAGTTTTTGAAATAAAAGGTTCAATTGTTTATAACTAAGACTTCAGGTGAATACAACTTTAAATTATTAGTACAAGACCTGTAGAGTTGATGAAACGTTAAGCTGGAAGGGACTTTCAGCTGAAAGAAAAGACAGTAGGGAGACTTATTAGCTACGTAGACTTCTTTGATGTTGAATATGCTGATTTATTTGGTGTGAACTTCTTCGGTGGTGGACATTAAAGTTGAATTGACTTCCTTGATAAGCAGACTTCTTTAATCGCGGACTTCATTGATGTTACACTCCTTCGACAGTCAGACTACCTCGATGTGAAACAGGCACAGACCTTTCCGAAGTTACACTTCTTCGATAGGCAAACTTCTTTGATGTTGGATTTTTCAATAAACAAGCATTTTGGTAGGCACACTTCTTTGACATAATATGAAAAGTCGGCATTCTATTGAATGCCTCATACCCTTATACAGTGATTTTCCCATCAATTTTTCTGATTGCCAGTAATCCACTACGCACACTATGTGTATGCGATCATATACATACTATGTCATAATATGAACATTTTTTAAGCTTGATGGTATACGCTATACGTCTAAAAAATGTTTGAGAGTATATGGCGTATATGGAGTATACTCTATGGGAACACCCCCGCCCTTATACACGAAGTACCCTTATAGACACATACTTATATAGACCAAGACATATAATCCCAGGAATAAACCTAAGATATCCTAGTGTTTCTCTGATGCGACAACATAAAGTATGGAATTCTGAAAAAACACCGGAGAGTTTTATAGAACCCTCAGGCAGGCATTCAATAAGTACACCACCATGAAGACATTAATATATTGACGTTGCTGGTAGTATGTGCACAAAAGATGTACACAAAGTTATTTTCCATCAACTAGGCAATATCCTGTGAAATTCAATAAACATTGCTTCAAAATACAATATACTCACTTAAAGAATATACAAACTTGTAGTTTAAAAAAAAATCATATTTAAAGCTGATTTTAGAAGAAATATTATTCTCCGACCTCGAACAAATGACCTTTGTCAATCATTTGAGAAAACGAGTCCATTACTTAAAGTAGATAAAGAAGGAAAAAAAGACGCGTGCCATATTTTGGCGTTTAGCGACATTTTGGCAATATAAAGAAAAAAAATGCACTCCTAGTACATCTTCGTTACGAGATTATTGGCACTGAAATGTTTAAGTTGCAGCAATAACGGCATTGAGTTGGCGAAAAAGTAAAAAGGACAAGCTTTGCATTCTTTATTGCAACCCTACTCTCGCGAATTTTCAATTCGAATCATAGACTAATAATAAGAGTAGACCGAGCTATGGCAACCCTTTTGCTGCTCATAAACCAAACCATGTGACTGGTGGATATCCTAGCAACAGCGGGCGTTAATCGTAGCAGACGATCAACGCCAGCGCGAAATAAAATAAATAGAATTGATGGAACACGGAAGAATGATCTTTTATGGAGTCCGATTTGTAAATTTCTTATTCTAAGTTGTAAATATTTTGTTAATATAGTGAGTTTTTCGTATAGATAGTATTGTGCATTTTCTTTAGTCAATTTCAATAACTCTCTAAGCAATAAAAGATGCAAGCGACTAAGAAGAATCAGCAAACGGTAAGATTTTTACCTACAGTTTCAATTTAAGATACCGATTAGTACATTTTTGCGTTAACGCAAAACGTTTACGCCATTTCGTTCACGCCAACGCTGACAGCTCCAAATGAAATAAAAGTTACCGAAAACTGATCAAAAACTATTACTAATGTCAAAATAATGCATAACTAAAAGAAAAACAGTTCAATCTCTGCACCTGGAAGTTTTTTTTAATGAAAACACATTGTCTTAAAATACATGTCGAGTGCCAAACTATAGATAATGCTGCCATCTAGCAACCATGCTGCCAAAGTCTTCGCCAAGCCCTTCCACTAGTCACATGATACATCTATGAACCAATTTTCTTTATCAGCAAGAATGAGAAAGCTCGGTCTACTCTTATTATTAGTCTATGATTCGAATTAATTATAGGAGGTGTAGCTCTCTCTGACCAATGGCTGCTAAAAGAAGTAAAACTAAGACCCATCCACTTACTTGTAATATGACCTGTTCGATGAGGAATATGCCTTGACCGTACAAAATTGGAATGTTGTCCCTCTTTGGCTGACTTCGTAAATTATAAGGTGACGTTTCCAGCTCTAGAACCAATACCACATTGTGAATTCTGTTTTTTCCTCTGCGTATTTCCCCTTCATAAAGATAGACACTTCTTAAATACAGCAGAGTCAATAATAAAGTAAAGACAGCTGGATTATACCGAGAAAAAACAAAAAGGAATTTCCATATAAAAATTTCATTTTCCTAAACTATACGATAGCCTGAACATTAACAAATTATAAATTGTTATGATTTATTCTATAAGCTAATGTTCAAATTAAAAGAATCAAAATTGTGTTTGAAAAAGTAATGGTAACAAGTTGTTACTATGAAAAGTAAACAGCGCCAAAAATTCCCATAAAATAGAAAATATCTGGGAAGTCAAGAAACAACTGATTTACAATCTCAATTTACTCACTAAAACAATTTGCAAATTCAAATTAACCTTGTACCACTCTATGCGGGAAACTTTCTCAGTCGCGAAAATTGCAATTTCTGCAGCTGACAAACTTGATTAATTTAGATGTTGCAGATTAGTTTCTAAAATTGCAACAATGCGAAGGGAGTTGAAAGAAAAATTGATTGATTTCTTGAAGCATGTTCCTTGTTAAATCAGTTCATTATTTAAAAGGGGAAATGAGGTGCTCACTGATAAAATACTCTCTTCTTGTTCTGTTTTTTTTTTTTTTTTTTTTTTTTTTTTTTTTCCAAAGACGAAAGGTTAACAAAAATCTCAAAAAAAAAAAAAGAAAAAAAAACGCTATCAATAGCAATAACGAAATTGGTTCACAAATTATTTCTCACAAAAACTTAAAAATGTTCACAAAACTGAAAACACTATACTTATGTTTAAAAGATAAAAGTTCTTTAATTTGCAAAATAACATTCAAAAATTCTCTTTAAATATGGATTTACATTTGTTGAAATTTTTTAATGTTTTTACACATTAATAAAGAGGGAGGGAACTACAAATCCAAATTCAAATTCAGAGTCTATCACTACTGTTATCATTTTCATACAAAAGTTTTTTATGAACGTAATATAGTGTTGATAAGGTCAAACTATTTTTTAATTAGTAGAAAAAATAGTTATAGAAATAAAATTGTTTCCTGCATACGAAAACTTAATAACGACGACACAAAGCATGAGCATACAAATTTAACTGCGCACCCTTGCTTTGAGGTTACGAAGAACAATTTCTTTAGAACAGTTATAGGTATTAATGTTCACAGCATTAATCATGAACTAACATTCTGTTTTCCTATGATTGAAAATAGGCATAAAATGGCTGATTATTTTCATCTCCAGTATAAACGACCATTTTCATTATCTTAAATATTTACCAGGGATTATTCTCAACATTGCCAAGGAAAGGAGTTAGGAAAATGTTTTTCTCTAACAGTGGTCATTTACTTAATTCCTGTATCCTTCTTTCGGGATAAGAATCGATACAGGTTTTACGACATCCTTAAATGAAAATTGATGAGTCTGAATTACATTGAATTCCCCTATGCACTAAAAGGTTTAGCTATCGCAGACGAAATAAAACGGCAGATAAAAGAATCTATATAATAATAAAACAGATTTCAAAAAGGAAAAGTTTCAAAATTCAAAAATATGCTTATTGCGACAAGAATAGGGAAGTTTTTGATTTTTCAATTTTATTTTTATATGATAGAGTAACATGTATGAACATTATAGGTGAAAAAATTTCTGCGATACGATAAGTAGTTTTTTTTTAATTAATTTTTAAAGTTCAAGCGTTGTGACGTCAAATGGCACAGGAAGTGACGTCATGCACTCTTCCACCACGGGAGAAGCCGAAGGACGTGCAGTTGGCTTCGAAGACGAAACGTAAGGCTTACCTCCTCTCATTTAACTCCTCACGTTTCTGGAACATTAAACCTCTCATCCTCTCGGAAATATTCGAATACTATCATTGATGTTACTTGGGGAAGGGAAGATTATTAGATTGTGCTTTAACGAATCCGGCCTCCATAGTGTGTTCAAAAAGATTATTGAATTTCTAAAAAATAAAAATATCAGCAAATGTCCGTAGCGAAAACAAGGGATCTTCGGCGGAAGGCTGTCCATTAGTGCCCTGTGACGTAAGCTCGTGACGTTTCAGAAAAGCGCACTTTTGCGCGTGGATTTTTAAAAATTCATTAAAAATCAATCACGGTGTTTTAAATTTTGGCGATGGCGAATTTTTTAGTTTTGATGGTCAATTAACAATATCCAGTAGTCAAAATATGAACATTTAATACGTTGCATCTTCCCTATTAATACATGCAGTTGTTATTTGCAATTTCAACAAACTATAGGAGGCGCTGCAGTTGCTTAACAATGTCTACTGAAAGATTTAAAGCAGAGAACTACCTACTTACGAGGGATATGACCTGTCCAATGAGACATCAGCCTTATCCTCGCAAATTTGCTACGTTTTATCTCTTCAGCTAATTTCTCAATTCACCGCAAGGTGGCGTACTCCCGCTCTGGAACTGCAAATTGCTATTTGTAAATTTATCGCTTTACATTTATTTCCTCCCAATTTATAATCGCTTACATTATTTTTACTTCTTTGCAATATTTATTTGATTTTAACGTCTGCTCTACGTATTGCTTTTTGGAATTGCAACGCTAAGAAGAATTATACAGAAGAGGGGGAATGTTTTGATGAAATGTGAATGCACATCAGAATTTCTTAATAGTCTTTTCTTGAGTAGCAACAAGCAGTACTCTGTATACGTTTATATTTTACGTGAGGGCATTATGCATATTTCAGTTAAAATGTGTTAACTTTAAGTAACGCCACTTTTTCATAGCGTTGGACATTCCAAGGTAAGACATTTCTGACATGTCACAGCTGTATTTCATTTGAAAAGTAATGATTTAAAATGACGGGTATTAAAAACAATTTACTTCAGAATTAAATCATGTTTGTGTATTTTTTTAAAAACTTTTAAACGCTTCATTCATTAGCTTCTTTAGCCTAAATTTCCGTAGAGAAAAAGAAAGAAGAAAAAATCATGAATGAAGATTTAATGCATCTTGAAAATATCACTAAAAACAAAACAAACATTCAAAAAAAAAAAATAATAATAATAATGATAATTAAACAAAAATGAAAAATTAGAAAATAAGGTTTTGAGTTCAGTAAAAAGTGTTTGTCGTTATGTCTACTCCCCCCCCCCCCACCTCCCTCCCCGCTTCAATATGTTTCGATTGAATAGTCTGATTCGATTTTCTTTGTTCGACATACCTACAGTGAAGTAAGACAAAACAACGTTAGAAGAAGCACAAATTTGCAATCTAACGTTGTTTTGTCTTACTTTACTGTTCAGCACTAAGGTATTTATTTATCTCATACCTACAGTGGTTCAGAAAAATGTTTGTACACCTATGACTTTCAATGAAATAGGCCCTATCGATTGATTAGAATTAATATTTCGGAATAGGTATTTAATTATAAGATCTATGATCAATTTTCACAACAAAACAAAATAAAAAATTTTAAAAAAATATTAAAACTTAATTTTTTAAAAATCAAAAACTAAAAAGTGCCGGAAATTTTATCTCACAAAAGTCTTCGTACACTTTAAAAAATGTCTATATATTATTGAACAATCTAACTTTTTATTAAGTTATTATTTAGTAGAATATCATGCAGTATCAGTAATACCTTTTAAACGTCTGGGAATAGATTTCATTCTTTTTTTTTTTTTTGCGTAATTCCTGAGTAAGTGTTCAACCACACTTCGAGTCTTATTGTTACTAGCTCTATTTTCGTTTCAAAGCCGTATTTTCGTAATCTAGCCACCAGATATCTCTAAATATGTTACATTAAGTTCAAATCTGGAGATTGAAGGGGTATTTTCTAAACTTTAGGACCATTTTTGAGGCACTAGACACAAATGTTGAAGACCGTGTGCTTCTTAACGTTGTGTTGATAAAAAACAAAGTTGTTTCCGATAAGCAAATTTTTGGCTAATAGTTTAAAATTGGTTTTTAAAATATTTAAATGAACATAATGATTCATTATTTCATCAAAAAATTAAAAACCACCAAGTCCTGGTGCTGATATGCAACCACACACAAGAACGCATTCACCGTCCTGATTAACTGGTTCAACTAAGTTCTTAAGATTAAGTTCTTAATTTTTTTTCTTCTATTTACAATTGTACAAAAATTTAACCAAAAATGTTGAATTCATTTTTATCTATAAGTAAGACGTAATTTCAAAACTTTTGAGCTTATTTATCATTGATTTTGTGACGAAACGCGTAAGCTTTCTGTTTTTCGCACGGCCAAGTACTTTTCAGCGGGAAGAGGTCCCATTTAATCCAGCTAATCAGAGAACTTGGCGAACATTTTTAGGTGAAAATTAAATGTAAAAATTTTCATTTAACTCTGCAGAAACTTTTACAGGACTCAAATGTGTCTTTTTCGTAATTTTTTTAACTGTAAATCTCCGATCACGCTTTGTCAATTTTGCCGGTTGACCTTTTCTTACCTTGTTTTCGGTCCTATTCTTTTCTTTAAAGCATTGTATCGAGCACTTTAATATAGAATGGAATTAATTAACTAATTTACCGCTACCGTGAGGAAAAAAATCAAATTTCGAATGGTGTTTGTGGTTTTTTACGAATACCAGCCATTTTAAAGTAATAAGCACAGTATTAAGGAATAAATAAACAAAAAAATAAAGTCAAATGACTTTTAAGGGTCAACACACTGCAAAAATAATAAAAAAACGGCATATGATAATTTTAATCATAAATTTATGGTAAAATATTTAAGTATATGATGACTTTTGTGGCATGTGATTTCTATGTCTCTTCGTTTTTTGACCCATTTCAAAAAGAAGATCCGTCAATATTTTAAAAAGAATACAGGGTTTTATTTAGAATGACATAGCAATGATGTGAAAAAAAATTGGACTTCATGTTCGAATTCAGTTTCGCGCTATTTTGGTTTTACTAAAAAATTTCAAAGTGTACGAACACTTTTGGGAGCCACTGTATATGAGGATATATTGTTTTACTTTTACTTACCCATGTTTTACTTTTTCATTCGAATAATTTTTTGTTCGGTTTGTAACAGTTCAAAAAAAGGGCTGGCAGAAGCCGCCTACGGGCAAATTTAAGGCAAATACAGATCTCGATCATAAAAACAGATTTGCTTCAAACAAACTTCATTGTTGGAAAAAGTATAACTCTTAATGAAGGCAACTCTTCTAAAATGTGAAGAAAAAAAGTTTTCTTGATATAGCTATTTAAAGGGTACTTATTTAACAATTAAAAAAAATAACAATAAAGCCTACGGAAGAATTTTAAACCTTTTTAGCGAAGAAACCAACCACACCTAAAAAAAAATCGCACCAAAAAACTGAAAAACCTACAAATTCTGAATATGCTCTTAATTTTCGGTTTCCAGATGCAGGAAAAAATATATCAGTAAAAATCGGGATAACCTCTCTCGTAAGTTTTTCATTAAGGCAAGAGAGAGATAAATATGACTGAATCAAAATGATATAAGTTCAAAGCACAAGGTTTTAATTGCGAAATAGTGATTGTTGAGACTTTTTTTTTTCTTTATTTTGCAAATTAATTGAGACAAACGCGAAAAATTGAGAAAACCAAGAAGAAATGGTATTTTACTTACACTTGAATAAGATCAAAAGTTTTTAGTACATAATATGATGTCCAGGACTCTTTATTGATATTTGGAAACGATTCGACATGGAATTCACCAATTTTTTGCAATCATTTATAATATTTGTACCCTTGTACCAGATATGAATTAGAGCAGAGTGGTTTGATATTAGGAAAGTTCTAAGGTCATTCCAATGTCTCAATTTGGTTCTCAGACATAAATTTTTAGACGATTTTGGCCATATAGAAACGGTCTAAATCCAGCTGAAAAATGCCCGTTACATCAGGGTATCGTTTTTTTATCTCTGGTAAAACTTTTTTTTTTTCAGAATAGTAATATATTTCTCAGAACGCATCATACCCTAAACAGGCTGCAAAAAACCAACCCCATTGTTACCAAAACACCAAAACATCGTCTTTTGACGGGTTTTACAAATTAGTTCATGTTCTTCCAGTTGGAGATATCCTCACGTGTTAAGTTCTTCGGTCTTGGAGAATCAAATGACTTTTGTCACTAAAAAATTGTATTTTCCTTTAATTTTCAACAGTCCAATTCTCATATTTTAACGCCCTCAAGTAGTGCTTTTTCTTCTTTCGTTGGGTAAGAAGCTGTTTCTTCATAGGCCGATAGACTGGTTCGACCGGCTGCTGTAAGGTGCCGCCAAAGTGTAGATGAGTTAATAATTATTTTTTTCTCTTTTAAATCTCTATTAAGTGCTGCACTAAACTTTGGAAAGTCTTTTTTACTTTGCATAAGTAGAAGAGTCATCTCTTGGTATTGTTTTCAACTTTTGGTCACATTTCCATCTCCGCTTTGAAGATATGGATCCTGATTCTCTATTTTGTTTTTTAATACGTCTCACAGTTACAATACTAACTCCAACTATCATTGAAATATCTCTATAAGACTTTGGCGTATGTTCAAAGAGAGTAACAACCTTTGTATTCTTTCACGGTGTTATATCCATCCCTAAAGACAGTGAAATCTCAACTGACGTCATAATAGCTGCAGCTTTCATCTACGGAAGTACCTGCACAACATGTACTCTCAGAATCCCTCTGATTGGTGGAAATTGACGATAGATAAGGGATTTATTCAACCCTATTTTTTACAGATTTTAATTTGGTGAAGAATACATAGGATAATTTTAAAATTAATGAAAAAAATACTTTGTTTCAAATAATTTGCACAAGGGTGTATATTTGTATTTTCTCAAAAAAAAAAATCCCTACATGTGCAACTACATAGTTAAATTAAAATATTGCTAGGTAGGTATCGCTAAAAACAGAGGAAGAATTCCACCATTTCTTTTTACCCCGCTATTTTACTTTGCCCAACATTCCTCTACTTTGCATTCTGCGACACGTTTTAACAGCGAAACTTTAACTACAACCCTGTCAAGTAGCTATACAAAAACAAAAGGTGTGGAAACATCTCAGTTGCTATTTTAAAAAAAAAATTGCTTTACTTGCATAGTATATATTTTTAATAGCTCATCTGTTTTTAAGCAAGTTCAATATAATGGTGTCGTTTCCAAAATTTCAAAAGTATTTTTTTCTGAAAGAGCATGCTTAAAAACATAGGATCTGACCAGTTTTTGATAAATTTGTTTACGTTTAATATTTTAAAAAATTTACTTAAATCGGGGCGCTTTCATTGTTTACGGCTTCTGCCGTTGACATCATAAATGATGAAATTCCATTCAGTGTTGCCATTCACTGTGCAAAATATTTAATTCGCATCTTTACTCACGTGTATTGGCAACGATATGGTTGATAGCAAGCGTAGAGCGCAATATTTAATTCGCTGCTTGATTATCATAACGTGGAAACGTAGTAGAAAGATGCGGCAAAGTGCATCATTTGTGACGTCATCAAGACCACGCCTTGTTTGAAAAATCGGACATTTTAAAAAATTAATTTAAAAAAAATCTGTTGAGAAAAAAAGTATTTTCTGGGTCCATGTTTTTTTTTTTTTTTTTTTTTTTTTTTTGCTCATTCCATCCATTTCAATGACTAAAAGTAGTACTTTTGACGGAAGGAAACCACCCCATTCTTCATTTTGTTTTCATACTGATGTTTTTGACGGCTTCAAATAAATTTGTACGTAAGATCATAAATTTTCTAATTCTTGTTTTCGAGGACGACTGGAAATTAGTGCGTTCATTAGTGCATATTTTATTACCTGCGATATACATGCGCCTGGTTGGGACATCCAGAGACTGTAGTTGCGTCCTTGTTATCGACTCTTAAGTGTGGAAGAGTCAATAACCGAGCTGGTGGCAAATGTCATCTCATTAAAGCTGTCGGTAAATTAAATGTAGTTTTGCCTTCTTGACTTAAAGAGCGGTAATTTTCTGCTTACATATTTCATTGTTACTTTTTTTTTTTTTTTTTTGAAAACTGAAGTAGAAATTGGAAGTGTGTTCGTATTACAATGTATTAAGCTTAAAACTTTGTTAACACTAACAATTACTAGTTCAAAACTAAATGTACTCGCTAATAAGCTTTGCACTGTTTCGAAATCATGTGCGAAATTCTTATAGCATTACCGATTAATATTCTTTTTTCTTCTTTTTTTTATTAATCTTTAATCATAAGTTTGGACCTATTACTTAAAATTGACAATACAATGCTTCAATAATGTTCCAAATCATTAGAATACGCTGGTTCATAACCTAACCTCAGTAGATCTATTGTTAAGACTTCATTTAAGCCATTGCTTATAGATTCAATGCTTAATCTATAATTCAACGAATGCTCAAGCGCAAATCTGATTGAAAAGCGTTTAACAAAGCTTTGATGTTTAAACATTAGTACCGCCTTTGTTTACAATTAAGTTTATTTCTCTTGACGCAGTTAAATTGATTAAGCTCTTTCAACTTCAGCATGAGTACTAAATTTCTCATTCAGTGCGAAAATAATTATAATTTTCAATTTTAATCTTTACTAATAATACAGCCCAAAGTCTCTCTGTCAGGATGTCTGGATGTTTATGTGTCTGGATCTCTATGACGCGCATAGCGCCTAGACCGTTCGGCCGATTTTCATGAAATTTGGCACAAAGTTAGTTGTAGCAGGGGGGTGTGCACCTCGAAGCGATTTTTCGAAAATTCGATTTTGTTCTTTTTCTATCTAAGAACATTTTCCGGAGCAAAATTATCATAAGATGGACGAGTAAATTACGGAATTATCATGACGTGGAATGGGAAAGCGAATGAACATAGCCAATTGGCGAGAAATTCATCATCCATTACTTGTAAATATACAGGCGAACCAAATGACCTTTTATTTTTCTACTACGAGCAAATCCGTGCGGGTACCACTAGTTTTCAATAAAATACTCTCATGGGTCATATCAGTACAGCCATTTAAGGTAAATTTGAGTCCTTGCTGCTTAACTTTGTACCACTTCAAATGTTTTTCGTTTATTTGAACATGGCCGCACTTAATTCTTATAAGTCGATAATATAACTCATGACAACAAAGAGGGAGCTACAGGCTATTCCTGCTTTCCATTAACGTCGCCATTGATTGGTGGATACATAGGGTTGGGTTCAGCGGCTCTTGCGTTGAAAATAGGTGATGTCCAATCAAAAGTAAAATCTTTGAAACGTGGTCAATAATTGGTGGATACACAGGATGAGGTTCAGCGCTTCTTGCGCCCAAAATAGGAGACATATGAAGTTACGCATTTTTCGACAATGGGGTTGTTTCCAAAATTTTAAAAGTATTTTTTTTTCCGAAAGAGCATGCTTAAAAACATAAGATTTGGCCATATTTTAAATAATTTGACAAAGTTTATTACCTTTAAAAAATTAGTTAAATCGGGGCGCAGACTCAACTTCATTTTTAATGCTTCTGCGCATGACATCACAAATGAACTGCCATTCAATGTTGCCATTAGTGCAGTGCGCAATATTTAATTCACTTCTTTACTCATTTGTAGTGGCAACCAGGGCTGTGGAGTCGGAGTCGAAGAGTCGGACTGATTTTTGGTTGTCGGAGTCGGAGTTGTTAGAAAACATACCGACTCCGACTTCGGGCTTCTTTTTTTCTTTCCTTTTCACTGATTCTCCTTGCATTTTTTAAAAACTGACTACCAATTGGTTCGATAACATGTATAAAAAGATACTAATGAGAAAATAACTGCCATTATGGTAATCAGCTAGCTTGAGTACTTACCGAACTTTCTGTAGCTGTCCCCTAGTTTGCTTGCTTTTTAACTTAACTAATAGCAACTGTCAGCAAACGGTTTTGTTTCCTAACATTTTCAAGTAACAACTTTCAAATAAAAATTTTGTTCAATCTCAGTTATAAAATAGTAAAAAAAAACGCAACAAATTATTAAGTCGAGGCCCGTAGCTAAGATTGAAGCGTTAAAGAGTGATCGGCAAATTTAAAAAGGTTCTGGCGCGAAAGAACGAATCCAAAAGATCCGATGAAATAATCTAAGGTTTTTTTCTTTATTAAGACCATTTCTATAAGCTTGGTTCTCACTAAAAAGCGTGGAACAAATAAGTGTAAATGATTTACTGTCTGCAACGATTATGTGTCTGCAACTATTGAGTGTTGATTACAACACTCAATAGTTGCAGTTAATCCTAAAATCTTCATATTAAGGTTAATTCTAAAGCAGCCAATAAAATTTAAACTAAAATTTAGCGAATAAGAAATATAGGTATAGTAAAAGCTATTCGTACAAATTTGTATACCGCCGCATTTTGTGTAAAATTAGCTTCTGACGTATATGTGCCCTATTTTCATTGAAATTTTATTGATGAAATATAATTTAAAATATATTCGCAAAAATTTTCAGAATTAAAGTATTTATATTTTTTATAAACTCTGAAACTAACTTTGGGTGTAATCTACCACATGGGTGTCACTCGGGGCAATCCACCCCCTCTCAAGAACTTGGATTTAGAGAAAAAGCTTTTTTTCTCTCAAGTTACAGCTTTCAAAAATTGAAAGCACACGATTTGATCAATATATATTTGTTAAACATTAAAGCTGGGCGAATTACAGATAATCCTTTTTAAATTTTTTAAAAGGGATTTTTAAGTCACCTCACTTTTTAACTCGTAACTATTGGAAAATTTGATTTTTAAATTGAATTTCTAACGTTGTATGCATCTTGGGTTTACAATGAAAAACAAAATGCGAAATTTTCATAAAAAGGAATTAATATTTCAATCTCCATTTAGAGGTTTTCCCCCTTCCCTTGAAGGGTGAGAGGGAGTTGAAAAAATACAATTAAAAATATATAAAAAATCCGGAGTCGAGGGTTTCAAAATCCAGAAGTCGGGGTCGGATTCGGCCATTTTCCTTCCGACTCCGTAGCCCTGGTGGCAACGATATGGTTAATAGCAAGCGCAGAGCGTAGTATTTAATTCGCTTCTGAAGTATCAAAACCTGGAAATGCGGTAGACAGCAAGCATAAACATTCAGCGGAATGCGGTAGACAGCAAACGTAAACATTCAGCGTGCCAGTGGAATGCGCCAAAGTTCGTCATTTGTGACATCATAAAGACTACGCCTTGTTTGAAAAATCGGACATTGTAAAAAATTGATTAAAAATAACTGTTGGGAAAATGGAAGTGAGACCATGATATTATTATTATTATTATTATTTTTTGAGCAATCACGATTGCTAATTGTTTTCATTTGACCGTCCTTGATGTTTGGTTCCTTTCTCAACCCCACCGTCCTCTGCAGGCGCGACTCCTCCCGGTAACCGCTGCTCTTGGTCGGTGGCGAGGTGGCGTCCATGTCCTACACACACGCACGCTCATACACACTCACACACATCCACACACGCGCCTTTACACACATACACACACGCCAACGAGCATACACACAGGTCTACGCGCACACACAAGCCTACACATACACAACTATGCACACGTAACCGCCCAAGAGGAGGGACATGAACCGTTTCTAGAAACAAGCGAGTGAGGTAGTAACCAATGAGTAGGGTCCTGTCGCAACTCGTGATTGCGAATAACGTAAATTGAATTCAAAATTTTAGAATTCAAATTAATTTTGATTTTCTCTTTTTTTTTTTTTTTTTTGGCTTATTCTAGCATTTTCAGTGACTAAAGCAGTACTTTTGACTGAAGGAAAAAGCCCCATTTCAAGAGAAGATCATAGTTGCATCGGTTTAACTCAGAAAAGTCATAAATTGTCAAGTCCCGTAAAGCGTCAGCGCCATCTAGTGGGGCCATGATTTGTCTTAAAAAAATAGAAGACCCAGTGCTGCAATTTTCCGACAGGGTTATAGAAGGCAGTTTTTTACTCTTTCATTTACAAAAATTGGTTAAAAAAAAGGGTGTCGAAAAGTACTTGACACATTTAAATATTCATAGAAAAACAATAAATAATTGTGGTATGAGCATGCGGTTTGCACCATAATGCTTCACAGGTTCAAGATTTTTTTTTTTTTCCAGGATGTCGTAAAAAAAATCACTGTAGTGTCAGTAAGGAAAACAAACATTATGAGATTCTTAACCATTTCATTAAACAGAAAGCAATAGCTTCCACTACCCGAGTTCTATGTGTACATATTTTAGCTCTGGTAGTTAAAAGCATTGATTTCTATTAAAGAAAATGACTAAACACCTCACATGACGTTTGTTTTTCGGACAGGAAGTTACAGCCATCACAGTACGTAACTTAAAATTACACTTTTTTTTTTTCCTTCCGATATAAATAAAAAAGAAATAGTATAAATTATAGAAATCTTGTGATAGTGTGAAGTACAAAGGATTTTGTTTCAAACTAGTAAACATTTTATTTTCTAGCATGAAAGTTGTACTACATCAATTAAAATACAGTGAAACCTGTGTAAGTTGACCACTTGCGGTGCAGTACTTTGGTGGTCAACTTAGACAGGTGGTCAACTTATAAAGGGGGTAATGATTTTTTCTTTTTTTTGTCATTTCTTGCACCATGTATTCATTTTTTGACTAATTGACACTTACTCTTTCCGTTCAACTCACTTTCATTGTTTAACATTACTTTGAAGCAATAATTTAAAAAGTTATTCAAATATTTTTAGAGGTTATTTTCTCAGAATGACGTATAATGTGTCATGTAAATTTAAAATTTCAGTAAATTGATCAAAAAAAAAAGAATATCATTGTTTATAAAATGTTATTTGATATTAACAGTTCCTAAAAATTCATAGCTAATCAAAAATAACAAATTTTTTGATTATTTTTTTTCTCATATACATTTAATACATTTATAACCATGATGATCTACTTTTCGACAAAATAACTCCTTATTGAAGTTTGGCGCTCTTATTAGACACTAGTTTTGGAAATGTGTCAGCGAATTTTCTCTGGATTTCTCCCTTTTCAATTAATTTTAATATTTCATACTTTTTATCAATCTCAAGTTCAACTAATTTTCTTTTTGAAGCCATTTTATGTAAAATATAACACAAAGAGCAACAAACTGGACTCTCATCTCTATAAGGCAGTTGAAAATGAAAATGTCCTATTTTTTAATCTCTTGCACCAGAAATTCTGCAATGCAAGTAACTTTTACTCTAGCACAATTCCAGTGTTACCAAAAAATATTGCAACTGGAAAAAAATACTTTGTAATTTTCTACTGACATATGTTTTCATTGAACAGAGAGTACAAAAGGTAAACTCAAATAGAACAACAAAAGAAAAACAAGTTTGGAGAATCTGGTTCTTAGTAGTTTTCCAATGTGGTTAAACTTACAAGGAGATTTAGTTATGCTGCTGTTTTATTTAGTTGGTAAAATGCTGGTCTGGCATCAAAAATATTCTTGGAAAGCTATAAAAAAATAATAAAATAATTTGCTAAATTAAGTTTTAAAAAATAAACCAAGTGGTCAACTTACAAAGGGTTTTTTACATTACTCCAAACCAAATTTGGGGTACATTAGTGGTCAAGATAGACAGGTGGTCAAGATAGAAAGGTGGTCAAGTTACAGAGGTTTTCCTTCATTATACGAGATAGGAATAATTCCGTTCCTGACAAAAGTGGTCAACATAGACAGGTGGTCAACTTACAAAGGTGGTCAACTTTACAGGTTTTACTGTATTTAATTTTGCATCCGATTGGGATGCAAGTTCCTCTAAATAGCAGGAGCTTTAAACAAGGCTATTTCTTCACTTTGAATGGATTTAATGATTCTTTTTTTTAATTTTGGATAATTAGACAATAGTTTGGCACTGTTCCTTCCGTTTTACACAATAAATACAATGAAACTCTCGAGATGTGATGGTTTATCCCTAACTTCGCCGACTTTTCAAATCCCCCCCCCCCCCCCAAGACAATTGCGTCGGCAATTAAAAGTAATTGTCGACGCAATTGGGGGGACACCCTTTAAAATATAGAAACTGGCTGAAAGTTTCCTGAATAACTGTAATAAGAGATACCATTTCTAAGTTTTAACATTAAGTTATTTTGATATTGAAGTACGCATAAGCAATATTGGAAATAAGAATGGGGTCGTTTTCGAAACTTTAAAAGCATTTTTTCCGAAAGAGCATGCTTAAAAACATAGGATTTGGCCATTTTTTAAGTAATTTGACAAAGTTTATTATATTTTAAAAGTTATTTTAATCGGTGCGCAGATTCAATTTCCTTTTTTACGCTTTTGCACATGACATCACAAGTGATGAAATGCCATTCACTGATGCCATTAGCGCAGAAAACAAAACTTAATTCGCTTCTTTACTCAGCTGTATTGGCAATGATATGGTTGATCACAAGCGTACAGCGCAGTATTTAATTCGTTTCTGAATTATCATAACCTAGAAACGCGGTAGACAGAAGCGTAAACATGTAATACTAAAGTTTATCACTTGTGACGTCATAAAGACCACGCTTTATTTGAAAAATCGGACATTTTAAAAAATTAATTAAAAGTTAAACGCTTTGAAGCGCCTTTTTTTTTTTTTTTTTTTTTTTTTTTTTTTTTTTTTTTTTTTTTGCTCATTCTATCAACTTCGGCGACTAAAAGTAGTATTTTTGACTGATGGAAACAAACCCCATTATTTATCTCTAGGTGTCTCCTGCTAGACTGCAATTTTCATCATCAGTCAAAATAATAATGTGTCAATACAGTACAATATCTCTTATACGGACTAACGGAGATAAAAACCAATTCGGATTAGCGAAAATCTGGAAAATAAGGATAATGAGCAAGACACATTCTTAAATAAGCAGACATATCTTTTATTAAAGCAAAAAAAATGCTTTGTAACAAAATTACATAGTATCGTTTAAAGCAACTACTTTATCATTTATAGTTCAACTGCAGCAGTGGTGTCGGACTGTTGTTTGTCGGATTTAGTACTATACTTTATTGTACGTTTTATGCAGCAGTTGTTCGTTTAATCAAAATAAAAACCAAATATTTGGTGCATTTATACTTCTGCTCTTGCTATCATAACTTAAAATTATTATGGAAGTAAATATAACTTTTTTTAGTTGTACAAATTTGATCGGAATGAACCCGAGATCCTGATAAACGAGAGCCGGATAAACGAGGTTCTACTATGTTCTGCAATACAAACGGTCGAAATCTTAAATGAATTTCTATTGCAAAAGATAATTGACAAAAAGGGTGAAAAAATCAATGGTGGAACGGAATTGGATGACTTATTCATAGCTGGAAAAAATCCCATTTCTTTCGCTACTGGTTCTGAAAAGAATTCGAAAAAATACTTTATTCTACTTTTCTCGATTCCCTGTTTCTTCACAAATCCTGGCCACTAGAGAATAAAAGTGCTACCATAGAATTCAAGAATACATTTCCTTTCCAAAGTATAAATAACAAGCTATTCCAGGTTCCTTTGTGTTCCCTTTTCAAACTTTCTCTATTCGGGTTTGAAAATTATTTTCGCTGCATACTACTGGCCTACAAGGTGATGCAAAAGGAAGAGAACATTTGAAAAGTCCATGTCTCACAGAAGGTTGATTAAAAGCTGGAAAAACATTTCATATAAAGCTGTAACGCAAAAATCGATTTATTGAAGCATTAAAGACTAAACGCTTCGATGAAAAAACATCACCTGCGACCCAAATGATGAATATTTCATTTATTATCTACTAGTAGTACCCGTGCAGCGATGCCCGTGCTAAAAATTTAATAAAAGTCCGTTGAATAAAAAAAAATTGACGCCCCCTCCCTCTCTGATGTGAAATGATCATTTTTCTTTGTTTAAAATGCGTACACAATTTTTCAAAAAAAAAAAAAAAAAAACTATAGTTTCTACGGAACTACTACTAGTTTCTACGGAATTTAAAATTTTTCGTCAAATCATTGAATTAGATTTATTACAGTTGCTTTAAAACTCTACTTAGCGAGTAAAGCGGTTTTTACTGCAATTTAAAATATTTCGCCAAATAAACCAAAAAAGACATCACAAAAATACCTTTCAAATGTAAAAATAATTCCGCAACTCTATTGTTTATCGTCAAACACGCCCAGCAACCACGCTATCATAATAAATCCGTCTAACGAAAAAAAAACATCCCGTGGAACATTCAAAAATCATGGTCAGAAAAAAAAGAAGAAAATGTCGTATATTTCACTTGGATAAAAACAAATCAAAAGTTTCTTTTCTTTCAAAGCAAATCGGCAAAACAATGAATTACATTTACCTGTTGCTTTAAAACGATACTCCTAGACTGACTGCTCAGCGCCTAACGCGCCAAGCGACCACGCTACCGGAACCCAGCCCTTTTGCGAGTGAAGCGGATGTTTTTTCTTTGGCAATAATAAATGTTTCGTCGAACAAACGAAAAGTATAAAATCACATTAACAGTAGCTTTCAAATCTTTATGCATTAAGATCTGCATTACCCGGCTTTGCACGGGCTACCTTGCGAATAAAAATTGTGTCAAGTGACATATATTCAACAATCAAGCTTAAATAAAAGAAAAAAAACACCATGCAAAATTACCCTTCCAAACAATGACGACAAATATAAAAATACTTTTAAGAAATTAAAATGCAAAATATGGATTTTAAAAGCGTAACTTTAAACACGAAATAAAATAAGTTTAAGAAATTAAATGCAAAATAAGGAAAGAAACAATGGATTCAAAAAGCGTAACCGTGGAAACGCAAAAATAAACTGGTTGACAAACTGAATCAAAATGACATTTTCCGAACTTGATTTAAAAACGCTTGTAAGTAACTGTTTTTCCTTTGAAAATAGAAGCTAATTTTTTCAACCAGAGGTCAAGAGAGATCTGGAGTAAAAAATATCCCTTTTTTCAATGGTGTCAAAAAGAAAACTTGGACAATTCCTTCACTTTTTATTGATAGATTTAAGAAGAAAGTAATGCCTAAATTTCAGTTAAGCCTAAAAAAGTGCGAGCTAAAAACGCAAATTACTCCCGCCGTAATTAAGTCAGAGCATTGAAACATGTTGTTTAGAACTCGGAAAATTCTACCCTTTTCTACGATATGTAATATTAATATGTGCAAGTTATTTTTCACTCCCATATTCGGGAATTTATGTCAAATTTGGGCCTAAATTGGAATAAAAAAGAACTATTGATCGGATTTTTTCGAATAACAGCCTATGTCACTTAGTAAGAAAGCACCTTTCATATAGTGAAGGAATTTTTCAAATAGGTGCAGTGGTTCCGAAGATTACCTCGAACATATAAACACACAAAAATCCGCCCTCTCACTTTATAATATTAGTATAGATTTCACATAAAAAAAATTTAACAGTTGCGCGCACCCTTCCTTCAGTGAATCATTTCTAAGGTCGACCGACTTTTCCTAAGTGAAGGTAAGCGTTATAAACGAATAATTGAGTAAGTTAAATCATAAATATGTAATAATTAATAAATGAATGAATAATATGGTTAACTTAATAGATAAGAAAATAGGAAAATAAATGAATAAATAAGTAAATGTCTAAACAAAGGAATGCGAAGGAACTAATTAGAGTTGGTTAATGAATACGTTAGTGAATTTAACAAATAATTGAATAAATAAACGAAATAAACTATATTTCACTTCGCCTCGCATGCACTTATTGAACAAACAAAACATCCGCATTCGCTCTCCAGCGCTCGAATACGCTACCTTGCGGTGATTTACAAAACTGCCGAAAAAACTAAAACATTGAAACATTGCGTTCCACGTGTGTCTGTTGACGTAAACATAGGCAGTTTGTTATGAGTATTTATTACGCATTCCATGTGTCTTGGATTGCTTTCAGCAACAGAAAGTGTTTTGTCCCTTAATAGTATTCTCGAGCTCCTCAAAATAATGTTAATTTTCATTACTTCCCTCTAAAAAGTGAGTTAGTAAATGGCGCGATATCCTAAACACAAGAAAATTCTGGATTAAAAACTTCGCATTTGCAAGTCTATTCGAACTTTTTTTTTTTTTTTTTGGAAGAGGATAACTTTATACCAGGTAATTTTTTTTTATTGTTTTGCGTGAATTTATAATAATAGTTTTTTTTTTTTAATCTTAAGCTCAAAAGAATGATAGTATGCAAAATATTTTCTTGAATATATTACCGTAGAACGGAATGAAGAATGTTTAACGCTGAGAATTGTCGTCGCCAAAACAGTGCGATTATAGTTTAGGATTATAGTTTTAGTATTGTGCGTGCAAAGAACACTTGGCGACATTTTCCATGTCAGTTGTAAACCATTTTTATTTTTTATCATGTGTGGATTAAAATGGTAGAAAGATTACAGAATTCGATAAGTTTAAAGAAGTAATGGAAGATCAATTAAAAAGAAAACTTCCGCCATGTATCCGTAAGAATTTTGTTGATGATGTATGACAGAATTAAATCATAATTCAGAAATTAGAAACATACGAAATCGAAAAAAAATTAAATTAACCGATTCAGCAATTTGAGAAATAACTCAGCTACAAATGTAAAACAATTAGCGCTAGCCAAACAAAACAAAGAACTTTCATCTTCCTCTTTTGATAACACTGATAAACAAAGATTTATTTAAATGAAAAATTTATAGTGTTCATATGGCTACATAGTTTCATCAAGAATTGATAAATTTCGAATTCAACATCGTGGAAATGGCTGCTTACAATCTACGAACTACGAAATTTGTATTAATTTCTAATGTTTAGTAATGCTTCTTGAATTCTCATTTCTTTTTACGTGGGCCAGAATATCCACAAGACTTTGAAAATTGATTTAAAAAGAATAAAACAAAAAAGTCATGCATACAAACGAAAATTACTAGGCTTATTGGCATTTTATACGCTACGGTGTGCGTTTGTTTTACCTTTTTCATCCGCCATTAGACGGTGGCTGCAGTGCCCCCTATAATTTGTTGGAGTTGCGAATATAAATAATAGCCGATGATAAAGTAACCCGCGTGTTTCAACAATGAAACTCGCGCTACGACATGATAATTTGATAATATGTTTTGGTAATATTCGGAACTCCAGCGCTCGAATACGCTACCTTGCGGTGATTTACAAAACTGCAAATGAAACTAAAACATTGCCACGTTTCGTTCCACGTGTGTCTGTTGACGTAAACACAGGCAGTTTGTTCTGAGTATTTATTAACGCAATCGATGTGTCTTAGTTTGCTTTCAGCTACAGAAATTAATTCGTCCCTTAGTAGTATTCTCGAGTTTCTCAAAATAATGTTAGTTTTCATTATTTCCTTAATAATTGGTGAAAGCGAAAATTCTGGATTAACAAACTTGGATAACGTTATACAAGGTAAAAATATTTATTGTTTTGTATGAATTTGTAAGAATATGGGGTTTTTTTTAATCTTAAATTAATTAAACTTACCATATTTTACAGCAGCATTTAGTTGGAATGGACAGTATGCAAAATATTTTCTTGAATATATTATCGTAGAACAAAATGAATAACCGAGAAAGAATTTACTTTATTCCTTTTATTCTCAGCTGAAAGGTTTCGCCAAATTTGTTTAGTTTTGGTATAGTGCGAGCAAAGTAGCCTTGGCGAGATTTCGCGTTTTTAGTTAAACCATTTTTAATTTTTATCATGAGTGGAATAAAATGGTAGTAAGATTACAGAATTCGATAAGTGAAAAGAAATAATGGTCAATCAACTGAAAAGAAAACTACCACCATATATCCGTGAGAATTTTGTTGATGATTTGCATAACATGACACAATTAAATCGTAACTCAGAAATTAGAAAAATCGAAACAGAAAATTTTTAAATTAACCGATTCGGGAATTCGAGAGAAATAACTCAGCTACAAATGGAAAACAATTAGCGCTAGCCAAGCAAGGCAAAAAAGTATCATCTTCTTTCGATAACAATTTCTAATGTCATATTGAATTTTCTAGCATTAATTGTTGTTCTTGTCAGGCCACAATTATTATTTAGTTTTATCAAGAATTGATACATATCGAATTCAACATCGTGGAAATAGCTGCTTAGAACTACGAACTACGTAGTTTGCATTAATCTTTGACGTTTAGTAATGCTTCTTGAATTCTCATTTCTTTCTACGTGGGCCAGAATATCCACAAGACTTTGAAAATTAATTTAAAAAGAATAAAGCGAAAAAATCATACGTACGAACAAAAATCACAACACTTTTAGCATTTTCTTCGTTACCATGTGCGTTTGTTTTAGTTTTTAAGTCCGCCATTAGACAGTGACTTCAGTGTCCCCTATAGTTAGTTGGAGTTGCGAATTTAACATGCAGGGAAATGCTTTATCTTGACAAGGCTGAACTCGATCCGGTGACTTAAATTTTTTACTGGTGGGACTGTCATTTTAGGAGAATAAAGAAACGTAAAAATGGTCAACAATGACAGCTATCTACTTTAGTTGATGTTTAATCCACTGGAGTTAAGTACCAAAATATCACCAAACAGGCAATCGCCGAGTTCAAATGTACATAGAAGCAAATTTTCACCCGTCCATACCATGACGGACGACTTTCTAGTTTAAAATAAAAGTAAGCTAAAATATTAATAAAATAAATACTTCATTGACTATTAGTAGGTCCAGATTAATATTAAAAATGAAAATTACAAAAAAACTTTTATTATTTTATAATAACGAAAACAATTTTAAGTTGCATCAAAATGAAACAGTATGAGTAGGGTCAGGTGATGTGAAATGGGTATAAAAACAGGTATTTTTGAAATGATTATTAAACTATTCAAATTTGATATCCAACAATTAAAAAACCTTAACTGAGTTTACATTCCAACAATACACTTCACATATCCATAGTTATTATTTCTGAAATAATTCTATTATTTAGTGAAATAACTATAATTTCAAAGTCTGTTTTTATACCCATTCCACCCCATGGGGTGGGGTGAAATGGGTAGTATTGTTTTAAATTAAATTTCAGAGTGAAAACATGAATTTATTTATAATTTTTACTTTTTTCTATATCTAATATAAAGAAGAAAGTATTAGATTAGTGCAAATTTTCGAATTTCAAATTTTGACGGATTCGAACGTTTTGAGGTGTGCTGAGTCCATTTCGACTATTTTTGGAAAATGTCTGTCTGTCTGTGTGTGTGTGTGTGTGTGTGTGTGTGTGTGTGTGTGTGTGTGTGTATGTGTGTGTGTCACTTCTGTGTGTGACCAGTTTTTTGTGGCTGCTCTACAGCAAAAACTACCGCATGAAATCGAACGAAATTTGGTACACATATGTGCTTCTATGCGAACTTGTGCCCATTGGTTTTTGGCACGAATTCCTCTAAGGGGGGTGGAGCAATGGGACGTTTTTTGAATTACGCGTGCTTGCTATTCCTCAGGAAGTAACTGACGGAATCAAACAAAATTTGGTCCACATGTTGCCTCTAACAGAAGCAGGTGCTGATTCAATTTTGGTGTCAATAGCTCAAACGGGGGTTGAGTTATAGAAGATGTTTTTGTCGTCAATTGTGACTGCTGTATCTCAAGAAATAACGAACGAATCAAACAAAAATTTTTCGACAAGTAAGCCCTTAGTGGAAATAAGAAGTGATTTTATTTTGGTGTCAACAGCTGAAAAGGGGGTGGCGCAATCGAACGTTCTCTTTTTCCATTGTGTACCCTATCTCAAGAAGTAATGCTACGTTCTGGATGAAATTTGGAATAAATGTGAATCCATATGTAAACAGGCTTTGGTTCAACTTTGACGCCAATCGCTCCAAGAAATGTTGATTTTTTTTTTTTTTTTTTTTTTTTTTTTTTTTTTTTTTTGCGAATAAAAATAGCTTTATTATTGCAACAATAAGAAAGATAAATCGTAATAGATTGTCGTCTGCGTATTTCTCGTGATTTTAATTGTATGGAAATGATCGGAAATATTATCTCAATGATTTAAGATTTTTAGATGTTGCCATCTTATGTTTGCTAACAAATAAAATATTTGTAACTAATTCAAGCAAGGTTTTTAAAATAACTTTCAATTTTCGCTCTTTGCTTTGCTTTTGCAATAATTCAGACATTGGGATGGTCGTCAAGTTTTTGCATAAGTAATTTTGTTTTTATTGGGAATATTGCTTCCTCGTCAAGCATGAGGAGGGATCAGAAAAAAAAAAGAAAAATATAGAAGAAAGTTTCGTGATGGCCACAACATACTAGTTTCACATTAATATAAGAGTAAAAATCTATTGAACAATGTAGTCTGTAACTTCGCTGCAATTAAAGGTATAATGTCCACGATTATTGAGGATTTTCTGACTTAGGTTTGCATGATCTGTTTGTTCTTCTTCAATCTCCATTTTCGTATTATTGGGGAAGGTGAAAAGATTTCCCGCGTCAAAGACTTCTTTAGCATTTTTACAACATAAGCACAAGTATATAAAGATTCCAGAACTTCAGCAATGAAATATTTTTTAAATTTTTTAACACTGTATTCGATTAGCACCCAATTTCCTGTAGATATTGTACTTGAAAATAAGCTAAGTGGAATGAGGGCTTGATCTGACTAGTTTTCAATTTATTTAGTCAACTCTGGCGTTGTCTAGTGTTTGCATGGTATGACTCGTATTAGGCGGTAGGCAAATGATAATTTCACTATCGATAAAATGCTTTTACAATTTCATAGGTCAGCTGGCTTGCGTGTTTTTTCAGATGCCTTGCGCAAAGTTTGAATCATTCTTTATAGATTGTGTCTTCCATTCAACCAGATTTAGCGCAACCATAAGCAACTCCACAACATAAAGATTCCAGAATACATAAAATTTTTGATAAAATGAACAACTTACTTCAGAGAACAACTTTTAATGAGAAAAAATGTTATTTCCGCAGCCTATGTCGTTAAGCCTAATATTATACCCATTCCACCCCACTTAAAAATTTGACATATTTCTTAAAATCTATGGATTTTTTCTTTTCTGATTTTTTTCAGTTGACAAAGGAGACTTCCTTTACTAAAAATAACAGCAATAGAATGCTATCCAAATTCAAACAAACTGATTTTTACAATTTACAAGAAGGCTGCCACTAAACTTACTGTTTCCATTCAGTTTTTTCTTGAACCAAAATAAAATCAAACTATTGTAAAGAACATGAGTGTTTTTAATTAAAAAAAATTTGTTTTCTTTTCTACAACTCGAAAGATTAATAAACTACCCATTCCACCCAATATACCCATTCCACCCCACCTGACGCTATCAATTTTTGAAAATTACTTGCACTACCACATGCTTTGCTCTTTAGAGATAACGTTTTCCTGACTAGAGTAACTTCTATGAGTTACTACTCAGTTAAAATATTACCAGATATGTGGGACTAAAAAAAGGGTAAACATTGCACTTTGCTCCGGTATTTCCTTTTGCTCAACATTCCGCTACATTTGTAGTAAAGTGATATGAACGACAGTTTTCTAAATAAATACGAATTCAAAGGTAACAAGATTAGACCTCATTAACCCTAAATGTAATTTCATATTTGCAAATATATATTTATATATATTTCTCTTTAAAAAATATATATCTACTCTTTTTCCTTTTTTATTTTTAATATTATTTATTTATTTATTTTATTTTATTTATTTACTTTTTTTTTTGCAGGAATATACATTATCAAAAATTTGATCTGAATTATTTCCACACAGTGAAAAAATACATACAGTAAGTAAGTGCATTGAACACCAATATTTACTTCAATTACCAAAGTGTAGCGTCTTGTTTTATTATAAAGATAACATTTTTGCTTATTTCATATTTTTTCTTCAAATCTTTTACTTAACTTCTTGCAGCTGTGCCTGTAATGGAAAAAAATTTCTATTTTTTTAATGCAAAAACCCAAAAAGTAAGTTCTGTTATTTTCTGCCGGAACTGGGATTTACCAAAAAGGTTTGTTTAACGTCGCTTCTTCGATTCTTGTAAATCTCAAATGTACTTTGAATAAATTCCTCGAAAATAACACAATCTTGGATCACAGAGCATTTGCTCAGAGTTTTACTTTGAGTATTATTCGGAAAAAGTAAATATTTATGTAAGTGAAGAAAAACACGAAACAGTTTTGTATTATGCTTTTCTTAGATAATAATATGTAATATGATGTCGTAATATGCCGTCTTGCTTACTAACGCTTAAATCCTAAAAAAAAAAGTAAATAGTTACGTAAATTTAAAAAAACATTAAAAAATGTGTTTTAATTCTAAAGACTATTTCTATAAGCTTGCTTTGTGCTAAAAAAATGAAATAAAATAAGTATATGTTTTCTTAATTAAAACACTAAAAATTTGCAGTTGATCTTAATACCTTTATATTTAGGGTTATTCTAAAGAAAACTAATAAATTTAAATTAAAAATTGGGAGAAAAAGAAGTAGTAGGCGGTATATTGCTTTTTCCGAAAAACTCTTTCTATATCGCCTCTATTTCTTCTTCTCTCAATTCTTAATGTAATTTTTATTGGTTGCTTTAGAACTACTCTAAAAGTGAAGACATTAATACCAAATGCAATTTTTTTAATCAAGAAATCATACACCTATTTTTAGCGTATTTTAACTTTTTTTATAAACTTTTTTTTAACTTTTTAGCGGAAACCAAGCTTATATAAATAGTCTTTAGAACCAAAAAAAACATGTTTTTATGTTTAGTTTAAAAAAATTTCAGTTTAAAATATATTTGAGGTGAAAATTTTTGAAAGTTCAAGCACATTTTCTTGTTACCTATCCTTATTTTTTTAAAAAAGAAAAATGGAAAAAAACGGTATTGACTTTTATTTTAATCTAACCGTATTGCGCATAAAGAGAGAATAGCTTTTTTTTTCTTTAATATTTTGTCTGGTATTCAGTATTTCTGGTTTGTATGCTCGAATTCAAAAGCAATTTAAATTCAAGTATATAGTGAAAAAAGAAAGCTTTTAAAAACATCCACAAATATATAATTGCAAAAGTTCAGCCTTGAAAAAGATTTTTTAAATTGATTGAAAATTCATTTATTCATATTGTCACTGTTTATGGCAACAACTAAAAAGTGGAAGAATTTAAAATTTATAATTACTATTATTTTCCATTGTTTCTGGGAACAATTCAAAACCGGAAGCAAAACGCAGGATTATAACAGATAACTCGCAACTCCAACAAACTATAGAGGGCACTGCAACCACCGTCTAATGGCGGATGAAAAAGGTAAAACAAACGCACGCCGTAGCGTAGAAAATGCTAATAAGCCTAGTAATTTTTGTTTGTATGCATGACTTTTAATGTTTTATTCTTTTTAAATTAACTTTTAAAGTCTGGTGGATATTCTGGCCCGCGTAGAAAGGAATGAGAATTCAATACGCATTACGCAAAATTAACGCAAATTAGAAATTAACGCTAATTTCGTAGTTTATAGTTGTAAGCAGCCATTTCCCAGCTGTTGAATTCGATATTTATCAATTCTTGATGGAACTACATTTTCATTGTGGCCATAAGAACACGATAAATATGTCATGTAACAAAACCTTTGTTTACCAGTGTTATCAAAAGAGGAAGATGATACTTCTTTGTCTTGTTTAGCTAGCGCTAGTTGTTTTACATTTGTAGTGAGTTATTTCTCAAATTGCCGAATTGGTTAATTTTAATTTTTTCTGTTTCGTATGTTTCTAATTTCTGAATTATGATTTAATTCTGTCATGCATCATCAATAAAATTCTTAAGGATACATGGTGGTGGTTTTCTTTTTAATTGATCTTCCATTATTTCTTTAAACTTATCGAATTCTGTAATCTTTCTACCATTTTAATCCACACATGATAAAAAAAAAATGGTTTAGAACTGACATGCGGAATATAGATTGTATATATTTAAGAAATTTTATTAGTTTCACTAATTTTTCAACTATATGCTTGACACAAAATGATAATAAAATTATGAAGAAAAGACTCATTAGTGAGTAGGGGCATTCGAAATTCAAATAAACTATAGGAGGGGTTGAAACCTCTGGCTAATTGAAAGGTTGAAAAATGTGAAACTAAGACCAACAACTTTACGTAGGATATGACCTGACCATTGAGACGTCTACTTCGTCCACGCAAAATTTTAATGTTCTACCTCTTTGGCCAATTTTTTTAAACCCCCGTGAGGTGATGTTTGACACATTCAAGCTCTAGTACTCCAAATGAAAGAGTAAGCTACTTGCGTGATAACAGAAGTGCAAAAAATCCAAGTGAAAAGATAACTTGTTTTTAATCGGCGTGTAACTAATGGATGCAAAAATCAAGAAAAGAGTTTTTGAAATTGACATTGATGTTCTTATATTTATTACTTGCTTGGAATTCGAGAAATATGTTTGTAGTTTTCGTTTCTTTACTTCTATAAAATTTCAAATACATTCTTATACCTATTTTCAAAGATTTTGTAGAAACTTTATTTTTTATTCTTAAACGGAGCATTTGACAGTCTGAGTAAATGTTTTTAGAACTACGCTGCATGTAGGGTAGTGAGGAAATTTACGTTTTGCAGTGTGCTTAGTTATACATTCAGCAAATTTATACTTCAAGCTTTTAAACTTATAAAAAGAAAAGAAATGAAATGTGTTGAATTTTCAGTTATTCGTTTTTTGAAAATGACAAAATATCTTCAAATATTCTTATATTGAACTGTCAACAGCATTGCAGAGCTACTAACAAAGAATGGAAAACTTATAAAGTGAAAAAAATTCTTTTTCTTTTCTTAAATCAAGATTTATTTTAAAACAAGCGGCATGTGCACGTTGAAACTGCTAAATAAATAGACATGGAAAAATGTTTTCTCAATTCCATGCATATTGTACAAAACGCATTGGAACTACAGTTTATTCAAGTAAAAAAAAATGGCAGTTTAAATTGAAAGTTGAGGCAAACTATAGCGCAGGTTATAATTTTAAACGGTCATAAAAGTAAAAACTTTATTGGCAACGATTTATTTTACCTCTCTATAGTGACACATTTTACCGATGCATAAAGCCTTTTTGAGAAATCGCGAATCGCTTATTGTTTTTATTTGACCGTTTAATGACGTCAGCGTCCTTTGATTTTTATGTGCTTACTAGCTGTACCCGACGCGCGTTGCTACGCCAACAAAAAAAAATGCATCATTATACTGATTTTCACGACAATCGGTTGAACGGGGCAGAAGTTGCTACTCTGCAGTGCCACCTGGTGGCGAGTGGCTTCAATGAGCATATTATGCACCTTCTCCGTGGAAAAATACATATATATAGCAATTTTCATAATAATCGGTTCAGGTATCAAGTGAAGCCGTGACTATACTCGAATTTTGTACTCACGCAGTTTGCAAGATCAATCAATCGCTAAAAATATCAAATAGAAAAAGTTTTAAATCCCCCCGTTGCATGAAAAGCCATAAAACAATAAATAAAGAATTTATTTGTTCAAACTCAAGAAACATGGCAACAGCTAACTTCTTATCAATGAGATATTTCACGCGAATTAATTTCTGCAGCCGATAATTTTATTCGTATTTATCCAATGGATTGTGACTTAAATTGGAATAAAAAAGGAACTATCGATCGGATTTTTTTCGAACTGGTCTATAAACATTCCCAGTACCAAAAATAACAAACGGTGAAAGTTTCAGCCAAATCTGCCGGGTAGTTTTTGAGTTCATGGATGACATACAGACAAACATTCATTTTTAAATATATAGATAAATGGAGACGTCCATGTGCCTCGGATTTGAATTATTTATAAACGACCTTCTTCACTTTACACAGCCCTTTTTACGCGAAAACAGTATCCAGCACATGACATCCAGCATCAACCACTGGCATTCATTTGAATTTTTTCATCATGAATTCAAATGACGGTTGCGATAAGAGCCATTAGTAGAAACAAGAAACCCAACCAGTAAGGTCGTATCGCAATCCGTGATTGCGGAACGCATAATTTGATCTCAACATTCAATCTATTTTTTTTTTTTTTTTTTTTTTTTTTTTTTTTTTAAATATTGGTTTTATTTACTTTTACGGAAAGGTGAAATATGAGAAACATGATGAAGATCATGCGTGATTCGTTTGAGTTAATTTGTGGCAAGTACATAAAATATGTCCTAAAAACTTACAGTCAGAAATCTGGCATTATATTTGATGGTAATGTTGACTCACATAGAAATGTTAAAGCCATGGAACAAGTTCGACGATGTTGCAAATCAGCTTCAACAGATATAGTCCGAAAGCCGACAAATGACCCTTGTCAATCATTTGAGAAAGCAAGTACATTCCTTAAAATAGGTGGCGAAGGAAGAAACGACGTATGCCATATTTTAGAGTGTTTAGCAACATTTTGGCAATATGAAAAAAAATTTACTCCTAGTACATTTTTTTATGGGATTATTTAGACCTGAAAGATTTAAGTTGCGGCAATAACAGCGTTGAGTTGGCGAAAAAGAAAAATTGACAAGCCTTGCATTCTTTATTGCAACCCTACTCGATCCAATTTCTATTTGAAATTAATTATCGGGGGCGTTATTATCTCTGTCCAATGGCTGCTGAAAGAAGTAAAAATAAGATCCACCCACTTACGTAGGATGTGACCTGCCCAATGAGACATCTGCCTTGAACGTACAAAATTAAAATGTTTTACTCTTTGGCTATTTTCTTAAATTCCAAGGTGACGCATTCAATCTATAGAACCAATGACGCACTTGCAAATTCCATTCCAACTTCTTTTCTCCATATCGCCCCTTCATGAAAATGGACAATTCTAAAACGGGGCGGAGCAAAGACTCAACTTTTCGCTGTCAGACTATATTCTGTTTGAAGAGAAAATGTATGAAACCTTATTTTTTTTTTTTTTTTTTTTGCTCACTTAACACTTTAAAATTACAATGTACCTGTGAAGCAAGCTAAAGATGATGTTCTGATGTTCGCACTATTGAAACAGCGTTCACTGTCTCACAAGGGGGGGGAGAGTAATGCTTCAAATATTGTGAGAGAGGATATTGATTTCCTAGTAATCCTACCAGGTCGAACTTCTTCCTCCAAAAAAAAAAAAAAAACCTGAAGATGGGACTACATAAATGGATGTATAAGGGGATGTACGAATGCGTATGATGTATGTTCCTTACGCAAATCACACATTGAGGCAGTGAGAAGCAAATGTATGTAAATGGACATTTTCAAGTTTTTGAATAAAACGCGTTTAAAGATCAGGTCCTAGCTAGGCTTTCATTGAGAAGTTTTTATAAAGCATGTTGTAAAACAGCACATACTAGGGCTACGAGTATCATCTCGTGTCCCAAGACAGAGGAGAGATTCACCTACCATATGTGCTATCCCTAAATTTTTTAATTTTTTCACTTACATCCCTTTGCTTCTCACTGCCTTATATTACGTCGGATATTTTCCAAAATTGCATCAGAGACCTTTTGATGCTCAGGAATTCATAAAAGGGTGCCAATTCCTTATACAAATCGGATCTTTAAATACGCAACTTTTTGTAAACTTTCGTATCTTTTCTAAATTTGGCAGGTCTTTTGCCGCTCAGGGATTCACATAGGGGAGTTTTTGGCATTAAAAAAATCGAAAGTGGTCTAAATTCACAATTCGAGTCATTAAAAGTATTAAGGTGACATATTTCAAGGAATAAAAACATCTTTTGCGTGCACCTATATATACTAAACTATTACTGCATCTACTACTATTGTATGAAAAAGAACACTGTAGATCCGTTTAGTACAGAAAGTGTCAATCACGTGCCAACTAGTCCCCTTCTCTTTTGTTTCACTGCATTACCATATCCAATTATGAGAGGATATTGAATGCTTTGCGTTGGAATCAATGAACTGCTGTATCTGAGATTCCGCTTAAAGCTGCTCATCTGGATAACAGTAACCAGATTAGTATTGACATTCATGAATATAGGATCACAATACGATTGTAAGCATGCTAATAGGGAAGCACAGCGAATAAATTATCAATACCTTTCGTTGCACATTGATGGCTTGAAAATTGATGCAAGCAACAATGTGGGAATTGATATTTGTAAAAGAAGAGATTACATTGTTTGTTTGCTTTTTTTTAAGCGTCAACAAAGCAAACAATAAGCAGCATACAGCATTTAAACAGGGAATCACACGAATAATATAACAATGAAAAAAAGTTAAATAAGTGAAAATCGCAAATGGATAGTGAAAAAGTTTTTGATTCATAAAACTATTTACTATTGCCCCCCCCCCCCCTTTCTTATCCAGATTTAAGGTTTGCCCAAAATTAAAAAGAGTTGTCAATTTAAAGATTTGGTGAGAAATGGAAGGTAACGCAACTTTATCGTCTGCGTATGTCAGAACATCCATCTGAAAGGCGTGTAAAAGCTGTCTTCCATTTCTCATCGAAACTTGCCAAACTTAGCGGCTTTTCTAAAAATTTCAGCAGACTTTGACTTTTTATCGATAACGAGAACACGAGGGCAAATAATTTATGCGTCTACAAACATGTTCGATTATACTCTTTTGATAGCTACTTAGTTTGATTTTTTTATTATTACACGAACATGTGGTTTACTGTTCAGGATTGTTCGCATTTGTCCTTGAACGAACCCATTTCAAAAATTGGTTGGAAACAAAAGAAGCGAAGGTTGCTCTAAGTAAGCGTTTGCAAAACAAGTTTTTTCTTTTTTTTTTCCCCTGAAATATCGTTGTGTTTGTTAACAATGAAAAACTAATTTTGACCGAAAAACAGCGCCAAACTCCCCGTTAATGAGCATATTGTGTAAATCTAGATTTTCGATCACGTTTACTGCCTTTGATCAATTTGTGTGGTAAAATGAAACAAAAGTGTCCGAAACGCACATTTTATCAAGGGATATCCAAAAAATAATCTCTTTCTCTTTATAGTAAATAAAAGTAAGGTTTCAAAGAAATTCTGGAAGGAAGTCTGTGGCGGACGTGCGTCCAGGAGACCCCATAGCGCCTACAGCCTTGAAATTTTGTACAAAATTACTTCGAGCCCCGGGGTGTGCACCTGGAGTTTTATTTTTTAAAATTTGAATTAGTTTTTTTGTAATTAATTTTTTAAGTTCAAATTTCGTGTAAATTGCCTATTATTACCTATTAAAAGGGTGAAAAATTACTTGCATATATTAATGTTATATATTGTTGGAAAGGGTAGAATTTTCCGCGTTCTACACAATTTGTTTCAATGCTCTAACTGTAATACGGCGGTAGTTATTTGCGTTTTTAGCTCGAACTTGTTTAGGCTTAGTTAAAATTTAAGCACTACTTTCTTCATTAAATTTATCAGTAAAAAGCGAAGAAATTGTACTAGTTTTCTTTCTGACACCACTGAAAAGAGCTTTTTTTTTTTTTTTACTCCAGATCTAACTCGACCTTTGGTCGAAACACTGAGCTTCTATCTCCAAAGGAAAAAAAGCTACAATCCGTTAAAAATAAAGTTCGAACAATCTTCATCTCTATTAAAATTATTGATGTTTTATTTGGCGTTGCCATAGTTACGTCTTTTCGATTCGCATGTTTCTTCTTTCCCTTATTCACAAACTTTAAGGGTTTCGATTTTAACGGAAAATCTTAGGCTCAACTCAATTCAAGACCCGAGCTAAAGAGCATAATATATTACTGAGACCATGAATATACAAAACTGCAGTTTTACAATGCTCAGGAGCCCCTTAGCCCTTACGGCTCTGCAAGTTGGTACAAGTTATTTTGAAACCCGCGGAGGGGGTGCTTTTTGATCCAAAGGGAACTAACTCATAATACCTTTTTAATCTGTTTCTTTCTAACTGACGATTTAAATCTTTACGAATCAAATAAGATTGCGAAGCAATCTTCGGGAGTTGGTGAGCGTTAGCGAGCAGGGGGCAGAGTCCCCTAGTTAATTAAATAGAAGTAATTTGTGTACAGCTAAGAAAAATTGGTAAGAGTAAGAAATTGGTACATAGGCTCTTGACGAAATATCTTTTTCATCTTTGCAAAAACAGCAACATATCACTTACGTCGTTGTCTAGTTTGCTCATTTCCATTGAGTTTTGCATTTTAAGGGCACTTTTAACGATATATAACAGCCATTGGCTAAACTTATTTTCGCCATTTTGAGGCCTCTGAGTAGCAGGTATCCTAGGGAACGGCCTAGTTCGCCTTTTCTGAAATCAAGCCTTGTGTGTGTAATGTGTATATGTCACATCCTCGCTCATATGCGTGCTTTTTGTATATTTAGTATAAATGAAAGTTCTGAAAAGCAGGGTTGGCAAAAACCCGGGTTTTTTTAAAAGCCCATGGACCCAGGATTTTTTGAGGTTTTTAAATAAAACCCAAAAAACTCAATTAAAACTGGATTTTTTAAAAGAAATGTGGGTTTTTTTGTCTTTTTTTAGCGAAAATGTGGGGTGCTTGTAGCATATTTTAGCGTAAGTATATGGACAAAGCACAAAAATGTATTGGGGTAAAAAAGCTGGAAAATTCAGCGTTTTCTGAAGAAAAGGAAAAAAGACGACAAAACCCAAAAATGGTGAAGTTTCAGATTTTTTAGTTTCCATGATTACCAACAGTTAAGGCAAAGTTACTTCTCGTGTGATAAAATCTATTGTTCGGTTTTAATTACTACATTTTTTTTTTTTTTTTTTTGCATTTCATTTTATTGTATTTCATTGTATTATGCAAAACTACTGTAAAAACTCAAGTAGTTTAAATCCATTTTTACTGAATTCCAGCTTAATCAAGACATTTCTTTGAATTTTATGTTGCCTGTTTTCTATTTCTGTGTATAGCGTAAGAATTGTTAAACTTTTTCGTAAGATAATGAAAATACTGTACATCCTATTCTGTTTTCTGTCCGACCCTTTGTAAAACCTGTCAATTTCTAAAAAATATACCTTGTTTATTCGAGATTTGTGAGGTGTTGGTTTGCAGAAAATAATTCACACGAAAATCTTTTAGCTAGAGTAGTTTCCTCTGTACGATCTACAAATATTGAAAAAATCAGACGTGACAGGACTTAGTCAAGATAATTTGAGTTATTTATTGACTAATTAAAGAAAAAAGTTAAATATATTTATTTAAAATCTTTGAAGTATTTTTTTAATGCCGATAAGAGTTAAGAAATACTATTAAAGTTCAAAATTCGTTTTTATGTCCATTGTCTGTGGTGATTGGTGAAGAACAAATAAAAAAGAAGTTTAAATTGTAAAAGTATTTAAATTAATGATTTTTTTTTAATTCTCAAAAAATTTAAAAAACCCGAAAGTGGGCAAAATAATGGGTTTTTTAAATGATTTTTAAAAAAAAACCATTGGGTCCAATCCGGCCAACCCTGCTGAAAAGTCAACAAAATTATGACTTTTAGAAAGAGAGAGTAAACACCTAGTTGCAGTTTCTGATTGCGAAAACTTGCATTTATTAGAAATAAATTCAAAGTCATGGATTCCCAACTTTGATCCCGTTAAAATAATGTTACGCGAAGTAAAAGCTTGCTTATCTTAACAAAAAGCAATAATCAAAAGATCTAAATATTAAACACTCATTTTAGAAACACAAATATTCAAAGTTCAATCATTCTACTATTCAGAACACTTTTCTGTGTTTTCCCCCCCCCCCCAAAATTTGAAAAGATTTTTTAGTGAAGTTTTTCTTTTGTCTGAATCACTGATGAATCTTTACTAATAATAAAGCTGAAAGTCTCTCTGTCTGTCAGAATCTCTCTCTGTCCGGATCTCTGTCTGTTAGGACAAAGTTAGTTTGTAGCATGGAGGTGTGCACCTCGAAGCGATTTTTTGAAAATTCGATGTGGTTCTTTTTCCATTCCAATTTTAAGAACAAAATTATCATAAGATGGACGAGTAAATTATGAAATTATCATAACGTGGAACCGTAACATGGGCACAAGCCAATTGGTGAGAAAATTCACCATACATTATTTGTAAATATACATGCGAACCAAAAGACCTTTTAATTTTTCTATTACGGGCAAAGCCGCGCGGGTACCACTAGTATTAAATAATATGTACTAAATAAAACCATGCTGTAGAAAGTGAACTAGCACTCCTATTATCCGTGAGTTTAAAACACATTTAATTGAATTCTTAACGTGTTTCTCAAAATTTATTTACATTTTCTATCAAAATAAATTGAACTATTTCCTTAACCGTAAGAACATCCTCGGTCATTAAAATTTCAAAATCTTCGTAAATGTAACCGCACTTACTAATTAAAGCAGAGAAGTGTCTAAATTGAACTCGAACAATTTGCATTTCTGCCTAGAGCAGTAATAATATTATTGAAAGTAAAATATTTGTTTATTTACCATATTTAATCAGGAAATGCGAGAGAATCCGATTTAATTACAAATGAAACAGAAAATTAAATGGTAATTAATTTAATTAAAGCTATTCTCAAAGAGAATAAACCTGATTTTCTAAGGTCCGATGCCGTAAACGCATTCTTCTCCAAGAAAAGACAATTCGTAGTCTGAGCATTTTCACTTAATTGAGCAACAAAACCACTCAGTTTATTCGATATAGAATAAAGAATGAGCCCATGAATTGTTTCCGTAAAAATAGCCTTGTTTAATACCTGCATAATAGTCATGACTAATTTAGAATTTTATAAGACTTTGTCATTTAAATTTTTTTGAAAATGATACGAATACAAAGTATTAAAAACTATTTGTAACCAAAAAATTGCCCGTCAAGATATGACGGGTAAAAATTACTTCTTATTTGAACGAAGCCATTGCCTGTTAGGCGATATTTTGATAGTTGAAATTTCAACCCTAGCGCCAGTGGATCAGTCTTTAACGCCAGTAGATAACGCTCATTGTTGACCACTTTTCCGCTTCTTCATTCCCCTGAAATGACTCAGCCTTCCAGTAAAACAGTTAAGTTACGGGATCCAGTTCAACTTTGTCACAATAAGGCCTTTCATTGCATTTCAACATTACCAAAACATATTATCAAAGTATCATGCCGTGTCGCGAGTTTTATTGTTGATGAGCTCAGGAGCGCTACTTGATCATTGGCTGTTACATAATATGAGAATTACTAACATTTATCAAATGATCGAAAAACTTCTCGATGTTTTTCTCGATCGGTTTTCGATGATTTTATCAATACTTCAGGGAGAATACCCCCAAGTCTACTACCTTGCTAAAAATGTGTATGTTCTTTTTTTCGCCTCTCTCGCCTTTCATAAGAATACTAGAGAGGTTAATGTAAAGATCTTCTCTCCTCTAAATCGAAATAATGGCTATGGAGCGGTTGAAAACTGAAATAAAAATAGGAAGGAGTCGTCTCCAAAACGTGGTAGGGGGTGGGGTAAAATAGTAGTCATACCTAGGTTCTAAGGTAATTTTGCGTAAGAATCAGAAAGAATGTCTCAGAAGCATTAAATACTTTTCTTTTTTTTTTCACCACGCTGTAATGTCACTATCATTAGCTTTTTCTCAAAATGAAAAATATACACATTTTATAAAAGTATTGATTTAACCTTCTACACCTTGCCGCACCAGTATGAACCGCACCTATGAGCCCGTCGCAGTTGTCAGTTTTTTTCTTCCAAAAACTGAAAGGCAAATAAAGAGTCATTTTTTCTATTCTAAACTAACAGCACCCGCAAGTGCATACCCGTAGTGGAAAATTTAAAGATCATTTGGTTCACCTGTATATTTACAAAATAATGATGCATTTCTCACCAATATACTATGCTAATTTGCTCGTCCATGTTTTGGTAATTTGCTCGTCCACGTTATGGTAATTTACTCGGTAAAATGTTCTTAAAATTGGAATAGAAAAAGATCAAAATCCAATTTTCGAAAAATCCCTTCTAGGGGGGCTCACTCCTATGCTACGAATTAATTTTGTTCTAAATTTCATGAAAATCGGAGCAACGATCTAAGCGCTATGCTCGTAACAGACGGAGATCCAGACTTACAGACTTTCAGCTTTATTATTAGTAAAGAATACGAAAGAAACTTTTTCAACAAAATTCTGTGCCTCAATCCATCATAAGAAAATGCCAAGCAAACAAATGAATAATCCAAGTAACAAACTTCAAATCAAACAATGTGTTGAATATTAGCTTAGTTTACTGATTTTTAATAAGGAAAATATATAAAAACTTTAGTTTCATACCATTAAAACTTGAGCTTTTAGGTAATAAGCAGCTGCATCAACTCACGAATTCTTAATGAAAACTTTACCTGGCACCTCAAAATGTGTGAACAGGGAAATAACGTTATTAAATAACTTAATTGCAAAAGGCTCTAAATTTCCTGCCTTAAGTAGATAGAGTTGAGAGAGATAGAAAAGTAATTAATTTCTCGAAGATCATGTACTTACCAGATGCCTCATAAGTGGTTGCGTTTATAAGTTCAAAAGATTTCATAAAAGTTTATTTAGAGAAATTAGTGATGTTTTAAGAAATATCTATAACTTTAACTTAGTTTGAAAGCAAATCAGCTGGAAAAGTAGTAAATAATATAGAAAAAAAAAGTGCTTAACTATATTAACACAGAGTGACAAGAAATAAGTTGCACACACATGATATATTATCATTTTAATGCTGATGAAAATATTACGAACAAATTTCAAAATAAATACAATGTTTCGTCTAATATATTTACAAACTTTCAAAGTTGAACTTTAGCTTCAATACAGAGCTTTAAACATGTCACAAAATTTTTGGCTATGAGCCGAAATTCACTTACTGATATTTTATCCCATTCCTTGCATAAGGATTTCTTTGGGGATGCTAAACTTTTATGAGGTTTACCACAGAGCCTTGTCTTTAAGACGGACCAAATAGAATAGTCCATTGGGTTCAAGTCTGGGGAACACGGTGCACTCCAATGAAGTCCAGAAAATGTGTCATGCACCAGTCTTGAGTGCCTTTAGCTCTGTGTGCAGGTGCAAAATCCTGTTGGATGGTCCATCTTTTCTTGCCAAAAAGTTTTTACAAACAAGGTAAGACAACATCTTCAAAAATGAGTTTGCGATATGTTTCTTGATTAATCTTTATGTCTTGATCAACAAAAACAAGTGCTATTTCCCCACTAGCACATATCACACCCTGCCTAAACCATTACAAATTGGGGTTTTTGACGCTGGTCAGTAGTGCAAGAAGCTCTTAGAGACAAGGGTATGTGCTAAACCTCGTAAAACTTTGGCATCCCTAAAGAAATCCTTTTGCAAGGAATGGGTTAAATTATCAGTGAGTTACGGCCCATAACCAAAATTTTGTGAAACGTTTAGAGAGCTGTATTAGGGCTAAAGTTAGCCACTTTGAAAATTAGTAAATATGCTAGACGAAATAATGTATTCATATATTTTTTGAAATTTGGTCTTAAATATTTCTGTTAGCATTAAAATTATAACGTGTGCCCAAGTTATTTCTTGTCACTCTGCATAACTACAATAAGATCCTCCCGATGACGAGTAAATCCTACCCAAAAGAAAATGGAATAAAAATTTTCTCTAAAAACAGTCTCCCCCCCCCCCAAAAAAAAAAAAAAAAACCTTGGCGCTCTCCCCTTCTGTATGCTGGGCACCCTTTCAAGTAAAATGATACATTTTGAATTAAGTAGTACCAAAATAAAAATTTTGAATATAACCGGTTCAAAAGGTACAGAAACTCATCTGTTTTGAAGAAAGAGATGGTAATAATAGACCTGGTAAGTACTACTGGTCGGTCTGGTCGGTCCCCAGAAGGTAAATTCATTCTAGTGCCTTTCAGAAGCTGAAATTCGTCTGATTCTCATTAGTACAAAAGGTGCACCTGCATACGTAGAAGTTGCAACGATGAGAAAACACTTTTTGAGATAAGGATAAAAATACAGAAAAGAAAATGTGTTTCAATCTGTAAGTTTTTTTTTCAATGAATTTTATTTTATTAAATGCAAAACTTGAAAACACCTTGTACTTTCGCGAGAATGACCCAAATATGTTTTTCAGCAAAGGAGTAGCTACGCAACAAATCTCATATCATTACAGCGTGAATAAATGTTCAGTATAACTCATTCTGATTTTAAAATGTGACGCATAATTGAATTAATCAGCTAATCACTCATTAACAATGAGTGAAACACCCCAAAGGAGTTTCCGATCTTTTAATCCTTCTTTCTCTATGTTATAATCCTTTGATCCAACCGACTTAACTAAGAGAATGAGCAAAATCACTCATCCTAGGTTGATTAAATTTAACTGAAGCCTTATCTTTCACGGTGAGCAGTTTTTGAAAGCATTGCTCATTTTTCACTCGGAGTATTTTGCTTTCGATACATGAAACTAAGCTAAGTAAATTTTAAATCAAAAGGCTTTTTACGTTTAGTTCAAAAGTATGAGCATGTATACAAGCTATAATCCTATAACGTTATTGGAGAAAAATGATGAAAAGGGATCAGAGAGAGAGAGTGAAAAAGATGGTCACAATTTCAAATTGCTATGTTTCCTGCACTATACATTGAACTTGAATTCTGTAAATTACGTGTGATTATACATGCATGGAAGTTTACAGATGTTCAGCCTGCCATCTTCCAGCTGCAAGGATAATATCTAGACAGCAGCCCAATTCATCCCATATTTGATGACGAATGTCTTACGTCACTGAGCTCACCGCCGCTGTGATGCGGTTTCGTAGGTCATTCAAATCTGTGGAAAAGAAAAGTCGCAGGTTGCGAGATCAGGTTACCTGATCTAAGAGGAATGCAATAAATCTTATGTTCCGTCGTAGCCATGTAGCTGATACAGTTAACGCAGTTAATAATTCAATAACAGCTGACGCTACAGCACAGTACATTTCTGTGGTTAGTATTCTAGTGGTTAGTATTAAAAACTTCACAGTATCCTCTTTTAAATAAACCTGATTGAATTTAACTGTAACGTATATTGAAGAAAATATAGCAATTAAAAATTGTGTCCATCTTTTTGAAGCACCCTGTGTTATGAATATGGTTTTTAATATTTTTCGTAGTAAAAACGAAAACAAGGTATTTCAGTACAAAGTTTTAGAACTCGAAGGGAAGAATAAGCATGTGTCGCATAGAAGAAATGACTACTTCATAAAAAACATTTCTTTTTCCACAAACTAATGAACCTTTAACAAGTTTTATTTTTAATTAGTCAAGCAATTGCCACCCTAATCGAAAACCTTTTATCATTTAGAGAGGAAGTTTTCATTCCCGGCTCGATAAAAATCAACTGGCTTTGTAATTTCTGGATATGGCATTTTGGATCTAAGCTATATTTTCAAGCGCTCTTTAGTTTCGTCGAAAGTGTTCAACAGAAAATACTTGATCGCGAAACATGAGTACGCAAACATGACGAACCCAGGAGGAATAACGAATTAGGGTGGGTTGTCACCGTACTCACCCGACATTACAGTGATTGATGTTCCTTTATTTATATCGTTATTGGAGGAAAAAAATTGAAAATTTGATTGATATCAAAAATGTCATCTCGAGATATTTTACTCCGAAACCAACTAAATTTTATCAATCAGGGTTTGAAAATGTGCATATTAAAGGACAAAAGAATGTTGAAGACTAGGGTGATTGCATTATTCATGAAAAACAAAAACTTGTTAAAATTTTATTTGTAAACAAAAAAAAAATATGGATCACTTTCCGCCCATCCCAACCTATCACAATTCATTTAGTAGAATATAAAACTAACACTACTTAAGTAGTAAAAATCAGACACCATTAAAACGACGTTGACAACTAAGAAAATAACATTTTACAGTATGAGAAAAGTGTCTAGTATTTTTTAAAGCCCTAAGTGTTATGAAAAAAGTCAAACGATATAAAAAAAAAAAAAAGTGACAGTGTAAAGAGAATATTCAGTTCTTTGAATAGAACGAGCGAGTTCTTTGAATACATTGAGCCGGGAATGAAAACTTCCTCTCTAAATGATAAAAGGTTTTTGATTAGGGTGGCAATTGTTTCACTAATTAAAAATTAAACTTGTTAAATGTTCATGCTTTCAAATGTACGTGATTGAAATATTAAAAATCGAAAATTTGAAACTATGAATGACAAAAAATACGCTTTACGAAAGCTGAATACTTAAAAAAAATTCACTCTCAGAAAGCATTACGCAATCTAATAGTAAGCTACGCAATGCTAAGTAGTACGCAAACTCATACTGTCTGACACGGAGTGTATGGAAAGACAAACATCCGTTTTACAGCCGGAAATGGACGAATCTAATATTTTTTACGGAAGTCAGCTTTTGCAGTAGCAGAGTTGCATTCAAATGAGCGGAATACGCGCGTCAAATTTTTACTTTTCCCCCTTTTTCACATAGATTCGTCTTATCTAGACATTTGAAAATTCCTTGCAATCCGTGGTTGAACAGTAATCATAAAAAAAGTGAAAAAAGGAGGGAAACAGTATTTTTATATAATTGTGGGCGTGGCGGGCGCGTGTCGTAACTATCATTTGAAACGTAAATTGTTGCCAAATGCACTTTCTACTGTAAGACAAATTCGTAATTGTATTCCAACTACAGAGAAATAGTGACATAAACTTTTAAATTGGTTTTGCATTGACACCAAACAAAATCTAAACATTGCATCGTACACGAAGCTTTCTTTCCTGAAATTACAAGCGTAACAAAAGTTTTAGAAATGCTTGTAGGGATGTTGATGTTCGCACGCCATATTCTCATCAACGGCTATTTTCGTTTTGGACTTCGTCATAGAGGTGATGAATTGAAATGTATCAAATATGCATGCTTTTATACACACTAATCTCTCACTTGTACGTCATCCCTTTTATACGCCTCTCAGTTGTTCCAGGTAACACACATACAACGTCTAAACTTTTGATACAAGTTTTAAAATGGTTAATAGAACGTTAACAACCATCAACCATTTTACAACGCTTATGAAACGAAGTCTAGGGTACGACCGTTTTCAAAAATTATGTTCTATCCCCCCCCCCTCCCCTCCTTAAATGCACTCCTATAGGAATGAGACTTTCCAAAAAAGAGACTGACTCCCAAAAACAACCTACGCTATGATTCCCCTTGTGGCCTAGACCACGCCATGATTTACGCATGGGCCAGCTGGGCACAGGCTCAAGAGACCCCAATGTTTAAGGTGCCCATTTTGTTTCAAAACTATATTATGTGTTACAGAAATTGCATTTATTTGATTTCGAAGATAAAGCTATTAACAACAAAATATTTGTAAAAATGTTTTTGTTTTTTTAAATATTTTCTTTAATTTCTCTATTTTTTGTGGTTTGAATTAAACACTCAGTATATTTGCAGGACAGAATTTCTCATAATAGCAGATTAAAATTTTATTGCATTTTGCACAAACAGAGTAAACTTGGCATTTAATGGGAAATGGTATCCTATAAAAGTTCCAAAAAAATCAGTTTTTATACATTTAAAATATTTAACTCAAAAGCTTTCAAGCAATTATGTGTAGATTAAAAGTAACTCAATTTAAATATTAGTGATGCATGAATGTATCAATATGCACGTACAATTATACTTTCACACATGATTTTTTTAAAACATCAATTTTAAACACTCATGCTCCTTTTTCTAGAAAACCAATTCACATAATACTTTGAAATTGTCAACACATTTTATTTATGCGCTCATAATTCTTCCGAAGTGAAATTTTTGCTTTAGGACTCACACTTTTCTCTAAATAGCTGTTTTTATGATCCAAAACGTACTTTTTCCATTAAAAAAACGTTTACTGGTTGAAATTTAATAAATAAAAAAATAAACAGAATTACTTTAAAATTTTATTTGAGTAGACTCTTCGATATCTCTTGAAAACACTGAAAATTGTTTAGAAAACGCTGAAGCGTCTATCATTTCCACTTTTTGAGAAAAAGGTACATAAAGTTTAGCAATTTTACATTGCGCGTATACCGATCTCCGTTAATAATTTTAAAAAACAAAGCGCTTTTAGTTGTATTCATACTATACTGAGAGAGAGGAGTACCCGCAAAATCTTTAGGCCCAAGACCCCACTATGGCTCGATCAGACCCTGGATATAGGCGTAATCAGTGTCAGATCTTGTTTATCTAATTTATATCAATATTAATAAGAAATGTATCAGAACGAGAAGTTGCGAAATAGTGCGGCTATAATCGTAAAAGCAACTGTAACACGCAAAACCTCTCATTTAGAGCTTTTAGAATTTGTGTAGGACAAACATACTATTACATCAGCGCACTTATGTTAATTGAAAGTTTTATTTCTTATCTACATGTCACACAGACTTGAAAAAATGATAAATGGCAAAGAAATGTGTTTTCTCGGTGTATTTTTAGCAAGATAAGAGTTGAAAAGGGGTTTTTTTTTTTTTTTTTTTTTTTTTTGAATGCTTCAACTTCACTGATAAAAGTTATAAGAAAATTTTTCAAATTTTTAAGTCATGGTGAAGACCAGAAAATCAATTCCATTATAAGTCCAGTTTTGCTTTACGCTTAAAATGAAAACTGAATGAAATGAGACTATTGAAACCTGTAAATAATGACTAATTGTACGTTTTAAATTCTGTTACTGTTTTTCAAAACTATCATACGCTATTTGAATTTCAACGGCGCATAGATTTTTTTTAGATAAAATAAATTATATTATTGTTATCGCATGCATAATTTATAAAGAATATTGTCTTTTATTTGGCCCAGACAGTCAATTCTCGATAACTGTTTCATTTTTGCACTAATAAGCTGAAAAATGTATACTCCCCTGGCTTCCTTTTTTTCCACTTTTTGTACAAACACGTTCAGCGTTCTTTTTTAAATAACCTGACATAATGTATTTTACTATAAACATACACCTGAATAAACTTTAAAACACGATGAAAAAATATTTATTAATATGCAAAAATTAGGGATTTTTTTTTACGTCACAGAAGAATATTGTCATCCTCAGCTGGCAAAATTGAAAGACTGAAATTCAACATTAAAACTGCTGAAGGATCTCCTTAACCCCAATTAATCCGCGTAATACGGACTAAAGTTAAAAGCTAGCTAACTGTTTCGATCAAAATTCAAATGATATTGCATCAATTCTCGTTATAACTGTCATAAAGCGTGCTTGTTGCAGTATTTTCACTGCTATGTATATGTTTTTATATTTTATCGTTACATAAAAAAATGTAAGTTTTACAATCAAATGTTTATTGTGTGCAGACATCATGGATTACGTTTAAGTTGTAGTAAAAAGATTGCGTGATGTTGTTTTGTCAGGTTATGTGTGATTCTGTCACTTTTCTGACGTAATTCCTCTGGCGTTTTTTTGTGCCACTGGGAATACATATTTATCTTACGATTATAAAGCTTTTTTTTTTTTTTTTTTTTTTTTTTGCTGTAGTTGCACATTTCAACTCATATCATGACGGGCATCAATAAGAAGAAAACAGGGAAAGATAGATTGGGAAACAGCGTCTAGCTGAAATATTACTTTACCAAGAAATCAAAAATGATCCGGATAAAAATTCTGAGTTAGAAGAGAAAGAAAAGCGGAACTATCAGATAAATAAGGAAAAGGGGGGGGGGAATAAGTGAATAACATAGATAACTTTGCCAATAGTGTCACTCCCCTGACAACATTTTCCCCTGGTGCCTATAAAACCGAAAAAAAAAATTAATCTTCTGGTCTTCATCTTTACAAACTCAAACACAACGGCAACTAGTGAAATAATGAATATTAAATGAAACAGACGACTTTTTCTCTGAGCACATAAAATAATCACTTAAAGTATATTCACCCATATCTTAACTTTCTGAATGGGTTAATATCTCCCTATTTCCACAAGCTACGTAACTTTGCTCTCCCTGCGATTTCCAAAGACAACTTAAATTTTGCAAAATTTTCTCACTCCGTGATTTCTATTAATAACGTAAAAATAGTAAACTTTGCTCATTCTGCGATTTCCACGGGCAACGTAAGGTTTAAAATTTGCTGATCCCCTGATTTCCACGAATAGCGTAAATGTAGCCAACTTTGTTTTCCCTGCGATTTCCACAGGCATCTTTAATGATGCAAATTTTACTCATTCCGTGAGTTTCAAAAACAACGTAAATGTAGCTAACTTTGCTCATACCATTATTTGAACGGGCAACTTTATTGTAGCGAAATTTGTTCATTCCGTGATTTCCACAAACAACGCAAATGTGTAGCAAACTTTGCTTATTCTGAGATTTCCACGGACAACGTAAGCGTAGCAAACTTTGCTCATTCCGTGATTTCCACAAACAACGTAATTGTAGCAAACTTTGCTCATTCAGTGATTTCTACAGGCAACGTGTAGCAAAATTTGCTTTTTCCGTGATTTCCACAAACGTAAATATAGCAAACTTTGCTCAGACCGCAATTTCTACGGGCAACGTTAGTGCAGCAAAATTTGTTCATTCCATGATTTCCAGAAACAACGTAGGGTAAGATCACCAATAACAGACAGTCATAAGTTTGGATTTAAATAATCAGTCTTTGAGGCGGGTAAAAGTGATGTTGCTGTGGCAAATGAATACAGGCAACCATCAAGTGCTATCAGAGTAAATTTTATGAGCCACTTGGTATTTACAAGGCAGTGGTGGAAAGTTATGAACAGCTACCACGAGGTCAGCTGGTGTTTCATGTTCGTTTGAATTTAATTAGGCTTCAGTTCTAAAAATAAAGAATTTTTGCCAATTTTGAAGAGAAATGGGGAATTTATTCTACTACTCATCATTTCCTCATCCACTATGTTACTGGGTATCATCAGAGTTTTCAGAATTAAAATAGAATTAACTAATTCAGAGGATCCAGAGGCAGCCAAACGTTAGATGAGATGCAGTTGCATGAGAGAAAAATAGTTTAAAAAGTCTAAATACATTAAAAGACTCAGAAAATTGAGTTAACCTGAGAGCATGCCTGTTTCTTGTGCCATTACCCTAAATGTAGCAAACTTTGCTCACCCTGCGATTTCTACGGGCAACTTAACTGTTGCAAAATTTTCTCAAGTGAGCTTAATGAGCAATTCGTGAGTGCGCAAAAAGAAGAAACCAAGTTTTGGTTTTTAAAGTTTTGGGGAAACAAAGTTAACTGTCCATAGGAAATAGTATTATAATGGTTTATTGTTGAGATAATACATTGACAACATTTAGTCTCTCAAACATATGGAAAATCATGTAACGATGAAGAAGACAAGAATGAGTTCTGCAATTGTACATTAACAAGAAAAAAAGTGACTTTTTTTTAGAATGATTTATGACAGACAAAAACAGAAATGAACACTTAAGAGAAGAATTAATTTAGTGTTTTAGGTAATTTGAGTGAAATTTTCTTGAATACATTTGGTGCTTAATTTAAATAAAAATGAAATTTTAGGCAGAATTTCATGCAATTTCCTTTTTAGAACAACATTGCTGAAAGAACTGCGAGTTACAATTTCGTTTTTCTCGCTAGTCCAAAAATAGGCAAAAATACCCTTTCTACTGATGCATTAGACCCTTGGAAACATAAAATATATTGAATAAATATGCATGATTTAATGGTACTTCCTCTGAAGCACTACATTGGTGGTGTTAATTCATATTACTCCTATTGCTTCACACATGATAACACTCCCCTCCGTTTTTATGTACATTTCAGTGTCATTGCTAAAAACGAAAGCTAATTTTCCTTTTTTTATCGCTAACAGTATGTTTCAAATAAATATTCTCCAATTATTCTCGACGGTAGTTTCCGTTGTCCGCAATTTCTAATTAATGTTTGAAAACCAACTTGGAGTCAGTCAACTTTTCAAAATTAATATTTACTACAATGAATCAAATGTCATTTAACTTTCATGTTCTGACTTGTTTCAATAACAACCCCTTTAATCATAAATTCCATTAGGAAACAGCAAACGGTTTAGTCGAAGTTAAACAATTATTTTCTATATCACTGGGGAAATCTGAATTGCATATAAAGAGTGTTCAATTATATGCAATTATGTTAATTAATCTCAGTTTACACGGCCCTTGAAATGTGCTTTAAGCTTTAATGAACCAATGACCAAAGAATTAAATTTCACAAGGTTCAGGATAACTTAAGGAAAGGTTTACAATGACGATATTAACGACACTTCTTTGGATATAGAATTCAAAGTCTGAAATTTTCTAATGACGAAGAAATTATTATCGAGTATCACACGTAATTAAGAGCGCGTTTTAATGATCACTGAAGCAATTAAGATTCGACGTTTATCCACCAGAAATTAATTTAGAAGATCCTGTTTTTGAGTAGTTTATGGAATATAAGAGACTCCTTTAAGATATTTTTAAAAGACTAGCTTAAAACTAAATTTTGTTTAAAACGGAATCTTGAATGAGGCGTGACGGCCTCCAAGTGGGCATTATGATAATCAAAGAAGGCAAATGAGAACAAATAATTACTGATGAGAGCAACAAATATTATAATATCACATCGCAAAAAAAGGATCATAATTTCGCTGCAATATTTAGAACTGATGACTCTTATTTGCAACTGCGATATTTTCATAAATCGAGCTTTTAATTTAAAGAAAACGTAAAAGTAATAAACAAAATCAATGAAATAACTGGTTTATACAAAATATAAGTTTAATGCTACTATATTTGATCAAATCTGATTTGGAAAAAGAAGCACTGAAAAAATAATCACCAAAATTAATTAAATGCTGTGTTTTGCACAAATAATTTACATAGTACGATCCAAAAGTTCGGAGACAAGTTGTATAAAACTTTACCCTGAATAGTTCAGTGAATAGTCGCTCAAGGCGACTATTTTAGAGGGGTATATGCTTCGGTGATGTGAACTGTTCAAGGTAAGGTTTTATACAGCTTGTTCTCGAACTTTTGGATCGTATTACCTACATCGTTTTACTTACAAACTCACTAATTCCTTCTAATGATATTTAAAGCATATGAAATGTATCTTTGAAAATATATCTTTAAAAATGTATATAGCATTGAATGATTTGTATGATAACGGTTTTGAATCCTTATATATTATTTCTGTAGCCTGTTTTTGTTCCTACGCGAGATCTTCCTCAATTCTTGGTCGATTTCTTTGATTTACACCTCATTTTAAAGCTTATCGTGCAGACTAATGACGAAAAATAGATCCATGGTCTAAAAACTGTTTTTTATGTCAAGCCTGATTTTTTTCCTACGCGAGATCTTCCTCAATTCTTGATCGATTTCATTGATTTACACCTCATTTTAAAGCTTATCGTGCAGACTAATGATGAAAAATAGACCCATGGTCTAAAAATTATTTTTTCTGTCAAACCTGTTTTAAAGCACCGGACTGAGGATTTCGGTTAAATTTATAGGTTTAATTGGCGCTGCGACCGACAGAGCTGAATACCTTGATCGGCAGAGCGTTCGAATGGTAACAAGAAGAACGAGTGTTCGGGCCCGGCTCTGACGATCTGCGTCAAAAAATTAGACAAATATCGCGCATTACATAAACGCTTTAAAATAATGAATGATCCATGTGAGGGGGAATAAAATAAATGAGATGGGAACGCTCCTTGCTGCTACGAAAACTCGATGTAACCTTTAGCTATATTAATTGTAAGGTTTTTTTTTTTTTTTCTTTTTTGTTAAGCTTCGGCTCCGGTCAAGAAACTAAAGCATGATTAAAGCGAAAATATAAGTATCAGGTTTAAAATTTCAAACTAAAGTGGAATAACTTTTTGTTCAGAAAAAAAAAAGAATCTACTGAAATGTAGATTCTTCTAATGACAGTTTTTGACCTTTGTAGAAATAAAACATTACTACCCTAAATTGAAATTACGCTTTTTATTTAGTTAACCTATGAATATTGATTAGAATACGAAGTAAAACACAAAAATTACTAACAACTTGATGAGTAAAATATTTTTTTTCTCTTCCTTTTGGCAAAAAATAAATAGCCAGTCACTTTTTCACTATATTCGAAAAGCTACGCTTAAAAAACGAACTTAATTCAACTGATTTTGTATTTTAAGCGTTCAATTCACCGATGAACATGTGCTACCATCTAAGCCACAACGGTTCAAGCAGCCTGGTGTAGCAAATTGTACAAATTTTCAAAAATAAAAACGCTTCTCCTCAATATCTTATTTTATAAAAAATTTATGTGGATTATAATTCTGTCGGTATGCGAGATCTTTCTTATTTCTTGAAGAAATCCCCCTCCCACCGGCGCGGCGCCACCCTCTGGCAGCGCCACCCGTCGCGTCGGCCGGCCTCACGGTGCTGCTCCTCTAGCGAAAGCCGTCTCCAGGTTGCGTCCATATCCTACACACACGCGCATACATACACAACTACGCACACAAACACATACACAAACACATACACACACAAGCACATACACACAACTACCCACACATTCATGCCTGCACACAGACACAAACACATATGCCTGCACACACATACCCCCCCCCCCCCAACCGCACACACATTCATATACACAACTACCCACACACTTATGCCAGCACACAGAACAAACACACACACATACACATACCCCTACACACAAACACACATACCCTCCCCCACACACACACATAAACACACACGCCTACATACACACACTCGTGATTGCGAAAAACATAATTTGAATTCAAGATGTCAAAATTCAATTTTTTTTTTTTTTTTTTTTTTTTTTTGCCACTGGGAATACATCTTACAATTATAAAGCTATGTGTTTTTTTTTTTTTTTTTGAGCAATCACGATTGCTTATTGTTCTCACTTGACTGTTTTGATGTCCTCTTATTTTATTTTCCCGCCGCCACCCTCCGCACCATCACCGTCGACCGGGTCCTCACGATGCTGCTCCTATAGCGAAAGCCGTCTCCAGGTTGCATCCATGTCCTACACACACGCGCATACATACACAACTACACACACACACACGCACGCACACATACACACAAACACACACACACAAACACATACACACAAACACATACACACAAACACACACACACATACACCTACATACACCTACACATACACACACAAACACATACACACACATACACCTACACACACATCCACAAACACATACACACAACTACCCACACATTCATGCTCGCACACAGACACAAACACAAATGCCTACACACACATACACATACCCCCTACACACAAACACACATACCCCCACACACAAACACACGCCTACGTACACACACTCGTGATTGCGAAAAACATAATTTGAATTCAAGATGTCAAAATTCAAATTAATTTTCTTTTTTTTTTTTTTTTTTTTTGCTCTAGTTGCACATTCCAACTCATATATCACGACGGACATTAAAAAAGAAAACAGGGAGAGATATATTGGGAAAAAGCAGCTAGCTGAAATATTAAATTACCAAGAAATCGAAAGTGATCCGGATAAAAATTCTGAATTAGAAGAGAATGAAAAGCGGAACTATCAGATAAATAAGGAAAAGGAGAAAAAATTAAGTGAATAACATAGATAAGTGTCTGCCAATAGTGTCACTCCCCTGACAACAATTTCACCTGGTACCTATAAAAACCGACTATGTTACCATCTAAGTCGTAACGGTTCAAGCAGCCTGGTGTAGCAAATTGTACAAATTTTCAAAAATAAAAACGCTTCTCCTCAATATCTTATTTTATAAAAAAATTTATGTGGATTATAATTATGTCGGTATGCGAGATCTTTCTTATTTCTTGAAGAAATCCCCCTCCCCTCATTTAAAAGCTTATGTTGTTGTTGTCGTGTGCCAGCTAGACTGGCAATTTGGGGTGCGCTGCTTCACTTTTCCAACTGTACCGTAATTTGGTGTGAAGTCCGACATATACAGTACACGTTGCCATAAGAACCCGTTTATAGGGTAGGCAACCATTCACAACACATTCACACAAAGAAAGGCAAGGACAGGAGGGAGGAAGTACGTCCATGACCGAGCCGAGATTCGAACCCGGACCTTCCTGTCGCACTGAGACTTACCTGACCACTAGACAAGACAGGCGGCTTTTTAAAGATTATCGGGCCTGCTTATGACGAAGTATAGACCTACGGTCTAAATCAATCTTTCGGAAATGCCCCTTGCTGTTGCAAAACCTTAATGCAGCCTATAATTCTTATGCAGATTTTTTTTTCTTAAGCAAAATTCTAATACAATTTTCCAATTTTTTGCGTCGCTTTCGACAAAAAAAAAACACAAATCAACTTTTTTTTAAGTAAAGCGTAAGAGCACTTGGAGCTTAAAAGATGTTGCTGTTATGGAGAGGAACTGGGTTTAGTTGTTCAGTTAAATTGATAAGTTTTTTTCGGTTGAACGATTGGCTATAAACTAGCTGAACTTCGGGTCCGCCCGGGGCTGTCCGCCATTTTAGATTAATAATGTACATGTACTCATAACATACAACAGTTAACACACGTAAGGCAATAAAATAAATGCGACGGGAATGCTCCTTGGCGTTTCGACTCCTTTATGCTACAGTTATTATTCAGATAAGTTGACTGTTAATCGAAGAGTGTTTTTTTTTTTTCAAGCTTTAACTCCGTTCAGATAACTAAGCATAAAGTAAGAATAAAAAAAAGTATTTGAGTAAAAATTCAGACCTTAAAGGAATCCTATTTGTGCAGAAACTCTTTTTCATTGTATGCTGAAATGTAAATTTTTCTTTAGCGGTGTTCGACCTTCTATATAAACTAAAAAAAAAAAAAAAAATACTACGTCAAATTGAAATTACGAGTTTTACCCAGTAAATCTTTAACTATTATTCGCGCAAATACGATGTAAAACATTAAAATTATTATCAATTTCATAAGTAAGAAATCAATTTCTGCTCCTCTGCTTTCGGCGAGAAACAAAAAGATGCATTTTGTTCGAAAAATTACACTTAAAAAATGGACTCAGTTCAACTGGTTTTGGTTTTGAATTTTCGATTAAAAGAAAAACATGTGCTGGCATTCAAGCCGTAACAATTAAATCAGCATGCTATGGGAAATTGTATCAATTTTTTAAAAAAACACTTATTTTCAATCTAATTTATTATTTCTCTAGAATGTTTACTTCAATCGCTACGCGAGATCTTCTTCATTTCTTAATCAAATTTCATGTTTTACGAATAATTTTAAAGCGTACCATGCTGGCTAATGACAAAACATAAACGCATGGATTTTTTTTTTTTTTTTTTGCCAAAAAGCTTCTTTGCTTTATTACACCTTGCTTCAATAAATAGAATTTGAAAAAGAAGGCGCATTTGCTTGGTTGGTTGGAGTGTCGTGCTGATAATCAGAATGGCGCCAGTTCGAATCAGTGCCAATAAATATCTCTTTTTTTTTCGTCAGAGGTTCACATAAGCAGGATTGAATTTGCCGTAACCCGTTCAGGGTTCGTACGCTCCTTCAAAACTCCTCCAATACTCCTTCATTTAGGAAAATTTTTTGAAGGGCCCTTCAAACTCCTTCATTTTGGTTTTAACTCCTTCTTTTTTAGATCAAGACCACATAATCGTCCTCCATGACAGTAATTTAAAAGACTTCGATCGATAACTCAGGGCTTCGTCTCAGTGGGCGAAGGTATAAGAGCGATTTTAATGTATTAATTTTATATATATTTTTTTTCATAAAGATGTGATCTACAAATTGGTTATAGAAGTCATAAAAGTTGAATGTCAAAACATTATTAGATGACTAAGACATTTCATAAAAGAATTAAAACATCCTTAAATGGTGCTTGGCTATTTTGTCAAGTATTATGATTATTGCTTTTAACTCCGCCACACTCTCAGTAGCAAAAGTCAGTTTGTTCAATACTTAAGTATTAAAAAATACATTAGTAAATGTACTATATTAAGTGATTTTGTTAAAAAAGCAATTGTTTAGTAAATTGCAGTTTTTACATTGTAAAAAGAGTCATTCACAGGGGATGTCATGCCTTGAGAGGAGACGGGCTCATGAAATTGTGACAAGGGAAAGAGAGGGTGCCAAAAAGTGACATCGCACAGTTATTGTAACAATATGTTTATGAAAAATAAGACCTGTGACAAGGGAAGGAGAAAGGGAAAGTGTGACGAAGGGGAAAGGGGTTCAAATCTGTTGAAAAAAAAGTGACAAAATTTATAAGGATAGCTCAAAATTATTCCTTCAAAATCTCATTTTACTCCTTCAAAACTCCTCCAAAACTCCTTCATTTAATTTATGAAATTGAGTACGAACCCTGCCGTTTTTTCACATGTACAATTACTGCTTTTTCACGAGTTACTCAGTCACACTTTTAATGATATTTATGTTTGCATTGAAATAAAACCTCTGTAAGTACTCAGACCGACTTATCCGTCATTTTAGATCAAAAGGTGTTTGGACGTGCTGCCGCACTTGGCGCGTTATCGCCCTCTTCACGTCAGCTTTGTACTCGCGCAATGCATTTTTTTTTTTTCTTCTCGCAAATACATAATGATATTTGAATTTGGAATGAACTAATTATGTGAATACAAACGCAAATACGCAACATAAAAATACAAGTACGCAGGAAATAAAAATAACTGTGCATATGAAAAAAAAGAGTAATATTTGTGTCACTTAACCTCCTTTACTTCATATCTTTTTAATTATAAAGTATTAATTTATTTAATGTTTGCCTAAATTTGGTTTGAAATGTTTGTCAAAAAATCATGGATGGAAATCAGTTTTAAATTTTATTTCAAAAAGGGATTTACATTAAAAAATTCCTGATAAAACGTCCCCCCTCCCCCCTTAAAAAAATAGAATTGATGGGCCTGATCCTCCGGTTAAAAAAATTATGAGACCTAAAATCTTTAACAAAAAATTGGATAGTCCGGACCAGCTGTCTGATAAAATGGTATACTTAAATTCAAGACTTAAGTCAAAGACTTCAAATATTGTACAAAAAATGTTGCATGACACAGTTAACACAGGACTTTTACATTAAATTCCCCCGCTCCCCTGTTGGATACAGTATGAGAAGTTACAGAAAACAAAATAATAACTAACTTTGCATTCAACTAGCTTATCAGATTTCAACTATCTTGTTTACTTTTAAATTTGAAAAAGCCTTGGGGGACGCTGTACACTTAAAAGGAGTATCCTATTTTTGTTGATGAAAAAATCATCTGATTTTTAAGCTTTTAAAGCTACGTTAACAACTTTCTGCAGCCCTTTGAAAATGACCCCAAAGTTGTTGCCATAAGTTAAGAACTGCTCATTACAGAGAATGAATTTTTATGTCAACATTTCCATTATAGAAAAATGATTAAGAAGTTCTTCTTTCGAAACAAAAAGGAGCAGAAACAACATTTATCAAGTATAGGGAACGAACATTGCCAAGAATGAGCGATAAACAAAACAAACAGATCGTAAAATTGAAGCAATTTCAGTTGGCGAGCTATTACAGCTTTGCTAGTTAATATTGTGGTCAAAAACTTTTTTAAACTATTCGATTATGATTAGAAATCAAATAATTCAATTATTACTTCTATTACGTATGATGTATGAGTGCATAAACTCTCTCTAATTCCTTTAACAGTATTAAAATTTGAAAGAAAATAAACTAGTCAAATTTCTGGCAACCTTGTAATCTTCGCAGCTTAGATTTTTATCATTTAATTAGAAATTAATCAGAAATGAACTGAAACTGTCTGAAACTAATGTTCAAAATAAGTCCTTCAACCATACTGAAAATAAAAATACTTAAAAGTTTATGATATAAAGATTACTCACTTCGCACAATCGAGCTCCAGGTCCAGGTTTCCCAGTCAGTCACGTCGGCAATTAATAATCCACTTTTTTCTTTTCTACCTGATTCGGGAATCTAACCGAGCGGAATCCTTTCTCTGTACTGATGTACAATTAACTGCGGCAAGACCACCCATTTCTATGTCTTTAATACAGCCAATAATAACATTGTTTTACAAGCATGCTCCACTGTAATGGATCAACAGCAGACGACTTTTGATCCAAGATGGCGGATGCGTCGGTTCCTTACTATAGGGGCCTCACATTGAAAATACGTACAACCAAAGAGTGAGCGATGATCACATTATCACAACGTTGTATTTAAAGAGATTTGGTTGCTGATGTCTTCAAATTACATGCCTTCTTTTGTGCGTATACTTTTTTCCGTTTACTTTAATCCGTTTACTTTTTTCGATTCTTCTTCATAATGTTATTTCTTTGAAATTTTTAAAGAGTGAAATGCCACATGAAACGATTCGAAGTACAGTGCGGAGTTCCGCTCGGGTGGACTAGTACTTACATAATTTCTCGGAACAAATCTGATATACCCCCCTCTTGGCGACTTTTTCCTGTTGGCGCCAAAAAAGCGTCGCCAAGAAAACTATGTATGACGTCATATGTCATACATCGTTCTTAGCAATGCTTTTTTAGCGCCAACAGGAAAAATTCAAATTATGTCATTAATTATTTAATGAAATTAATGCATTAATTTTTTTCCGTTGTTTCTCCGGGATACGAGCCCTCGGTCTCATGCCGAGGTCTCATTACGAAAGTACTATGAGACCTCGGGCTCGCCAGGACCTCGCTGCCGCTCGGTCCGTTATCCCTCCGACTTTTAATATACATCACAGTCGGATATAAGTCACAGATCTCCTCCGTTCAGTATACAATAAAGTCACAGATTTTATGTGAAATTAACACCATTTTTGTGCTACAAAAATGCCAACCAGACCAAAATACAAACTACCAGAAACACACTAAAAACACAATAATTCAAAATATGTTCACTTACCTTTTTTACTTTTCTTTTACTTCCTCACGTGAGGCAGTGCACATATGTTCCGCTCTTAGGGAAATTATCCCATTTTTTATTATCATTACTTTACAAAAATATTTAAATTATGTTTGTTTTGACAAAAAAAATTCCAAAAAAAAACAACCTTATTTTACTTGTATTTTGTACTCCACCCAATTAATTTCGCGAATTATTTCCAAAAACTTTACAAACATATCCTCATTTTTGTATTCACAATTTTTCATTCAAAAATTTCAATTGATACATTTGGACAACATCACAAACCGAACTCATAATTAAAATAGAAAATTCAACTAAATTAACATTAAAAAACAACAAGAAAAAGAATACTCTAAAATAAAGTTTGAATTGAAACTTTATTTTAGAGTATTCAACTTAAAATCTCCCTAAAGCGCTTATCACACGATCCAACATGAGACAAGTCCAAGCAACGCTGAAGTTCGAGCTATCCTCTATACCAGCCAACACTGGCAGAGCTCAGACTTGTTTCGAAACCATGACGTCATCGTTACTATTGTGGGTTGCCGTAAAAGTTCGGATCGTCTGCTCTCAAAGCAAATACTTGGTTTGCTAAAATAAGTTTTTATCTCTTCATGCGGGCTTTTTTTTTATTTGTTTCATCGCCGATAGTTTTAGTAAATAATGTTTGAAAAAAAGGACTTTGTTTTGATACATTTTTTTTTCGTTCCGTATGCTATTTTTTGACTTCCTTCCTTTTTTCAATAAAAATCTTGTCATTGTTCACTTTCAAGTAAAAAAAGGTGCTAAATTTTAACTGCATAAAAATTGTCTTTTTTGTCTTCATTTGTTTGGTTATTAATTTTTCCCTATGCAGATTCAAAATAATGCCTTATGAAAAATGGCTTTTATAATTTAGTTCCATGATTTTTTTTTCACCTCGTTTGTGCGCAGAAATGCAGAAGAAATTTATAGAATTTAAAATTTTCCTAAAAAAGTGCTATTAATGTAGGTTTAATTAACTAAAAACTAACAGCTGAAGTAAATTAATTTTATATCAATTTTATAATAACAAAAAGGCTTTTTTTCCCACAGAATACATTTAGAAATCTGCTGCCCCCCTCCCCCCCACACACACATAACTTTTGAGTGAATAGTCAGATTTGAACAAACTTTCTGTTTGAAAAATTTCAGCGAGCACACCTCATTTCCAGATTTTACTTTTTGATTTGAAATATATTTTGTTCCATTTTTTACGCATCAAAGGAATGTAACATTAGCCTCTAAGGGAAAATTTAAGGCAAAGATAAATCCCTAACTTAAAGGTGAATTTGCTTCAAACAAACAGTTGGAAAAAGTTCTTGGTGATGAACATGTATATAGAAAAGGTATTTGTCAATTTAACTATTTTAAAAGTATTTTTTGAACAACTGAAAATTTTTTAACATTCTAAATGACAGAAAACATTATTTTTTATCACCTAAAAAAATTAAGGGGGGGGGGGGGGATTTGTGCAGATTTTGAATACATTCTCAATTTTTGGTATCAAGGAATAGATAAAAAAGCTATCACTAACATTGAAATGCCATATCTCGTAGACCTGAATATTGACACAAGAGATAAACATGACTGAACCAAAATGAAAGGAATATGAAATGCAAATGGTTTTACTAATGCTGCGGAATTGAAGAGAAATGCCTAGCTACCAATTCTGACTCCTGTACCATACAATTAGTCGTAATCCGACTCCCCAGCTGTGGCAGAAATTCATTACTTCCATCTTTTTTTTTTTTTTTTTACTTCATTAGTTAATTTATTATATTTTCCCTATTCAGATTAAAAATGTACATTATGAAAAATTGTTTGAATAATTTATTTCTATGATTTTCTTTCTCCATGCATGTACAAAGAAATGCTAGAGAAAATTTTAGGGCCTCCAACTCCGACTCCTGCACCCCCAAAATTAGTTGTACTCCCACTCTGCAGCTTCGGCAGAAATTCCTTATTTTCATCCCTTTTGTCTTACTTTATTGAGTACCGGTACTGGCACCGGCTTTGCCAGTAGTAGAAAAATAAAAGGTGGTTTGGTTTGCCTGTATATTTACAAATAATGGATGATGAATTTCTCGCCAATTTGCTGTGTTCATTTGCTCTCAAATGTTACGGTTCCATGTTATGATAAATTGGAAATTTATTTGTCCAGGTTATGATAATTTCCTTGGTAAAATATTCTTAACATTGGAATAGTAAAAGAACAAAATGGAATTTTCGAAAAAACTCTTCGAGGTGCTCACCCCCTATGCTACAAACTAATTCTGCGCCAAATTTCATAAAAATCAGCCGAGCGGTCTAGGCGCTATGCGCGTAACAGACGTACAGAGATCCAGAGACAGACACAGACTTTCATCTTTATTATTAGTAAAAGATTATTTTTTTCCCTATTCAGGTCAAAAATTTTACAAAATGAAAAAGGTTAAATTACTAATTCAATGATTTTCTTTCTCCATGCTTGTACACAGAATTTTTTGAAAACATTTTAGGTCCTCTGACTCCTGCATCCCAAAACTAGTTGTACTCCGACACCAGTACGTAGTGTTTTCAACCCTAATACTACCCTAATATTAATATCTGTACCTCAGGTCAGAACAACGTAAGTCATATAATTGTAACTTTAGAGGCGAGAGGAAAAAATTTTGTCTGCCGCATGCAAAAGATTGAACATGCGCTCAACACAGACACAAATGCCTACATACACACACACGAACTCCTACACACACAGCACTGCATACACAACACGCACACACATGCATACATACACATATACACGCACCCACATACATGCGCCTACACAAACACACACGCGCATTCATACACACACACACTCGTGATTGCGAAAAACATAATTTGAATTCAAGATGCCAAAAATTCAAATTAATATAATTTTTTTTAGAATTGCATTCACATGGCTCGATGCGGAATGAATAGGATTCTACGTACAATATAATAATGAACGAATTGAAAATCACAATTTTTGGACTTACATCAGTCCTGGCTCTGAGGTACAGGTATTATGGAAGAGGTATGGAAAGTGGTCACATATGCAGGAAGATGTTATATTCACAAGTACCCCATCTTATCTACCTTACAGCTGACTTTCAAAAGAAGTTGATTCAATTTAAAAAGTTATGTCATAAATTCACTTGCATGTTCATATAATGGTTTGCAACAGCTAAGTTTAGCTCCATAATTAGTTTAAAATATGTTTTTACAAGGAAAGGACATATTGGTAAAATTATATACAACACCCGCTAAAACAAAGATTATGTCACCAAGAGGTAGGACTGGTACTGTCATATTTTGAGAATTTTAAATATTTTTTGCTTGAGGTTATCTTAGTAAAACATGCCATGTACACATGTGACCCATGTTCAAATGTGCCCCTTTTCCCCCCTACATAGTCATAAAAAATGCAAATTAACATCTAAAATACATCATTAAGAGTTGTGCTAAAAATGTTTATTTTTTAAAAAAGAAATTAATAAACTCATAATTAAAATTCAACTTTAAGAAATCTTACTGTGTTCAAAAAATTCAGGTAGAGTCTTAAAAAATGCAAATTATTATCTTAACTACTAAAGGCAAAACTTGATGAAGGAAACATGAAAAGTTATTACATCATCCCATTTAATTGAAAATTTTCCATCAAACCCCACTTCATACCGGATAATCCCCACATATATACCGGATAACTCCCATATCAATATCAGATTAACTACTGGATATCCTGCAAAAATCTGTCAGATATCCCGTACGGTGTGGGTTGGCTGGATCAGATACCGGATTGTTAAAAAAAAATAGCCGGAAACCGAATAGTTCCCAAATAATTGGTGTAACATTGTTAACATATTCGCAAAGTAATGACATGAACAGCAAGTACACCAAATTGAATAACAATGTTTATTTTAAATATAAAAACTATAGCAAATGTTCCAATCATGCTTTACTCGGGTAAAGAACTATTCGTTAAAAAAATAGCATAAACTATAAAAAAAGAACAGAATAAAAAAAATACTATGAAATCGTAATAAAAATTGGTAGAGGGAATACATTTCTAGGTTTTTCAAAGTAATGATGCTTGGGTTCAAATCTTCATTTCTTCTTGGTTAAATGCAATGAATTCTCTTCAAATGGGAAAAACTTGGTTTTTTTTTCTTGAATTAAAACATAGCCATCACCAACTGAACTATTACAATTGTAAATGCCTCAGTGACTTGTGGTTTTCTTCAATTACTTTGGCACCGGAACTCAAAGGATGAAAAGATTAACCAGCAAGTTAACCAATATGACAGATAATTTAATTTATTTAACCTGTCAATATCGACAAACCAGCTAGCGTTTAATGGTAAGATTTCACTAAAAGGTCTTTCTCATATCCTTCTTCATTCATTTGCACAGATGAATGGCTGAAAGGGATCCTTGTAACCAGTGGCGCCGACTCCATGGGGCCTGAGGGGGCTCGAGCCCCCTCAAAAATATTTTTGAGGGGGCAGAGCCCCCCCAATAAATCAAGAAAATTATTAGTTATATTATGCTTTCTAAACTCATAAATTTATGTTTTATTTTCCTTGTTTGAAGATAGTTTACCTTGTAAAATACATTCAGTAATGAGTTAAAACAAATAATTATTTTGGTAGTATGCAGGTTAACTGAAAACGAGTGGTATGAAAACGATGGTGTTACGGTGCTGCAAGCACACTAAGGATTTGTCCCAGTGCGCGAACTTACTGATCAAGTCTCAAGTCTGTTGCTCTCTTGCTGTGTTGCTGATCTGGAAAAAATATATGAGGGTTTGATTTGTATATTAAATGGGAGGCGTGATAGTTTTGAATACTTCTGGGAATTGTGTTTAAAAGAAAAACCTTCACAAAATGATGATCCTTCCGCTTCCTCGGAATCGACGTATACCAAAGAAGTATGAAAACAACGAAGCCAGCTCACCCTACACTTTCAAAATCCCAAAGTACTACAAGGCAATACATTGAGGTTTGTTAAATGGTACAATCTTGCATTATTGGGCGGTTTACATCAACTGGACTCACATAGGTCATTGCAGTTGAACAGGAGTGATTGCTTTTATTTAACAAAAGTGAAACAAAATTTGAAAAATCAACTGAGTTTTTCAAAAATGACCTAGACATTGAGAGACTGCGTTTACACTTGAATATGTCAGCAGATATCACTAATGAAAAAAACAACGGGTCTTAAAAAAAACATGCGTAAATTAAATTATCTTTTTACAAAAATACTGTGCGTGTTTGTATTTATTTTTTTCCTTTTTTCAAAGCCAAAAAATATGTGTCAGGCGTGTCGAGTTTTCGGGGTTCTAATGTTGATTACATGACTTTAAAATGCTTAAAAAAAACTTTGAAGCTCACTATTTTTCATATCAAATTAAAAAAATTTCCTGCGGCAAGACCCCCCCCCCCCCCACACACACAATATATTTTTTTAAGTCAGCGTTTCTGGGAGTGCCCTTTCATGCAAGTCAAGTGCCCTACCTTTTTCAATACCTCGCTACGGCACTGCACGGCTCCCCGTAGAAAAGAACAAAAAAAAATGCCTCTTTCTAAGCCAAGTGACATAATCTAGTTGAACCAGTAAATTTGTAAACCAATTTTTAGATTGTTCTACGTTGAAAATGCCATGTCACATTTGTTTGTTTAAATTAAACACACCAGAAAGTATGTAAATTGGTATTTTCAAGGTCCAAAAATCTGACCTTTATTTGGGGGGGGGACCTCCGTGGGATTACATAACCCCCTAAACCCCCGGTGACGTCTAGCCCCCTCAATAATTTTTGCAAGTCGGCGCCCCTGCTTGTAACTGAGAAGCAAAAATTATGTACAGCTCTCTTACAAAATGATTCAGAAACTCACTTTTAAATCATGATAAAGCAATAACATAGATTAATTTTAATTTTTTTTTACACTAAAAGCAAGACAAAATGATAAATATTTGCAAGCAGGATTAATACTGATTTATTAGCACTGCAAAATGATAAGTTGTTTTTGAATCTTATGAAATTAAGAATTTCTCACTATTCTAGAACACCTCAAAAACTATTTTACAAACATTTAATATAAAAATTATGTATCAAGCATCAGCCTACTTTTTATATGATACTGTTTTATGTAAACAGTTTTACATTTCGCACATACGCACTATGAGAAATAATACGGCAAATAATCAAATTAAGATTGTTATTTTTTCCAGTAATTTGACAAGGATTCAGTAAAATGTAAACAATCATTTGGCGTCGATATGTACCGGTACTGTCGCCAATGTACCTTTAACCAAAACTACGAATTAATATAAGAATTAGCCAAATTTACAGGCGAAATTTCAGCACGAATAACAATAAAACTAAAGGTATCACAGCATTTAAGATTTTTCTTTCACGCACTAGATCAAGCAAATAAATAAACATCGAAAAGGATATCTTTACCGTATGTAAGGAGTATGCATGCTTTCGGCAATCGCTGATTAATCAATTCCTTGAAAATACTCCCTCATTAACCATATCCTATAAATCTTCATGCAGTACAAGGGACTTTTAACATCCCATAGACATTTTTTCTCGCTAATAAAGTCCATTATTTAATAAATTTCTTAGTCTTCTACCTCGGATTCAAGCAGTCAGCCATGTTGGATTTGCCCGTGCACTCAGATGCTTTCCTATTGGTCGAAAGACCAACTCTACCCAACTTTATTGCTCGGAAGCTATAATCTTGGACTAAACTCGCGTACGGGGGAACAATAGAAATGATGACGTCGATCTTGGCCGAAGCACCTGAGGTATATTGGACTAGTCCGGTATTGGATGAAAAAAGACAGACTTCGAGAAACTACTTTCCAGCGTTCAAGTTGCAAAACCAGGGTTGCCAAGTTATCGCCTTATTGGCGATTTTCGTATCGAGCGAAAAATTAAAATCTCGCCAAGAGGGGGGCATATCAGAGGAGAGCCAATTTCTCTTCTGAGCATAAATCTTTATCAAAAAATTCAAGGTCTTAATGAAGTCATATTGACAAATTGATTACAACAAAAGTTTTCATTCTCAGCGAAAATAAGCACTGTACTTATCTTGCAATTGGTGTCATCTGGTAGTATAATTTGGACAAGAAACTGAAGCACATCACGATGCTTCCAGTTTATGCCCTTAAATCTGTCATTACAGAGGAATAATATTCTGCAAACATATCTTTGTGATACAGATTCCGTAAGAAAAATGTATACACGCTTTAAGGAACGAAAAGCATTACGTATGCGTTCATTTTACATTTAATCACTGATCTTGTAGTACAACCTTCAGCTTAGCACATGGATACTTTTAGTGCTCAAAATGTTGACCGTTAGTGGCTAGTAGTGATGGGCATAATCCAGTTCTCATAATCGAATCACTCAATTATTCAAGATCATTCGAGAACTCGATTATCACGAGTTCTCGATTATCGTATCTCGAGTTCTCGATTATCACTTCTCGAGTTCTCGAGCGATGAACTTCTCGAGTACTCGATTATCACTTTTCGAGTTCTCGAGCGATGAACTTCTCGAGTTCTCGATTATCACTTTCTGAGAACTCGAGCGATCAACTGCTCGAGTTCTCGCTTTGAACTTCTCGAGATGTTGAGTTCTCGAGATGTCAATCACTCGAGCAGTGTATTCTTCGATCGATTTGATAATCGAATGAACCTCTCAATATAGTTGACTTCTGACAAGGGTGCCCACCTATGGAGGGGGGGGGGGGGTCATGGCGCAGACTGTGCTATTGACATTTTTAGGGGGGTGTTTTAAGGGGTATTTTTCTCATTTGTTGGGGGGAGGTCTTTGCGATATTGAGGGTGGGGGGGGGGGCTTGACCTCAGGGCGGGTGGGCACCCTTGCTTCTGAAATGTTTTAGTTGCAGGGGCGGATCCGTCATTTAGGCGGTCAAAGGGCTGGCTTTGAAAAGTTAATGATTTTGCTTATGAATGATCATGGTTTTTTTCTGTCTCCCGAAAAAATTTGCATTGAAACCTTTTAACCCTTCCCCCAGAAAGACGGGCTGTGCTGAGGAGCCCACAGGGGAGGTGGGTCATTGCGCAGACTGCGCCATTGAAATTCCTAATGGGCGTTAGACTTTTTTAGGGAGTGTCCTTCTTGAGGGGGAGAGAGGATCCCTAATTTTAAAAAGTGTGCCAGCACACTTGAGGAATAGATACCCTTGCGATCTAAATGGTATTACAATCAAATAATTGCCTTTCGAATGTTTCATTCGAATAGTGTTATAATTGAATGTATACTGTTGAATGCTTGATTATCAAATGATTCTTTGGGGATGCTTGGTAGTCTAATGATATGTTTTGAGCGAAAGGTGTTAATGAATGAACACAAGGACGGGTCTGTGGGAGACATGTGTTGTGTGTCCCGGTGGTGGAAGTAAAGGTTGGAGGCGCTTATAAGGTTCTAACTTGAGAGGCATTAAAATTATAGTTCAGGTAAAAAGGGGGAACACTTAAGTTGAAAACCTGAGGGGACGTCCTCCCCCTTACGTTCACCTTCGACTATACGATTGGGTAATGATACAAGTGTAATAGGCAATAACAAACGTTTTATAGCCCAAATATACAGATCACTGCAGACACGTGTTTCGGGGTTTCAAGGAACCCTTTTTTCAACGCAAAATAGTGAGATTGTGGATGTAAGGACATTACTGGATGTCTTTATGGACCATTCATTAATTACGTAAGGGTCCCGAGGGGATGGGGTTGAAAAAATGTCTACATACTTTGGGGGGGGGGAGCGGGGTTCAGACGCATTCTTACGCAGTATTTTCCAAGCCGATGTTTCATTTGCGTCTGGAAAATAAAAACGTATTAGGATGACTGTTTTTTTTTACGAAGAATTAATTATGTGAAACATAATAAAAGAATTGCACTATGTATGGCATGTTTTATTTTTAACTACTATCGCATCATATACAAAAAAATGTCGAAAACACATTCAGTCTAGATTCCAACTTTTTAGTATATATTTCTTCATACAAAAAGGTTTAATTTAATAATAGTGAATTAAATTTCGATTCCAGTGATATTAGATTAGTTATTTCATTATTTCGAAAAACGAAATGGAATCTTGCGTAAGAATAGGGGGAGGGGTTTGAAAAACCTTACGTACCCTTACATGGGGGGAAGGGGTCAAAAATGGCTAAAATCATCCATACGTAACAAAAGGATGGTCCCTTATATGTAAAAGCTGGAAATTTTGTTGAAAAAAGGGTACCTTAAAACTCCAAAACACGTTTCTGCAGTACTGTGTATATTTGGGATACAAAACATTTGTTATTTCATGTTACTTCTCGGCACAAAGGTACTTAGTTGTTTCTTAATAAAACAAGTGGTTAACTTCTCGTGTAATTCATTCCTATGGGTGCAAATAAGAGGGTAGGGGGGGGGAGTTTTGACGTAAACTGCGGGATTGTAATTTTTAGGGGATTTTGTCTCTTTTGGGGGTATTGCTCTTGGGGGAAGAGCTTCATAGGTGGTGCCCTTTGCTCTTGGAATGGATAGATTTGGAATGATTTTTAAAATCGAATGATTGCTTTTCTCTTGCTTTATTCGAATGGGGTAATAGTTGAATGTTTGGCTTCGAATTTTCGATAATTCAGAGATTCCTTAATAATCGAACGATATTTTTAGAACGAAAATTGTTAATTATCATATGAGCGGATTTATGGAGGGGCATGTGTTGTGTGAGTGGCGGATACAATGGAGGGTCGTGTGGCTCATGACCCCCCCCCCCCCTGAACTCTCGAGAATAGTATCCGTACACATTGTGTTCAAATAATTTATGCATAAAATGCAAACGATGACAGTATCTTATCTTTTCAATACATCAATTATTTTTCAAAGAAAATATTTGAACTACTACTTTGTTTTATTGCTTATGAAATTAATTTGCAACGTTTATCCCCAATTATGTGCCTTATTCCTGATTGACTTGGGGCTTTTTATTGACCCCCAAAAAGTTTCAGAACTTTTTCGTACTTAAAACGGGAATTTCGTTCATGGGGGAGGACTTTCTTCAGCATGACCCCCACCCCCCTTCAAATGGTTTTCTGTATCCGCAACTGGTGTGATCCGGCGGTGAAATCTTGAAACAAAGGATAGAGAAACGCTTTCCATATTGTTTTGAACTTGACAGTTATTAAGATTAAATACGTACGTATGTACAATTTTTATTAAAAAGTGAGGGATAATGATAATATGGGCGGCAAGTCGATGGGCGACACTAGCAGGTTTAAACTTGAGAGTTGTTAAACTTAAAAATATATTAAACCGGTATCAAGGGCTTCCATATGGGGGGGGGCAAGTGGAGGCTCGAGCTCCCTCCCCCTTTTTTGAAATTAGGACATCCTTGCTTTTAGTAATTTTTTTTTTTTTTTTTGCAAAAATGTAAAATCATTTCTTCTCTAGCAATTAATCAATAAGTTATTAAAAATGTCAAATTTTAATAACTTTAATCTGTAAAAATCATAGAATCATAAAATCCCCATAGAAATCGGTTTTTATGGGGAAAATATCTGAGCCCCCTCCCTTAAAATTTTGCATATGGGCGCCCTTGACCGGTATGGTACAAACCGTGTAATTGAAAACTTAATGTAGTCTTAGCCCTTTTTCGGATTATCGTTTCTTGGGGGAGGGGGGGGGTTGTCATAAAAAGCGCGCCATTGCTCACAGGGACGGACGGACACCCCTGTCATTGTATAACGTTTTAGAATCAAATAATTGCTTCTCAAATGTGTCATCCCTGTCATTCTATAAGGTTATTGAATCAAATAATTGCTTCTGCTTTTTTTCGAATGGGGTTACTCAGAGAGCACACTTCGTTGAGTAAACGTTTTAAAGCGATTGTTAACGCTGTGGCAGCCATGTTAAAACGTTTATGAAATGTTTAAACGCAAGGTGTTTATAATGCAGTGGTGCCCCCCCCCCCCCATGGCGATGACACTCATCCCTCTACCCTCTCCTCTTCAAAACTTCAATGGCGCGGTCTGCGCCATTTACCCCCCCTCCCCCGCGCTCTCTCTTGTATAATATATTGTTTGTTGTGGTATGCTCGGTTGTCGAGCATCCCGGATGATTTGAAAACCGAATACGTAATCTGCTTTTCAGAGAAACTTGACAATCAATTTTAACCTTTTTGAGGACCAGTGCACGGAAAATGAAACGTAACTACGGAACAATAAGTTCCGAAATGGACCGTTGCGAGCTTAAGCATTTTCAGCAGTTTTGCTTCAACTTTACAAAAAAACAACCATAAAATCAGCACATTAATTGACTGAAAATCTTTAAGTTGAGTAAATAATAAATATACCAATCAACATTTACGAAACTATAAGGAATATGACATAAACAGAAGCGAGTAAAAGAAGCAAAATACTTAAATTTAACTACCCACGCGAAAATAAATGCTACGCACACCATTATAGATATTTGTGACACAACATTACAAGAGTTCTCTAAGAGAAAGCCCCCCCCCCTTTCATCAGATGATTTTTTTCTCACAATAAAATAATCAATATCACAATAAAGTCACAAATATCTTGCGTATGGAATTTCAAAAAAAAAAAAACTATCTGTATAAAATGTAATTTTTATTTGAAAATTGGGCCGAAGAGTGAAAGCTAAAATTAATCCCACATGACAAACTTCAATATTTCTTTTTAATGCACTCAGAAACATTTCAACTTCACTCCCAACACTTTTACTGTTATTGCATATTCCTAAAGTCGACGAATGAAAAATAAAAATAAAAAAAAAGCGGATCAAGAAAGAAAAAAAATAATCATGAACTTCAATGCACTTCAAGCCACACTTGTACACTTTTCAATGCGTCGGGAATCCCAATCCTCTGGAAAACGCAATCAGAAATATTTTACCCTCCCTCCTCATGTATTAGTCAGATAAATATACTTAACTACTCTTAACAAGAACATCAAAAAAAAAAAAAGCAAAACTATAAACTAGGAAAGAATGAGTACTTTTGCGCAGAGCAACTATTCCCCTACTTGTTTACATTATTAACTTCGTGTTTGAGAGCCCGAAACCATTCGAAATAATCACGTGATAACTGAAAATCATTAGTTTAAATGCATAACCGTTCGAATAAATCACTCAGTCGCCCAAATGCCAAGCTCCTAGTTTCTGACAAGCTAACAGGGAATCTAGTCGAACCTGCGTCCTCCAAGGATTGCGACCCCAAAATGAAGACTAAAATCTATCGAATCGACCCCCTAAAACAAGCTTGCATCTCGAACTTTACCGGAGGGTAAGGGGACAAAAGGTGTATCTGCCATTTTATCGGAAAACAACAAAAAACTAGACCCACTTAAATGTAAAAACTAGAATTTTTCGTGGAATTTGGGGGGAGTGGTATTGATCCCCCTTATTATAACCCTAAATGGTAGGCTAAATGTCACATTCCTATCTCAAGCGCACCCCTGCCAAAACAACTCGGGAATTCAACTGAAGTCAAGGGAGTCCACTTCCCCCCTTCCCCCCTTTCGCAGGGCGATGGCGCACCCTCTCAAATGTTACGGAGCATCCGTCCAGAAAGAGCTCTCCCCCCCTCCCGAAATGGAATTAAAAAAAAAAAAACTCTAAAAAAACCGCTTCTAAAAATTTCGGCTTCGCAGGCTGCGCCATGAACCCCCTCCCCCCTTCCGAAAATGAGATTTAAAAAACCCTCTCGAAAAACCGCCTCTAAAAATTTTAGTTGCACAGGCTGCGCCATCCCCCAGCCCCCTTTTAGTGGGCACCCCCGTAGCAGTCAACTCAATTTTGGAAAAGCTCAGAAAATGAACTACTCGAGTACTCGACTCAAACGTCTCGAGATCTCGATTTGAAACATCTCGAGATCTCGATTCAAAAGATCTCGAGAAGTCTATCGCTCGAGTACTCGATTCAAAAGATCTCGAGAAGTCAATCGCTCGAGTACTCGATTCAAAAGATCTCGAGAAGTCAATCGCTCGAGTACTCGATTTCAAAGATCTCGAGAAGTCAATCGCTCGAGTACTCGATTCGGAAGATCTCGAGAAGTCAGTCGCTCGAGTTCTCGATTTCAAAAGATCTCGATTATCAATCACTCGAGTGATCGACTGAAAAAGATTTCGATTATCAATCACTCGATTATCCGAAGTACTCGATTCCCGAGATCTCGATTATGCCCATCACTAGTGGCTAGACACATAACAGAACGACGAACGCCCAGCGCAACTACGTCAGTATGTTTCAGTGGAGATCTCTGCACATACTGCTGTGATCTCCTGAAGAAGTACAGTTGGTCTAGCCACCAACAGTCAATATTTTGGATATTTAAAGTTACCATGTAATAAACTAAAGGCTATACAACAAGTTAGTGCGATCCGTATTTCAATGTAAAATGAACACGTAAGTAATATTTTCTGTTCCTTAAATTGTGTATATATTTTTCTGACAGACTCTGTGTTATTATTATTTAGGCAACTGTTTTTCTTCGCTAGATTTTAAATTTTAACTCATTATGCATTTGGCAAGAGATGCGACTTTCAAAACAGAAGATTACTGTCGAACGATACTTTTCACACAGAAAGCAACTAAGAAAATGTCACTTGAATTCTTTCTTCTTCAAACTGTGCCTTTAAAACTGTATGTTGGACATGAAGATATTGTAACCCTATAACGATAACTGATTAGGCTTCGTTTTGTAAGAATTTTAAAGATCACGATTGCTAAACGTTTCACTCCGTCCACTCAGAATAATTTATCCAGATTGATTACAATTAAAAAAAATCATTAGTAACAATAAAATAGTATTAGCAGATAAATGGGCTGGTAAATGCACTCTTTACATAAATGTACGTAAATGCCGTTGTTTAAATAAAACCTCATTCAACTCAATGCAAATTAATAAATTAATTTTAAAATTTGTTGTTCTAAAATATTACCTTGGGGAATATTGTAAGTATGATACTACGAGTGTGGGCTAGAAAGAAGCAGTAACTGCAAATCTTTCATTTTTTATTTTAGTTTATTTTGTACATTTCTCATTTATTTTTTTATTTAATTTTTGCAATTTTGTCTCCTTTCGTACGTTAGCTGTATTGTACAAACTTGCTTGTTTGTTTTCCGCTCGCAAAAAAGCTAATTCCAACATTTCCCTATTATTAGTATTGAATCCAAAACGCGATCTCGAAAATTCATTTCTGAAAACATTGCCGTTTATCTGCCAGCAGCAAAATAGAATACCAATCCACTGTGCCCTCAAAGCAAAAATTTTTAAATCAAGAGTAAAAATTTACTCAAAATTATAAATGAAATAAAGAACGTTGCATGCATGCAATTAAGAAAGCTTCAGCGTTATATTAACAAATAAAATTACAACAAAACTAAAGCAAAAAAAAAAAGTTAGTTTTCTTACAAGATGAAATGTTTTAGTTGCTAGTCTCTACGGTGCTGCCATACAGGTTAGTAACTAAAATATGGCCCATTGTTTTAATTTTTAGAATTACAGTTCTCAAACCCTTCTTAGACTCACAGTTATTCAAACCCGCTTAAAACGAAATACTATTTTTAATTTTCTGCCAAGATGAACTACATTTGTGAACCCCGTCTTATTGTTCGCTGTTAATTGCTTTTCAGTTCAGACGAACTACGGATTAGACGAATTGATTTTACAGATCCTTACGAGCTCGTGTTCACGAGGTTCAACTGCACAAGAATTGCATTTGTCCCACTGTGCACCCCCACCCCTCTCCTCTGCATTTAGCATCACGTTCATGCTTATTTATTTTTGAAATGCTTTGCTATGCCAACTATAATGCATTCGATTCCAACACGGTGGTTTCGGAACTCAGAGAAAGACATCAATGAGTAGCAGCAGTGTGATACTGATGATGATATGTCCCATATGATTTGCTTCTTATTGGTAAGATAAGAGAACAGAAATCTGCTGCTTTTCGGACAATTTCGCGTAAAATTCCGTTTCAACAAATTTCAAGGGACCACAAATTTTGTTCGTTGTAACGGTTTTCAAGCAATGTAATGGAAATTAAATCGGGACTGAAAATTTATTTCGTGGAAATGGATATTTCGTTGCATCGGTATTCTCTGTAACGGGATTTCACTGTAGATAATGAATCGTGGTTTTGCTGCGCAGTATGTGATAAGAGGTCACATAAAACTTCTTGTTGGGGTTAAACACATACTGTGAACTAAACAGACCACTCAACTACCGCTTAATCTATGGTGTAATTAATTAAATTTTAAACAAACGTTCCTGAAACTTTGATATTAATTAATCGATTGAAAACTGTTCCTAATGCTTAGGAGTTATACTTCGCTAAAAAAAAAAAATTTTTTTTAAGATTGATTTTTGTGTAAATTTGCCTAGCTATTTATGTTTTGGCAAAAATGAGAGCCAATTTCTTATATTTTTCTCTGATTAATAAAACATCTACACACTTAATAAAGTCATCACTTTTGAAATAGATAAAAGACAGCACTTTCTTAACAAGTTGCTATGCAAATACAACTAACTAAAAGTTAGCGATAAAAAAAAAAAACAAAAGGATCTATGAGCTCAGTATTTCTTCCCAACAATCAAAAAAAATATCAAAAACAATTTCTATAAAATTGTGTGAAAATATTTCTTTAAAATTCCTAATTCAGGAAATATACACAAAAAAAACATTTTACTTAAAAAATACATTGATAAGCTGTAAAACATTTTCTACCTAAATACATCGTTACTATATAAAGAACTGTACCGTAATTTCCTTTGTCGGGGCAGGCAACACTGGATTATAACGTGCTTCACCATCAAGTTTGTATTTGGGGCCGTGGTAGCCCGATCGGTAGAGTGTCGGATTCAAGGCCGGAGGGTCCTGAGTTCGAACCTCGATGGTCGAAGATCCACCGTCGTCGTTAAAGGGGACTGGGCGACGTTAAATATGCTAGTGGTCTCAATGTCCTCCAAGTGAATCGATACCTCTGGGGGTGCTAGCACCAGGTAGATATTAGCTCCTGGTCTAGTTCTGAATTCTCATTAACTGTTCGATCCGGTGATGGTGCTGCCATCCATCGGTATAAAAAATAATGGAGCCAAGGCACTTAGTATGCAGTCCTCGACATAAGTACAGTTGTAGTCAGTTGTGACTCGGAATCGAAAATCGAAGTTTGTATTTGTTAGCAGGAACACTTGTTATTGACAACGTAGGTGTAAAACAATCGGCTCTTATCTCTTTTCAACTATTCTGCAAAATACGATTGCGTTTCAAACGATCAGTGTTCATAAATGCTCGTTCCGCATTAAAGCTATTCAGTGTCGTTTGGATAAATTAGCTATTTAAACGAAATTATTTCAGAAAAATATTATTTTTCGCGTCATGTGTTTTAAATAGGTAGCTTCCGTGCAGAGCTTATTCGTATTGAAGAATTCACTTTAACAAATTCTAGAATTTTTAATCAGTCCTGATGTACTGTGTTAAAAACGAAGTAATGTCTTTGTTAAGGATTTCCAATACAGTGTTAACTTACAGTGATACATACAGGGGTTCCGTTTTAACCTGCAAGACCTCTATTTTCGCAACCATTAGAACTAGATGCGTGCTTTCAATTGCAAAAGTGTTCAAAATCAGATGCAGGATTAAGATATTGACAGTTTGAAGCAAAAATAAAAATGAGTCAAAAAATACAAAATTAACTTTTTATACTGGCCCTAGTTCCCCTAACTTATATTCAGGGAAATAATCTTCATTAAAAAAAAATCCAACACAAAAAGTTTGACATGAGTACGACCAATATTCACCGAGACATGAAACGCAGCGTTTTGTGACTTACACCATTTTACGCTCGCCGTCAATAACACCTTTTCGAGGGAAATATAGCAGTTAACAACGGTTTAAAATTACATGTGTACATAAGTGTGATTTTTCAAATTTACTGAGATTTTGTAGTGTGTTTTTGCGTAACATGACATAACATTTGCATTTATTTTGGAATAGCAAGGGAAAATATAAATACTTTTTTTTTTTTATTTTTTTTTTTACTTTGACAACCTGTCATTCTTCTGAAAGGGCGATAAGTTCCACTCCTACCTTCTAATTGGTCCCTTAAAACTTTGAGCTCGAATATCTCCTTGAGTTTTGGTCGCACAAATGTCAATTTTTTTTGTATTAGTAATATCTTTCAATGGAGATTGTTTCCCTAAATAGAAGCTAGGGGACCTAGATCCCGTATAAAAAGTTAAATTTTGTAATTTTTGACTCATTTTTATTTTTGCTTTAAACTTTTAATACCTTAACCCTGAATCTGATTTGGAGCATTTTTGCAGTTGGAAATATGCATCTAGGACTAACGGTTGCGAAAATAGAGGCGTTGCAGGTTAAAACGGAATACTATATCTATTCTTACTATGTACTACTACAGGATTAGCATAAAAGAATATCTCGATTTTAAAAATTTATAATTCATAAACTATTACACTTACCACTATAAATAATACATAAAAATAACAGATTTTTTTTTTTTTTTTAAATACTAAGCACTTTTTATAATGCACTCAAAAGGACAAAATAATTAAACTTTTTAACCCCTTCTCTGGGTCAGAAAAGAAGTTTTAAGTATTTCAGAAATTCCAAGAAAATGACACCACAAGCAAAGGAAAGTGTGCCTCAGGTCATGAAGATAATTTATCATTATCTAGTTTTCAATCATAACTGTAAGTGTTGAAACATGCACATTTTTCTTATTGGGAAGGTTTAGTTTGAAAATACTAGAATCGCACTTTTCTTCGTTTGTGGTGTCATTTTCTTGGAATTTTTGAAAACTACAGGCATACCTAAAATTTCCTTTCTGACCCAGAAAAGTTATTTTGTCCTTTTGAGTGCATTATGAAAAGTGCATAGTATTTTTTTTTTTTAATTTCTGCTATATTATTCTTTTTAGTGTTAATGTATTTCAGATATAAGATAATGTTACCATCACGAAACTTCACCTGATGGTTTAATATAAATGCTCCGTACTAAAAGGGGAAAAAAACTATATACGTGTCTAAAACTTAAAGTAGTGGGCACTAAAAATTAACCCTTTTTCATCTCTAGGATTTATCTCTTTGATAATTTAATTAAAACCATTTAAATACTAGAAAATCGCCCGCCAAAGTATGACGGGTGAAAATTGCTTTTACATTTGACCGAAGCAATTGCCTGTTTGGTGATATTTTGATGGTTGAAATTTGAACCTAAACTCCAGTGGATCAACCCTAAACTCCAGTAGAATAGAGTTAGTAATTGTTGACCATGTTTTCGTTTTTGTCATTCTCCTAAAATGACAGTCTTACCGGTTAAGTAAAGCAGGTAAGTTACTGAATCCAGTTAAGCCTTAAAAAAATAAAGCACTTCTATGCATGTCAAACATTGCCAAAAAATATTATCGAATTATAAATCACTTACTGGATTTTTGGTTATCTTCAACCATGGTCTTACTAAATAGGCTTACGGGCTTTGACAATTTTTGCCTTTTTGTGTTAAACCGATGCAGCTCATGCATCCACCAATCAATGTCAACGTTTCAAAGTTTGTTTATATTTTTGACTGGACGTCGCCCATTTTGACCGCAAGAGGCGCTACTGGGAACCCCTGCATCCACCAATCAATGGCAAAGTAATGGAAACAGGGGTGCCCTGTAGCGCCCTCTTTACTGCCATGGGTTTCAGCGATTACCACGGCCTTTAAGAATTAAATGGGGCCATGCTTCAACTATGCCGTCCTGCATGCTATGGCGCGAGTTCCATTGTTGGTGACGTTAGCGTTACTCGATCATTGGCTTTTATATATATGAAGATTAAAGGCTTCCCGAACTAATTTATGCTTCAAAACATACTAGTTACTCGTGATAAAGATCCTAATATGTGTCTTTACTTAGCCCCGTTATCGATTATTGGCACCGAGAAGAGATAAAATGGAGGGAGTGAAGACTTTCATGCGTGAAGAAAAGACCCCGAGTCACGTGATATATTTTAAAGCAAAACACTGGAAAAAATCAGATTTCTTTCGCTTTTTTCACGCAAAACGTGCCAGCCATTCGTCGTTGTTGAGTCATGTGACTTGGGATTTTTGGGTCAGCTTTTGGTTAGCCAATGATTGGACTTGCTCAGTTTAATTCATGCTCTAAGATTATCGCATAAATGAGAGCAATGACAGTGAATAACATTTCATGCTTGCTTCAGAGAAGCCTGGATTCAAAACTTTCATTATGATCGCTATTTACATTACTGTTGCAAGGCAACAAAATTTGTAACAATGGGTTTTAATTTAGTGGGGAAATTACATGAAATTTGCTGTTTTCCATCCTAGTCGGAACTATAATTTTATTTTAGAATTTTAATTAGCGGTAAGTTGTACCTTAAGATAAAACAAATCATGTAGTAAAATTCCGAAATCTTTAAATGGTCTACTTGCTGGGATATAAGCAAAAGCAGGCCTCAGATTTTTTTCCGTGACAATCAGCCCAAGTATAATGTAAATGCTTTATAATGAAGATAAACTCTGAAAGTTTTTTTAGCATGCGTTTGCGCAGCCAAAAATTCCTTCTGAAAGGGGTTTTTTGGTAACAACTGTTCTCACACGTGTATTAACTACTGTATTAGGTTTGGAAACAATGTTAAACTCAAAACCTCTGGAGGGGGTGTTTTTACCCCTTCCCCCTTCTCCACGTGTTTTTACCCCCTCCCCCTTCTCCACTTCGTCGCGCCACTGACGTTCCTCAACGCTGAACTGGCCATGCAGGTGATGATGATTTCATTCTTGAGCCCTGGTTTCCTAGAAGCGATCGAATCGCCGATCTTCGACTTCCTTCCTCGCCGTGACGCTGAAATCAAAGTCAAGTGGATTCCGGCGTGGCCATTCACGATGTCGATTTAGTTCGGGCGCGCATGCGCAGAAGAATCAAGTTTTCGCCTCGGCGAGGAGCGACGCCGACGATTGACGCGTTCGCTCCAAGGAAACCAAGGCTTTACGCGTTGACCAGTCAGATCCCCAAACTCCACGTGATTTCTTAAAAGAGGTTTCGTCAAAGACTGTTTATACACCACCATTGCCTGCAACATTGCAAGAGCTGAAAGATCGCATATGTGTAGCATTAAGAAAAATTGACAGCGAAACACTTTAAAATGTAGGTATGTTATAGATGTTACGAAAGGCGCACACATCGAACATTTGTAAGTGAAAAACTCTTTCACAGTTTATCTTTACTTTTATGTATCATTTATAATGGTAAGTGTAATGGTTTATGTATTATAAAACAAGGGACTTGCCTTGGTTCTCGGCGGCCATGAACACAATAAATTAGGAATGGAATTTCTCTAAATTATAAAAGTATTTTTTAAATACCACTATTGAAATTCAACTTTTTTGATATAAATAGAAAACAAGTTTCAAAAAAAAACTAAAACCGTTCGCCAAAAAAATCCTTTTATTTTTCTTTTTTTGGTTAAAATGTATCATTGCTCGTTGTACTATTATGCACGAGTAAAGATTTTTTCCATTTTCTGAGTTCACTCTTAATTTTCTCTAATCGTTTATAAATCTGTCGCTCAGTTATAAATTATTAGTAAAAATGCTTTTTGAACAAAGGAACTTTTGGAAAACATTATAGCAAGAGATCTAAAAGTAACCTCTTGAAGCTTTACTAGATAGATTTAAAAATCCATTTCGACTGCTCCAATTAATGGTGCGAAATCCATTGAATATTGAATTTACGCTTACAACGCACCAAAAATAAACTCAAGTTCGAAATTCAAAACTATTTAGGCTAACGGCACCAGTGAGCGATACGTTTAAGACATCGCTCTCGGGTTAACTCAACTTTCTGAGCCTTTTAATGTGTTTAGACGTTTTAAACTATTTTTCTCTCATGCAACTACATCTCATTTAATATTTGACTGCTTCTGGATCATCTGAATTAGATAATTCTATATTTATATGCACAGTTTTGGGGGGAGGGGAGAAAAGTTTTAATCCTCAGTAAAAGACACCGAAAATACTGATAATACCCAGTAACATACTAGATGAGGAAAGGATGAGTAATAGAATCAACTCTCCATTTCTCTTCAGAATTTGCAAAAGTTCTTTATTTTTAGAACTGAAGCCTAATTAAATTCAAACGAACATGAAACACCAGCTGACCTCGTGGTGGCTGTTTATAACTTTCCATTACTGCCTTGTAAATACCAAGTGGTTCATAAAATTCACTCTGATAACACTAGATGGTTGTACCGTATTCATGAGCCACGTCAACATCAGTTTTACCGACCTCAAAGGCTTATTATTTAAATCCAAAGTTATGACTGTCTGTTACTGGTTACTTTACCCTACTCCTATTTGAAAAAAAATTTCCTGATACCCACGAAACACTTGAATAAAAATTTCATAGCTACAATTTTCACATTAAGGTTTCATAATTAAAGGTATTATTTCAGGACAAATGTGAAATGTTTACTTTTAAATAACTAGTTATATGTTTCGCGGGGTGACCTCGTTTAACAATTCCCCAAAAGCCATCTAAAATTTAAGCATCACTTTCAGCAAAATTTAAAGTTAAAAGGCATTTTAACATTTCAAGCACTCATGAAACCAATAGAGCAGTTATTTTCAAGAGCTTTTAAAAACTGATCTGCGGATAGAAATCCATTAGTGCCTTAATTCCGCTAAACAACAAATGCTTCAAGTGCCGAGTAGAAATAAACTGTTATAAAAGCATTTTTTCCCCATTCATTTTAAAGATTCAAGTTAAAAGCTAAATCCCTAAAATCTGAAAAGCTTCCATTAAGAAATATTTCTCAGATTCTTGTTTTCTTTTTATTCCTGGAGAAATGAAAGTTATTAATTGTTTTCTTGATAGAGTAAATCAGGCGATTGACTTAAGAGTTAGATTACTGAAAATGAAAGTTTATTTATCACATTTATTGCAGGGCTGCGTCTATGCATCGCACAGGCGCCCGTGAGAGATTGGGGGGGGGGGGCATCATAGCACTGACTGCACCATTAACGTTTTAGGGGGAATGGTACCTGAGACACACACATACAGAGGCATATATATATATATATATATATATATATATATATATATATATATATATATATATATATATATGTGTGTGTGTGTGTGTGTGTGTGTGTGGAGAGAGAGGAAGTAAGAGATCGTTACCTCAGAACAATACACTCGAGTCCTGACTTACGCGAGGGATGCGTTCCAAAACTCCGCGCGTAATTTGAAATTTCGCGTTGTGGAAAAATTTGCGTGTACAAATTTTTTTAGAAGCATACCAAATTCTTTTAGACACTTATACACACTCTCAAAAGCACTACTGTTTCTTACATAAAGAACTGAACTTTTACTGGACTTAAAAAATAAAAAATGTTTTATTCAACATGAAATACTAAGATGCAAAATATGAATGATCAATGGGAAGGAAAGACATAAAACAAAACAACATGGTACACACAGTATGTAGCAATAATAAAATGCTGAAATATATTAGTACTGTACAGTGTACAGCAGAAACAGTAACATTTTTATGAGTTAAAAAATGAAGATTGTGATGATTTATGCTCTATGATCAGGTCGTTATTCTTATCTAATACATATATTTTTAAATGCGGTTGCTTCGCCTTTTCTGTTTCAATTTGTAGGAATAGCTCCTCTTCCTGATCTCCTTAATCCATAATACAAGAACAGTTTCGAGTTTCATAATATTTACTTTGCTAGACTGCTCTGCGAGCTTAAATATTGAAACTAAGTTCTGAACTTTTACGGATATCTTTTTGTTTTGACTTTTAATTGTACGCATGGAAGATTCACTCATATTTATTGTCGCTCTACCGTCGACGTTTTATAGTTGTTCAAGCATCTCAAGAAGGTTAGCTTTCTTTTTTAAATCAAAAAATTTCTTTTCCTCCCCATTTTCACAAAGTTTAGATGAAGGTGCCACTAAAGTACCATTATATTTCATCAACTTTAATATTTAGAATAAAAAATAAATAAATGAAGGATTCTGAGTAGTTATTTAGTGCACTAACAGCGCGATGCGTAGACTAGTGTGATTTGAGAACTTTCGCTGTCAGTGATGCTTAAAGGGATGTAATAACATTCATGAAATCAATACTTAGTGGCCAATAACGATGCCGATACTTCTTTCTAAAAAATTTGTGTACTGGACGAAAAGTTCGCGTTAGCTCTAAAATTCGTAACTCGTGAAAAATTCGCGATATAACCATTTCGTGTTTGTTGAAATGCCTTGTAAAGGGAGTCGACTGTAGTAAGGTATCTAAACCTGAAAACAACAGTAAGATATCCTGTTGTTGCTCTGACGCGACTACATCACTTGCCAAAGTCCATATTTTAAAGAATTTCTCGAGGAAAAAGCGAACAATTGTTTGTAACTTTTGTCAAGTAAAAGGGATGCTACAGCTGACATGATTCAATAAAAGCTAACTATAAGCCACTCATGTATTTAAGACCAAAAACAAATGGATGAAACCGAAAACTTGTTGGGTCATCCTTCTTTGTAAATAGCTGAGTATAAGCTTTAAATTCAGCAAGGAGTTTAATTACAATTTGCACTAGTTTCGTATATTTTCGTGAAAGTATTAAATTATATTCACGAAGATATGAGCATTTCTTTTGAAATTTCAGTTTTGTTCACATGTTTTTCGAAGTGTGCCTTCCTGGGTTACCGAACTTTCAGAAAACTGTACGGCATACAAGAGAATCATTATACTGAAATTTAGAATAATAATTTTGAATATTTGATGAAATATGAACATTAAAACCAATTAAGTTCTCACGAAGGAATCCCCTACGATTCGTTTACAAATCGTTTTACAAATTTGCAAGATTTGCCTCCATTTTGATTCCTGATAAAAATAAGTTACTTGTGAACGCTCACTTAGGAGTTGTCGCCTATCTGAGAATGATTGAAATTAGTTTATCGATATCTTTTTGTGATATTTAACTGGAATTTTTTTTATGAGTTGCCAAATCTATTTTCCATGAACTTTGGAAAGTTATAAATTGGTATCTTTCTTGCATGCGAGTGATTTTAATTGCTTTAAATGTTCATATTTCATCACATTTTAAAAACTTTTATTCCAAACTAGCAGTACCCGCCCGGCGATGCTCGTTCTAAGAATTTAAAGAAAGTCCGTTGAATAAAAAAAAACTCCACACGCCTTCCCGCCCCTCCCCCTTTCCCTCCTTCTGAAGTGTGAAATTATCATTTTTCTTCAACTAAAATGCGTACACACCTTTTCAAAAAACCTATTAAAGTCTCTTTGGAATCTTTAACTAGTATTTGCGCCAAACACATAACGCGGTGACCAATGGGGTCGTTTCCAAAATTTTAAAAGTATTTTTTTCTGAAAGAGCATGCTTAAAAACATGGAATCTAACCATTTTTAAATAATTTGTTTAAGTTTAATATTTTTAAAAAATTACTTAAATCGGTGCGCTTTTGTATTTTACGCTTCCGCCGATGACATCACAAATGATGAAATGCCATTCAATGTTGCCTTTCACAGTTCAAAATATTTAATTCGCATCTTTACTCACGTGTATTGGCAACGATATGGTTGGCAGCAAGCGTAGAGCGCAATTTTAATTCGCTGCTTGATTATCATAACGTGGAAACGTAGTAGAAAGATGCGGCAAAGTGCATCATGTGTGACGTCATAAAGACCACGCCTTGTTTGAAAAATCGGACATTTAAAAAAATTAATTTAAAAAAACTGTTTGGAAAATGAAAGTATTTTCTGGGTCCATGTTTTTTTTTTTTTTTTTTTGCTCATTCTATCCATTTTAATGACTAAAAGTAGTACTTTTGACTGAAGGAAACCACTCCATTGGTTCGCCTTTCTGTTGCCCCAGAGGAGGGGGGGGGGAGGTTTACTCTCATTGCCATTTTGTCGGAAAGGAACAAAAAGCACGACCACTTTATGCAAATGCTGTACTTTTCAAAGGGGGAGGGGCATTGATATCCCTTTAAGTTCCTTAAATACCAGCCTATCTATCTAAAACTGACCATCTATCTATATCGACCTCTATATTTATCTATGGAAAAGAAGCTACCAAAAAAAAGCTCTCTGTTCCCCGTAGTGTAAACTCAATGCTTTTATTGAATCAAATGCACATAAATATGCAACGTGAAATAACAACAGCAAAACGTCAACGGGAGAGGGAGGGAGAGAGAAGGAAATGAATAAAACTCCCAAGTAGGAAAAAAAAGATGCAAAAAGCAAGCGCTGCAGTTGCATCACATGAGCATGACGTAATGACCATCGAAAATTGAAGATGGCTAAAACTTCGGCTATGCTTAGTTAATGCTTAGAAGTCGTGACATGCTCCGCATTAAAAAAATTGTAAAAACAAAAACCTATTGCATATTTTTAAAACTTTTTTTTTTCTGAAGTAGGCGAAACATTTTTGCTATTACATGATTAAATTTTAGAAAAGAGGATTTTATACTTTTTGCGGGATGAGTTTAGAAAAAATTAAACCGGGGAAAAAATGCGAAATAAAGTTTTTTTTCGAAAAGTTGTAAAAAATACAATAATCGCTCTATCTGCAAAAACTTTTGTTCATCATACTTAAAATTCACACATTTTAGTACAAAAAAAAAATTCTGGTGCAATTGATTCGGGGTTTGTAGGGTAAAAAATATTAAAAACTGCTAAAAATCACACAAAACATTGAATAAATTTTTTCTAATTAACATATCAAAGTAAATTATAGCCTATAGCCTTCCTCAATGCATGGACTATTCAACACAAAAAGAATTTTTCAATTCGAAAAAGTAGTTTCTGAGATTAGCGCGTTCAAATAAACAAACTCTTCAGCTTTATATTATTAGTATAGATTTCAATATAATTATTCTCTTGTAGGCTGTCAAGTATTCTGAAAGTTAGGTAAGCCAAGGCGGAAAACTCTGCCTGTTATGAGCTAAACACATGTGAATAAAACTTTTTTTTAAAAGGAATACTCATATCTTCTTGAATATAAGTGATACTTCCACGAAAATGTACAAAATTATTTTATATAGTATGTAAAGTTTTTGCTGAAGTTACAGTTCATTGCCAGCTATTTGTGATGAAGGACGCTCAAGAAAGGTTTTTGGTTTTATAATTTTTTTCTGGTCCCCGGTGGCTTAACTTTTATTGAATAATGTCAGCTGAAGCATACCTTTTACTTGAGAAAAGTCACCGAACAATTGATCTCTTAAACCTCGAGAAATTCTTCAAAATGTGGTTTTTTTTAAGGGATGCAGTTTTTTTGTCCGCCACTGTATGTCATTACATAGAAGGGATTGAATTATAGTAAATGGCATGGAAATGCAGTGTTTATTTCAACATACACCCAAGCCTGTTTTTATGCGGTCTTTTTTTTGGGGGGGGGGGGGGGGAGCAATCACAATTGCTTATTGCCTTTCATTTAACTGTTTTGATGTGATATCATTTTATTTTCCCGCCAGCACCTTCAGCAGCATCACCGTCGCCCGGCTCCTCACGATGCTGCTCCTATAGCGAAAACCGCCTCCAGGTTGCATCCATATGCTACACACACGCGCATAGATACACAACTACACATACACACACACAAACGCATACACACACATACACATACACACACAAACACACACACACACATGCATACATACAGACATCTACACATACATACAGACACATACGCATACACACATCTACACACAACTACCCTCACACTCGTCACACTCATGCCTACACACAACTACCCACACACTCATGCCTGCACACAGACACAAACACATATGCCTACACACACATACATACACATTCCCCACCACATACAAACACTCATACACACAACTAAACACACACTCATACCTGCACACAGACACAAACACACATGCCTACACACATACCCCCTTACACACAAACACACATACCCCCACACACACATAAACACACATGCCTACATACACATACACACACTCGTGATTGCGAAAAACATAATTTGAACTCAAGCGGTCGAAATTCAATTTTTTTTTTTTTTTTGGTTAACGATATTATTTTTAAAACGAGCGCGAGGTAGTATCTTCAGGTGACGATATAGGCACCCCGATGGGAAGTCACTGTGACCTCCCAAAAATTTCTTCATTCGGGAAATTTTATCCGACTACTTGGCAAAAATTATCATCACTTGGTTTATTTTGATTACTTTAAATATTACAATTTTGTAAATTTTTGGGTTATTTTCTACGTGAGACTTTTTTTATGCGGTTCCTATCCATCGCATTAAAAAAATGTTTTTTAACTGTGCTGCGAAAACAACTTTTTATAGCTACTCGTGATGTTTCGAACAATTTTTTTTATGCGATTTTTTTTAATGTGGTCCCTATCCACCGCATAAAAATAGGTTTGGGTGTTCATAACATCATTTCGTAGCTGTCGTTACGCAGAAAAACTATTTTATATAAAAGTATAACTAAACCATAATTTTTTACAACACTTTATGACGCAACAGCGATAAATAAACATCCAAATTTCATAGTCGAATTTCCTGTCGATTGCTAAGTCTGGCACGATTGAATAACTTTCAAAACTCAAGATAAATCGCCGGAAGCTCTATGCTCTCGGCTCTCCACTTCTCCCCGGATCATGCATCACTTCAATATCACGCAAACCACTTCAACTGTCAATTGAAAATGGGCTGAAAAGCCTTTGTCAGTATTTCATTTCACTTCAAATAGCACGTGGGGCATGTATTGATTAATTTCGCACAATTATCTGGCAAGACAGAAGTGATGACTCATTTGTTTAAGCAGCAGAATTCCGAGCATTGATTAAGGAGATTTGTTTCTGTTGCTTAAAAAATGTTTGTGAGTGCTAAAAGAAATATAAATTACTAGCAGTACCCGCGCAGCGATGCCCGTGCTAAAAATTTAATGGAAGTCCGTTGAATAAAAAAATTGACGCCCCCCTCCCCCTCTGATGTGAAATGATCATATTTCTTTGTATAAAATGCGTACGCACATTTTCAAAAAAAGAATACTATTAAAGTTTCTTCGGAATTTAAAACTTTTTGTCAAATCATTAAATTAGATTTACAGTTGCTTTAAAACTCTGCTAACAGTCCCCGCACAGCGATGCCCGTGCTAAAAATTTAATGGAGGTCCGTTGAATTAAAAAAAAATTGACGCCCCTTCCCCATCTGATGTGAAATGATCATTTTTCTTTGTACTAAATGCGTACTCACCATTTCAAAAAAAATAAAAGTTTCTTTGGAATTTAAAACTTTTCACAAATGATTAAATTAGATTTACATTTGCTTTAAAACTCTATTTAGCGAGCGAAGCGGCTTTTACAGCAATATAAAATATTTCGCCAGTAAACAAAAAAAGACATCAAATAATATCTTTCAAATGTAAAAATAATTCCATAACTCTATTGTTTATCGCCAAACTTGCTAAGCAACCACGCTATCATAATCTATCCGTCTAACGAAAAAAAAACATGCCGTGGACCATTCAAAAATCATCGTCAGAAAAAAAGAAAATGTCGTACATTTCACTCGGATAAAAACAAATCAAAAGTTTCTTTCCTTTCAAAACAAATCGCCAAAACAATGAATTTCATTAACGGTTGCCTTAAAGAGACTCCTAGACTGAACAGCTCAGGGACTAACGCGCCAAGCGACCACGCTACCGGAAGCCAGTTCTTTTGCGAGTGAAGCGGATGTTTTTTCTTTGGCAATAATAAATGTTTCGTCAAACAAACAAAAAGGTATATGATCACATTAACAGTAGCTTTTACATCTTTATATATTAAGAGCTGCGTTTCCCGGCTTTGTCCGGTCTACCTTGAGAATAAAAGTTGTGTCGAGTGACATATATTCAACAATCAGACTTAAATAAAAGGAAAAAAAAAACATCATGCAAAATTACCCTTCCAAACATTGACGACAGATATTAAAATACTTTTAAGAAATTAAAATGCGAAAGATGGATTTTGAAAGCGTAACCATGGAAACATGAAATGAATTCAAAAAGCGTAACCGTGGAAACGTGAAAATAAAATAGTTGACAACCTGAATCAAAATGACATATTTCGAAATTGATTTCAAAACGCTTGTAACTTTTTTTCCTTTGAAGATAGAAGCTAATATTTTCGACCTTAGGTCGAGAGAGATCTGGAGTAAAAAATCTCGCTTTTTCCAATGCTGTCAAAAAGAAAACTGTGGGACAATTCCTTCACTTTTTATTGATAGATTTAATGAAGAAAGTAGTGTCTAAATTTCAGCTAAGCCTAAAAAAGTTCGAGCTAAAATCGCAAATTACTTCCGTCGTAATGAAGTAAGAGCATCGAAACAAATTGCTTAGAACGCGGAAAACTCTACCCTTTTCAACGATATATAATATTAATATACGCAAGTAATTTTTCGCCCCTTTAATAGCCAATAATAGGCAATTTACGTGAAATTTGCGCCTAAATTGGAATAAAAAAAGAACTATTTATCGGATTTTTTTTTTTTTTTTTTTTTTTTTTGAATTATAGCCTATGTTACTCAGTGAGAAGGCACCTTTCATACAGTGAAAGAATTTTTCAAATAGGTGCAGTGGTTCCGGAGATTACCTCGAACATATAAACACACAAAAATTCGTCCTCTCTTTATAATATTAGTAAAGATATTCAATACATGATTTTGTAAGTGCAGTATAACTTCGTTTTTCCGAGACACATTTATCAGGATCTCTGGATAATCCGAATGAAATTTGCAGCTTTATATATTATGTTATTTTTGCAGTTCACATACAGAGTGAGTCTAAACTCTTGAGCAAAACTTTAAGCTGTGTTAAAAGAGTGGATAAGAAGCAAGATGGTCGGAAAAGCAATGTTGACGCGCTACATGGACACAAAGCTAGAAACTGATGGATGCAAAACAGGTCCCAAATTTATTGCACAAAGACGATTTTACACAAAATTTTATTTTTTTTAAGAAATGTTTCGATCAGTTGTTAAAGTTTCAACCTGTAGTAGCTCTAGTACAAGCGTCGCAACAAAGACGCAGTGATCGATGAAAATTTGTTGAAATGGCTCGTTATTGCGATAGTAAGTGTTTTTTATTGCAACGCATGTATTACCAGCTGCAGGCCACAAATTTCATTAAGCGCTCTAAAAATTTCTTGGAAACAAAAGTGTTGTGTAAAATAGTTTTTTGTGTAATAAATTTGTAACCTGTTTTGTATCCATCGGTTTTTAGCTTTGTGTGCACATATAGCGCGTCAGCATTGCGTTTGCGACCATATACTTCATGATTCTTGCTTCTTATCCTTCGCTCTGACACTTCTTAAAGTTTTTGTCTAATAATTATGACTCACCTTCTAGATAGTTTTAAATCATGATAGCGAGAACTTAACTATTAATAAACCTTAACATGCACAAGAACTCTGAACATTCACTATTTCTTTTGATTTATCTATACTAATAATATAAAGCTGAAGAGTTATTCTGTTTGAATGCGCTAATCTCAGGAACTACAGATTCGAATTGAAAAATTCTTTTTGTGTTGAATAGTCCACTCATTGAGGAAGGCTATAGGCTACTTTTTTTAATTTAGATTGACCGAAATATTTGTACTTGCAAACGTAACGTTTAATTAACTGTTCAGTTCTATGAATCCCTAATATATGACGCGGAAAGTTTAGTTTTACAAATTCCAAATAGATGGTAGGGTAAATTAACTCATCGCGAGGGCGCTGGCCGACGGTTTCGATAGCTGCGAGGAACCCTCGCCGCGTGACTCAGACGCGGAGTCGTCTACGCTGTTGTGGTCGGAGAAATGATTTTTCAATGCTTTTTTTTTTTTTTTTTTTTAATTTTATTCTGGCTCATAATTTGATTTTGCAGGATTTTTCTATTGGGTTTTGTTTTCCTTATTTCTTCAATGTTTGCTTTTGTTCTTAAAGTTAAAGATAGTTACTTATCTAAGTAAATAATTTGATTTGTGGCATTATTCAATTGTGATTGTTCGTTGTTTATTTGGCGAAACATTTTAAATTGCAGAAAAAAACCGGTTCAGTCGCTAAAGGGCAGGGTTACGGTAGCGTAGTTGCTTCGCGCCTTAAGCGATGAACTATATACAATTGAAGGATTATTTTGAGTTTTAAAGCTACTGCCAATCTTTTTATGTGTTTTGGCGAATAGTTTTAAATTCCAAAGAGACTTTAATAGGTTTTTTGAAAAGGTGTGTAGCATTTTAGTTGAAGAAAAATGATCATTTCACGTCAGAAAGGGGGGGTGGCGTGGATTTTTTAATTCAACGGACTTCCTTTAAATTCTTAGCACGGGCATCGCCGTGCGGGTACTGCTAGTTAATGATAAAGCATTTATGTGACCATGCGTCATTTAAACGTCACACTTGTTTGAAACTGAAGATGGTGGACCAATTCTTGTTGAGAAATGTTGTGAAAAATTATTTTTATATTTGTTAATTTTTATTGTTAACAATTTTGCTTTGCGGGGTTTTCTTAGTGGAAGCTCTCCTATGTGAATTCCTGAGCATCAAAGGACCTCTGTGCCAAATTTGGCGAAGTAAACTGTGGATAAACGCACCCCCCCCCCCCACATAAATACGTCCATTTATATAGATCTCCGAACCTTCTGACGCCCCCTCCCCTCTAAAAAAAGGGGAGGGGAGCGGAAACAGCTATGTAAATTTCTGAGAATCAAAAAACCTCTGTGCCGAGTTTGACAAAGATCCGATACAAACTGTGGATGTATATAAGAAAATCTCCTTAGGTGGGTTTTCGCCTCCCCTCGGCATGCAAAAATCCCTTTCGTAAATTCCTGACTATCAAAGAGCCCATGTGTCAAATTTGACCAAAATCTGGCGTAAACTGTGAATTTGTTCACGGAACAAACACACACACATACATGCTCGCAATAAGTAGTAAAAATCTTTATAAAGCACACACATTATAATTAAATTATTTTTAAGAAAACTAATTTGATGTAGATACACAACGAATTTTTAGAAACAACATGAATACGCATTATACTTCTAATTCAAAAGCGACAAGTGAAAAGGTTGTTAAATCAGTTGAAATTGCCTCAACAACGGCACTAATTTTCGAGCATCTAATTATTTGAATTCTATTAATATTCTGAGAAGTACATCGAATTTCTGAATAATACGAATCTATCAATTACGACTAACAAGACGGATTGTGTTCCACCCTTATGCACATTTGCAAGCGAGTCGTCCTTGTTTTGAAATTAATTTAAAATAGTGCGAAAACGCAAATTTGTTATAAATACTTGAGGAAATGAATTTGGTATTTAGTTTACCGTCTATCAAATTGGATTCGAGGACTTTTTTTTTAACGTTCAGTACAATGCTCAAATTCTATTCTTTAAATATAATTAAACTGACCATTTTTACTTCCTTTTACAAAAAAGGAAGTATTGTATTCGCGAAAAAATTTTCACTCAAAAATCGGCCTTAATTTTCATTTTTCTCACCCCCGAATGAATGTTGAAATTTTTTTTTTTCTTCGATCCGACCTCAAGTGGATATATGCCTAGGAACCTACAGACACCCAAAATATCCATTTTGACGACCCCGGAGTTAATTACAACGAATTTTTCGTGACGTCCGTATCTACGTATGTATGTGCGTATGTGTGTATGTATCTCGCATAACTCAAAAACGATATGTTCTGGAAAGTTGAAATTTGGTACGTAGACTTCTAGTGGGGCCTAGTTGTGCACCTTCCCTTTTGGTTGCATTCGGATCTTCCTAAGGGGATCATTTGCTCCTTTTTGGGGGGAAATCATTGTTAATTTCGATGTAAACTCAAGTGGCGTTATAATTTGTCGGACACTTGGCGATATATCGCCAGTCTTTTGGTCGCCAAGGGCGATGGGTTTTTTTTTTTTTTAAATTTGGTTTCAATTCGGCCACTGTTGGTGATATTTAGAGGGTAAACAATTGAATCACATTAAGATTGCCAATAATGGGGAAATGACATTAAATTGGAGTAAAAGGAAGTCATGTGATGCACACATCAGCTCGTTATGTTCATGTTTTGAAACTCGTTTCAATTCCTAAAACATAACTGTTGCAAACTATTTCGCCTTTGTTTATACCTTTGTTTAAATATGCCAAGACAATTTGACTGCCTTAAATCGTTGCCAATTAGAAAGTTATTATATAGTTAGCTCGGTTACCTATTTTAGATTTCGTCACACCTCCCTATGGGGCTTGCCCCCCCCCTCACTTTTGGGGGTCCATAAAGGGGTGGGGAAAGAGAGGCACTTTACCGCTCACTTCTAAATGTAAAGAGGCCTGCCCCTTTACTTTTCTAAGTTCAAAATTAATGATCGATTAATTTGTTGAACCCCCGTGCATAAAAGTATTTTTTCCTCATGCTGAAAAGACACTCTGAGTCCACCGCAAGTAATCTCCTAGGAAGTGAAACTGTAAAGTTATTTTTTGAGCTAAGACCATATAGTAAAATAAGTAATCCCATAACGATTCAAACTAAGGTCCATGATTTAGTGATCCAAAAACGGGCTACCGCTTTCGCTTTGGTACCTACCAACTTTCCTCTTCGGTCAAAATAGATAATTTTAACGCCAGTAACTATCAAGAAGATTCTTGAAGGTATATTAGGATTAGGGATTACAATACCGGACGGAAAATTCAATACCGATGTTTGGTATTTTTAAAACTGAATACCGGTATTTGAAATTTCTCGAAAAATAATTGAAAACATATTATTTTGTTGCCACACTTCATAAATTTGTACAAAACTGTATTATCTATGAAAACGTATTGTGAACAAATATAAAATGAAGGAACAAATGTCATAATAAAAAATCAGTAATAGTAAAAAACATAATGCATTTATTGAATTGTATAAGCCTGGAACTCATTTTAGGGCTCAACTTTCCTACAGTTGAAAGTACTTTTTTCTAAATTTACGCAGGTCCGTGGTACTGTTATTAAAGTACAGCTCCTCTAACTGTCAATAATTCAGCTCCTCTAATTGTCTGGAAGCTCTTCATCTTCAAATAATTCGGTCTCTTGCTAGTTCTTTTTAACCGACTTCAAAAAGGAGGCGGTTATCAGTTCATACCGTATGTATGTTTTTTTTTTTGTTTGTTTGTTTGTTTGTTTGTATGTTTGTTTGTCCACTCATAGCGTATCACCTAGTGAACCGATTTTGATGATTCTTTTTTTAATGGATAGGGGACGGCTCAATTTAGGTCCCATTACTTTGTTTGACCATATTTGTTCTTTAGAAAAAAGTTATGGGCAAAAAACAGTAAATTTTACGCAATTTCCCTATTAAATGATTAAAATGATATTGTAGCGAAGTTCGCACTTTTCATCCGTGGATAACGGTGGCTTAGTGGTAGAATTCTCGCCTCCCGCACGAGTGACCCGGGTTCAAATCCCGACTAGGACAAAGTGAATTTTACTAAAATTTCGTTCCTACTGTTTCCATTATTTTCTCGAATGTTCTATTAATTTTTTGTATCTTTCCAAGTCTGGAAAGTTCCAGCACTTTCTCAAGTTGTATATAAGGAGATGTAACGTTCATTCGTGGTTCTGAATAAAGATCTCGAGTTGAGACTAACGAGTATTCGCTTCATTCGGCTTTCCCATTGTCTTCGCTATCTTCATCTACGCGACAATATGAAACTCATTGTTATAAAAGTTTGGTGCCATATAATAATAACATTAATAGTAATTGTAATGATAATTTTGAATAAAGGCTTTTCTAAAGCAATACAGTGATATAGAGCCGAACTTCTTACTAGGTAACTTCTTACTTTTACTGAAATATCTACATTTACACTTAAAAGAATGAAATAAAAAAATTTTGAAAAGAAAATAGAACCGACTTCAAAATTGCTCTAAAAAGTGAAAATTAATTTTATTCTTTAAACACCATCGATTATACTTTTAAACATAATTTTTGAAGTTGGCACAAAAGCGATACATAAAATCATTCACAGCCATAACTCAAGTACAATTATAAATTTAACCGGGCCCAGTTTCTTCACTACCACATACATAATGTATTGATAACAGCATATTTGAGTAACGATATAAATGTTTCGTTCCTAACTTTGGATGATTTTCTGAAAAAAATATGAACGAAGCATCGCTACTCTGGATTTTACTTTTTGTTTTTGCGCCAACTTCAAAAATTATGTTTAAAAGTATTATCGATGGTGTTTAAAGAATAAAATTATTTTTCACTTTTTAGAGCAATTTTGAAGTCGGTTCTATTTTCTTTTCAAAATTTTTTTATTGGACAAATCCTTTTTTGTGTGTTTCTTTTGTATTGTGTGTTTTATTAGCATTTAAATGTATAGCTAGTTGTAATTTCTTTCCGAGAGACGATACTTTTCCAATATTAACATTTTCTCTTGAGCAGGAGAGGTTTGTGTTTGATTTTTATTAGCCTTTTGGTTTGAAATTTACGATAAACTTGACTAAATTTGATCGTGTTGGTTCAGCTTTTGTTTTTTTTTTTTTTCAAATTCTTTGCCATTTTAATTATGTAAATATCTAAAAGTATGTTTCAATTGATTAAGCTTTACCTCTATGCAAAATTTCAAGGCACTACATAAATTGCAAACATTATCTTTCAAGTATAAAGCCAATTAGCGAGACATGACAACAAACCAATACTGGTGAAAACAAACTACCATTTGTTATGCTAACAAGAAGAAGGTTTTGTCAAAATTTAGTACAGTTGCGACAAAAAAATTTCAAAAAATCAAAGTG